>NC_061512.1:79650218-79849298 GCF_022539505.1 Lolium rigidum | reverse complement strand
GATACGTCTCTGACGTATCGATAATTTCTTATGTTCCATGCCACATTATTGATGATATCTACATGTTTTATGCATACTTTATGTCATATCTATGCATTTTCCGGCACTAACCTATTAACGAGATGCCGAAGAGCCAGTTGCTGTTTTCTGTTGTTTTTGGTTTCAGAAATCCTAGTAAGGAAATATTCTCGGAATTGGACAAAATCAACGCCCAGGGTCCTATTTTGCCACGAAGCTTCCAGAAAACCGGAGGGGAGACGAACTGGGGCCACGGGGCGCCGCCACACTAGGGCGGCGCGGCCTAGAGGGGGCCCGCGCGGCCCTAGCGTGTGGGGCCCCCGTGACTCTCCCGACTCCGCCCTTCCGCCTACTTAAAGCCTCCGTCGCGAAACCCCCAGTACCGAGAGCCACGATACGGAAAACCTTCCAGAGACGCCGCCGCCACCAATCCCATCTCGGGGGATTCAGGAGATCGCCTCCGGCACCCTGCCGGAGAGGGGAATCATCTCCCGGAGGACTCTTCACCGCCATGATCGCCTCCGGAGTGATGAGTGAGTAGTTCACCCCTGGACTATGGGTCCATAGCAGTAGCTAGATGGTCGTCTTCTCCTTATGTGCTTCATTGTTGGATCTTGTGAGCTGCCTAACATGATCAAGATCATCTATCCGTAATGCTATATGTTGTGTTTGTCGGGATCCGATGGATAGAGAATACTATGTTATGTTGATTATCAATCTATTACCTATGTGTTGTTTATGATCTTGCATGCTCTCCGTTATTAGTAGAGGCTCTGGCCAAGTTTTTACTCTTAACTCCAAGAGGGAGTATTTATGCTTGATAGTGGGTTCATGCCTCCATTAAATCTGGGACAGTGACAGAAAGTTCTAAGGTTGTGGATGTGCTGTTGCCACTAGGGATAAAACATCGATGCTATGTCCGAGGATGTAGTTATTGATTACATTATGCACCATACTTAATGCAATTGTCTGTTGTTTGCAACTTAATACCGGAAGGGGTTCGGATGATAACCCGAAGGTGGACTTTTTAGGCATAGATGCATGCTTGGATAGCGGTCTATGTACTTTGTCGTAATGCCCAATTAAATCTCACTATATTTATCATATCATGTATGTGCATTGTCATGCCCTCTCTATTTGTCAATTGCCCGACAGTAATTTGTTCACCCAACATGCTATTTATCTTATGGGAGAGACACCTCTAGTGAACTGTGGACCCCGGTCCTATTCTTTACATCGAATACAATCTATCGCAATATTTGTTCTTTACTATTTTCTGCAAACAATCATCATCCACACTATACATCTAATCCTTTGTTACAGCAAGCCGGTGAGATTGACAACCTCACTGTTTCGTTGGGGAAAGTACTTTGGTTGTGTTGTGCAGGTTCCACGTTGGCGCCGGAATCCCTGGTGTTGCGCCGCACTACATCCCGCCGCCATCAACCTTCAACGTGCTTCTTGGCTCCTCCTGGTTCGATAAACCTTGGTTTCTTTCTGAGGGAAAACTTGCTACTGTCTGCATCACACCTTCCTCTTGGGGTTCCCAACGGACGTGTTAATTGCACGCATCAAGCACATTTTCTGGCGCCGTTGCCGGGGAGATCAAGACACGCTGCAAGGGGAGTCTCCACAATCCAATCTCTTTACTTTGTTTTTGTCTTCCTTTATTTTATTTACTACTTTGTTTGCTGCACTTAAACAAAACACAAAAAAATTAGTTGCTAGTTTTACTTTATTTACTGTCTTGTTCTCCATATCAAAAACACACACAAAAATTAGTTACTTGCATTTACTTTATCTAGTTTGCTTTATTTACTGTTGCTAAAATGAATACTCCTGAAAACACTAAGTTGTGTGACTTCACAAACACAAATAATAATGATTTCCTATGCACACCTATTGCTCCACCTGCTACTACAAGCAGAATTCTTTGAAATTAAACCTCGCTTTACTCGAATCTTGTTATGAGAGAGCAATTTTCCGGTGTTAGTTCCGATGATGCTGCTGCCCATCTTAATAATTTTGTTGAATTATGTGAAATGCAAAAGTATAAGGATGTAGATGGTGACATTATAAAATTAAAATTGTTTCCTTTCTCATTAAGAGGAAGAGCTAAAGATTGGTTGCTATCTTTGCCTAAGAATAGTATTGATTCATGGGCTAAATGTAAGGATGCTTTTATTGGTAGATATTATCCTCCCGCTAAAATTATATCTTTGAGAAGTAGCATAATGAATTTTAAGCAATTAGATAATGAACATGTTGCTCAAGCATGGGAGAGAATGAAATCTTTGGTAAAGAATTGCCCAACCCATGGATCGACTACTTGGATGATCATCCAAACCTTTTATGCAGGATCTGAACTTTTCTTCGCGGAACCTATTGGATTCAGCTGCTGGAGGTACCTTTATGTCCATCACTCTTGGTGAAGCAACAAAGCTTCTTGATAATATGATGATTAATTACTCTGAATGGCACACGGAAAGAGCTCCACAAGGTAAGAAGGTAAATTCTGTCGAAGAAACCTCCTCCTTGAGTGATAAGATTGATGTGATTATGTCTATGCTTGTGAATGATAGGACTAATGTTGATCCTAATAATGTTCCATTAGCTTCATTGGTTGCTCAAGAAGAAAATGTTGATGTAAACTTCATTAAAAATAATAATTTCAACAACAATGCTTATCGGAACAATTCTAGTAATAACTATAGGCCATATCCTTATAATAATGGTAACAGTTATGGTAATTCTTATGGGAATTCTTACAACAATAATAGGAGTGTACCCCCTGGTCTTGAAGCCATGCTTAAATAATTTATTAGTACACAAACTGCTTTTAACAAATCTGTGAGGAAAAGCTTGATAAAATTGATATTCTTGCTTCTAAGGTTGATAGACTTGCCTCTGATGTTGATCTTTTAAAATTGAAAGTTATGCCTAACAAGGATATTGAAAATAAAATTGTTACTACAGCAAATTCCATCCAAGTTAGAATTAATGAGAATATAAGATTAATGGTTGAATTGCATGCTAGGTGGGAAAGAGAAGAAAATGAAAAACTTGCTAAAGAGAATAATGTAGCTAAAGTTTGGACTATTACCACCACTAGTAATGATAATGATTCACATGTTGCTACACCTCCTACTATCGATGGTAAAATAATTGGTGTTGGCAATATTTCTACTCCTAGTGCAAAGCGTACAAAACTGCCTGAAATTGCTAAAACTGCTGAAACTGCTTGTGATAAAACTGCTGAAATTTTTTCCAACATTGGGGATGATGATCCCATTGCTGTAGACCATAATGGTTTAGATTTTGATGATTGCCACATCTCTGAAGTTATAAAGTTCTTACAAAAACTTGCTAGAAGTCCTAATGCTAGTGCTATAAACTTGGCTTTTACAAAACATATTACAAATGCTCTCATAAAAGCTAGAGAAGAGAAACTAAAACTTGAAACTTCTATTCCTAGGAAGTTAGAAGATGGTTGGGAGCCCATCATTAATATGAAGATCAATGATTTTGATTGTAATGCTCTATGTGATCTTGGTGCAAGTATTTCTGTTATGCCTAAGAAAGTCTATGATATGCTTGACTTGCCACCATTGAAAAATTGTTATTTGGATGTTAATCTCGCTGATAATGCTAAAAAGAAACCTTTGGGGAGAGTTGATAATGTTCGCATTATGGTTAACAATAACCTTGTCCCCGTTGATTTTGTTGTCTTGGATATTGAATGCAATGCATCTTGTCCCATTATATTGGGAAGACCCTTTCTTCGAACCGTTGGTGCTACTATTGATATGAAGGAAGGAAATATTAAATATCAATTTCCTCTCAAGAAATGTATGGAACACTTCCCTAGAAAGAGAATGAAGTTACCTTTTGATTCTATTATTAGAACAAATTATGATGTTGATGCTTCATCTCTTGATAACACTTGATATACACTTTCTGCGCCTAGCTGAAAGGCGTTAAAGAAAAGCGCTTATGGGAGACAACCCATGTTTTTACTACAGTACTTTATTTTATATTTGAGTCTTGGAAGTTGTTTACTACTGTAGCAACATCTCCTTATCTTAGTTTTGTGCATTGTTGTGCCAAGTAAAGTCGTTGATAGTAAGGCTCATACTAGATTTGGATTACTGCGCAGAAACAGATTTCTTTGCTGTCACGAATCTGGGCCTAATTCTCTGTAGGTAACTCAGAAAATTATGCCAATTTACGTGAGTGATCATCAGATATGTACGCAACTTTCATTCAATTTGGGCATTTTCATTTGAGCAAGTCTGGTGCCACTTTAAAATTCGTCTTTACGAACTGTTCTGTTTTGACAGATTCTGCCTTTTATTTCGCATTGCCTCTTTTGCTATGTTGGATGAATTTCTTTGATCCATTAATGTCCAGTAGCTTTGTGCAATGTCCAGAAGTGTTAAGAATGATTATGTCACCTCTGAACATGTAAATTTTTATTGTGCACTAACCCTCTAATGAGTTGTTTTGAGTTTGGTGTGGAGGAAGTTTTCAAGGATCAAGAGAGAGAAATGATGCAATATGATCAAGAAGACTGAAAGCTCTAAGCTTGGGGATGCCCCGGTGGTTCACCCATGCATATTTTAAGAAGACTCAAGCGTCTAAGCTTGGGGATGCCCAAGGTATCCCCTTCTTCATCGACAACATTATCAGGTTCCTCCCCTGAAACTATATTTTTATTCAGTCACATCTTATGTGCTTTGCTTGGAGCGTCGGTTTGTTTTTGTTTTTGTTTTTGTTTGAATAAAATGGATCCTAGCATTCATTGTGTGGGAGAGAGACACGCTCCGCTGTTGCATATGGACAAATATGTCCTTAGGCTTTACTCATAGTATTCATGGCGAAGGTTGAATCTTCTTCGTTAAATTGTTATATGGTTGGAATCGGGAAATGCTACATGTAGTAATTCTAAAATGTCTTGAATAGTTTGATACTTGGCAATTGTTGTGCTCATGTTTAAGCTCTTGCATCATATACTTTGCACCCATTAATGAAGAAATACATAGAGCTTGCTAAAATTTGGTTTGCATATTTGGTCTCTCTAAAGTCTAGATAATTTCTAGTATTGAGTTTTGAACAACAAGGAAGACGGTGTAGAGTCTTATAATGTTTACAATATGTCTTTTATGTGAGTTTTGCTGCACCGGTTCATCCTTGTGTTTGTTTCAAATAACCTTGCTAGCCTAAACCTTGTATCGAGAGGGAATACTTCTCATGCATCCAAAATCCTTGAGCCAACCACTATGCCATTTGTGTCCACCATACCTACCTACTACATGGTATTTCTCCGCCATTCCAAAGTAAATTGCTTGAGTGCTACCTTTAAATTTCCATCATTCGCCTTTGCAATATATAGCTCATGGGACAAAATAGCCTTAAAAACTATTGTGGTATTGAATATGTACTTATGCACTTTATCTCTTATTAAGTTGCTTTTTGTGCGATAACCATGTTCCTGGGGACGCCATCAACTCTTTGTTGAATATCATGTGAGTTGCTATGCATGTTCGTCTTGTCTGAAGTAAGGGCGGTTTTCACAATCAAATGGTTTGAGTATGCATACTGTTAGAGAAGAACATTGGGCCGCTAACTAAAGCCATGAATCATGGTGGAGGTTTCAGTTTGGACATAAAACCTCAATCTCTTATGAGAATATTAACTGTTGAATGCTTAAGCATTAAAAGAGGAGTCCATTATCTCGTTGTCTATGTTGTCCCGGTATGGGTGTCTAAGTTGAAGAATGATCAAAAGCGAGAAATCCAATGCGAACTTTCTCCTTAGACCCTTGTACAGGCGGCATAGAGGTACCCCTTTGTGACACTTGGTTGAAACATATGTTATGCAATGATAATCAGTGTTAACCCAAGCTAATTAGGACAAGGTGCGGGCACTATTAGTACACTATGCATGAGGCTTGCAACTTGTAAGATATAATTTACATAACACATATGCTTTATTACTACCGTTGACAAAATTGTTTCATGTTTTCAAAATAAAAGCTCTAGCACAAATATAGCAATCAATGCTTCCCTCTGGCGAAGGGCCTTTCTTTTACTTTTATGTTGAGTCAGTTCACCTATTTCTCTCCACCTCAAGAAGCAAACACTTGTGTGAACTGTGCATTGATTCCTACATACTTGCATATTGCACTTGTTATATTACTTTACATTGACACTATCCATGAGATATACATGTTATAAGTTGAAAGCAACCGCTGAAACTTAATCTTCCTTTGTGTTGCTTCAATACATTTACTTTGATTTATTGCTTTATGAGTTAACTCTTATGCAAGACTTATTGATGCTTGTCTTGAAGTACTATTCATGAAAAGTCTTTGCTTTATGATTCATTTGTTTACTCATGTCATCACCATTGTTTTGATCGCTGCATTCATTACATATGCTTACAATAGTATGATCAAGGTTATGATGGCATGTCACTCCGTAAATTATCTTTGTTATCGTTTACCTGCTCGGGACGAGCAGGAACTAAGCTTGGGGATGCTGATACGTCTCCGACGTATCGATAATTTCTTATGTTCCATGCCACATTATTGATGATATCTACATGTTTTATGCATACTTTATGTCATATCTATGCATTTTCCGGCACTAACCTATTAACGAGATGCCGAAGAGCCAGTTGCTGTTTTCTGCTGTTTTTGGTTTCAGAAATCCTAGTAAGGAAATATTCTCGGAATTGGACGAAATCAACGCCCAGGGTCCTATTTTGCCACGAAGCTTCCAGAAAACCGGAGGGGAGATGAAGTGGGTCCACGGGGCGCCGCCACACTAGGGCGGCGCGGCCTAGAGGGGGCCCGCGTGGCCCTAGCGTGTGGGGCCCCCGTGACTCTCCCGACTCCGCCCTTCCGCCTACTTAAAGCCTCCGTCGCGAAACCCCCAGTACCGAGAGCCACGATACGGAAAACCTTCCGCAGACGCCGCCGCCGCCAATCCCATCTCGGGGGATTCGGAGATCGCCTCCGGCACCCTCGCCGGAGAGGGGAATCATCTCCCGGAGGACTCTTCACCGCCATGATCGCCTCCGGAGTGATGAGTGAGTAGTTCACCCCCGGACTATGGGTCCATAGCAGTAGCTAGATGGTCGTCTTCTCCTTATGTGCTTCATTGTTGGATCTTATGAGCTGCCTAACATGATCAAGATCATCTATCTGTACTGCTATATGTTGTGTTTGTCGGGATCCGATGGATAGAGAATACTATGTTATGTTGATTATCAATCTATTACCTATGTGTTGTTTATGATCTTGCATGCTCTCCGTTATTAGTAGAGGCTCTGCCAAGTTTTTACTCTTAACTCCAAGAGGGAGTATTTATGCTCGATAGTGGGTTCATGCCTCCATTAAATCTGGGACGAGTGACGGAAAGTTCTAAGGTTGTGGATGTGCTGTTGCCACTAGGGATAAAACATTGATGCTATGTCCGAGGATGTAGTTATTGATTACATTACGCACCATACTTAATGCAATTGTCTCGTTGTTTGCAACTTAATACCGGAAGGGGTTCGGATGATAACCCGAAGGTGGACTTTTTAGGCATAGATGCATGCTGGATAGCGGTCTATGTACTTTGTCGTAATGCCCAATTAAATCTCACTATATTTATCATATAATGTATGTGCATTGTCATGCCCTCTCTATTTGTCAATTGCCCGACAGTAATTTGTTCACCCAACATGCTATTTATCTTATGGGAGAGACACCTCTAGTGAACTGTGGACCCCGGTCCTATTCTTTACATCGAATACAATCTACTGCAATATTTGTTCTTTACTATTTTCTGCAAACAATCATCATCCACACTATACATCTAATCCTTTGTTACAGCAAGCCGGTGAGATTGACAACCTCACTGTTTCGTTGGGGCAAAGTAATTTGGTTGTGTTGTGCATGTTCCACGTTGGCGCCAGAATCCCTGGTGTTGCGCCGCACTACATCCCGCCGCCATCAACCTTCAACGTGCTTCTTGGCTCCTCCTGGTTCGATAAACCTTGGTTTCTTTCTGAGGGAAAACTTGCTACTGTCTGCATCACACCTTCCTCTTGGGGTTCCCAACGGACGTGTTAATTGCACGCATCAATCATTTGATATGTAGGCATAGAGGGGTTAGGAGATGATACCTCGGAGGATTTAGCCATGAGGCAACTTTCTTCCTCCACATGAATGACTTCATTGGAGGATTCACTTGGTGATGAAGAGTTGGTGGAGAGGGAGGCAACAGCAACCAATCCGTTTGAAGCATCATCTTCTTCATCATCAACATCATCATCTCCAGAGGAATATTCTTCTTGAGTTGATAGCACAATAGATGTATCCAAGGTGGACCTTGCCATGAAGCAATGTGCATTCTTGATAGGAGAATTCTCATTGGAAAATTCAAAGAGAGATGAAGAGGGAATTTTGGTAGTGACAATGGCGGCCACTTCCTTTGAACTTTCTTCTTCTTCATCATCACTAGAACTTTCAACTTCATCGGAAGAATATTCTTCCCTAGTTACTAGCACAATCCTTGGGGGCCTCTTGCCCTTCTTGCTCTTGTTGTTGTAGAATTTCTTGTTGGGGGCTTTTGAATATTTTCCCTTTGAGTCTTTGCTCTTGTCCTTGGGAATGAGCCTTCCACCATGAGTCTCCCTATGCTCATAGGGGCATTCGGAGATGAAATGGCGCTTGTCATCACAGTTGTAGCATGATCTTGTTCTTGGACCCAATCTAGTCACTTTTGTTGTTTCTCTTGATGTTGTCTTCCTTGGCCTTGGAAGGATCAACCCAAAAAGATTTTGCATGGAAGGCCATGTGATCATTGTAGTGGAGTTCCAAGTCTTCCGGATAGGACATACTCCAAGATGCCCTATATTGTTCTTGAGGGATCACTTCTTCTACGGAATTGACCGTCAAGGCAAGATTGTTCCCTCTTGACATACCAATGGCACGATTGCGAGAATCATGAGAGTTTTGCTCAAGCACCTTGAGGGCTTGCATCTAGTGCATGGCTTGTTGAGAAGTGAGAAAGGAATAGAATTCTCTCCCAACAAGAGTCTTGGCATCAATGGGTTCAAACAACATCATGCGATCGATGTACTTATCTTTGATCCAAGAGTCATTGATGTGGGTGGCACCCACATTCCGGAAAGCATCGGCAACAGTGAGAATTGTTCCATACATGGCTTCATGATCTTCATCCGGAAGCCTCAAGAATCCTTCGGCTTGATTCCGAAGAGAATTGTACTTGTTCCTTCTCATGCTATCACTTCCAATGCAACTAGCAGCCAAACCATCCCAAGCTTCCTTGGCGGTGGTGAAATTCCGAACACGAGACAATTCCTTTGCCCCCACACTAGTTTGAATCATGTGCAAGGCAGTGTCATTGAGTTGACTATCAACCGCTTCTCTTCTAGTCAACTTGTCGGGGTTGTAGGGCTTGAAGCCATCCACGATGATTCTCCAAAGTTCATTGGAGGCACTGCGAACATGAGAGCGAAACTCAAATTGCCATGTATCGAAATCTTTAACATTAAACTTAGGTCGGTCGCCCCTAATGTTTATATGAGGATGGGGAACCGGGATATCGGGAGATAGGAAAGGCGGAGCCACTTGATTGTAGTTAACACCTCCACTAGTTCCCCTAGGAGAAGTAACAGGGGGTTTGATAGTGTTTAAGTTATCACCATTCAAGGGATTGATAGAGAGGGGCGATGTCGAAGCATCTCCCCCTTCTAACGCACCCTCGTCCTTTTCCTCTTCGGTGGGGATGATGGGGGGAGCCGCGGGAAAGCGGTCGTTAAACATTTTCATAAAGGTTTCCATTTGGGTTTGCATGGTGGATCTCAAGGATGTTTCCAACGAATTGAGATCATCCATGGAGACTGGCTTTGCGGCCCCCTCCGAGTTTTCATTCTCCGGCATACTCTTAGGCGGTTAAGCCCGAAATAAGAGCCGAGGCTCTGATACCAATTGAAAGGATCGTATGCCGCACCTAGAGGGGGGGTGAATAGGTGCTAACCATTTTTTAGTTCTTTTTCAATTTAGGCTTGACACAAAGGTAAATCCTCTAGATATGCAACTATGTGAATTTACCTATATGACAAGGTCAACGACTAAGCAAGATATAGCAATGCAATATAGAGGAGATAAAGGATAGAGGTAACCGAGAGTGGAGCACACGGAGACACGGAGTTGATTCCCGTAGTTCCCTTCCTTTGCAAGAAGGTACATCTACGTTTGGAGGAGTGTGGTCGCTACGAAAGCCAGACCAACAGTCACGAAGACTTCACTCAGGTCTCCTGTGAGCAACGCCACGAAGGCCTAGCCCACTTCCACTAAGGGATTTCCTCGAGGCGGAAACCGGGCCTTTACAAAGTCCTTGGGGCACACATCCACAACCAAATTGGAGGCTCCCAAATCTGTAACAACACAACAATCAACAACAATACATCAACAACAAACAACTAGGGATCCAAAGAGGAACACTAGCAAGAGAGC
This sequence comes from Lolium rigidum, assembly GCF_022539505.1. Classification (NCBI taxonomy): domain Eukaryota; kingdom Viridiplantae; phylum Streptophyta; class Magnoliopsida; order Poales; family Poaceae; genus Lolium; species Lolium rigidum. Next base: position 79,838,746 of record NC_061512.1, on the reverse strand, counting down.
CCTCGAGCATATGAGGGGGAAATGTAAATCGCTTCGGTGAGGATGTAGATCGGTGTCTTCTCCTTCGATTCTCCAAAGATCAAGAGCTTTGGTTGGGTGAGGGAGGAGATCTTGCAAATCTTGAGTTCTTGAGGTGGCTCTAATGGTGGTGAGGCTTGGCAGAATTTCTTCAATGATTGAGCAAGGAGGAAGGTAGGAGAAGGGGGGTATAAATACCCCCTCTCAAAATCCAGCCGTTGGAGACTTTCGAGGGCCGGATAATCCGGCCTAAGTTGGGGCCGGATAATCCGCCCCCGACCAAAAATCCGGCCCTAGGAAAAATCCGGCCAAATGTCCGGCCCATGTCCAGGGACTTACTGAGCCACGTCGCCTCTGGTCCTTAGCCAATTTTTGGGGGGCCGGATATTTCGAAAATATCCGGCCCGGATTATCCGGCCTTGGGGAAATTCCGGCCAAATGTCCGGCCAATAATCCGGCCCATGTCTAGGGAAGTACTAAGCCACATCGCCTCGAGTCCTTAGCCAAAAATTGGGGGCCGGATATTTTGCAAATTTCCGGCCCGGATTATCCGGTCCGGTGAATCCTATTCAGCTTTCTTTTGACTCGTTTTTTCACACAAGTCACTTATATTCATGTACCTATATAAATCCTGCACCACTTCATCGAACATTAGTGTATCACATATATTGACATCAAACACACAAAACATATTGTGAGAGATGTTCTTTCAATCTCCCCTTTTTTGGTGTTTGATGACAATATACTGATTTGCAAGAAAAGCATTATAGAGAGCAAGCATGTTGGCAAAACATAGAGGCACTCCCCCTACATGTGTGCATACAAGTAATTTGCATTTGAATACAAATACACAACATATAGGTGTGAGGTGCCTCAACACAAGAGATATCCAACATGAGCTCAAACAAGAGACGTAGAGAAATATGAAGTTGAGACAAGGTGATAGAAATCATACCCATGGAGATATATAATACCGGATATATAACACCACACACCATATAATAAACCTTGGTCTCAACACATAGAAATCCAAAATCCTTAACATGATGTCTCACAACCACATATAGCACATAGTTTTAAACGGTCAAACCAACAAGCCAAATAGTTCAAATAAATGACATAAAGGACACAAGCAATAAAGGAATGATAAATGCATATGCTTGTGCCCTAACCACCATGCAAATCCCCGAGAAGTCCTAATAGAACACTTCTCCCCCTTTGGCGTCGAGACGCCAAAAAGGGGAAAAGCGCGATGCTACTCGCCCCATGAAGATCACTCGGAACCCTCTTCGTCTTCGGTCTGGTACTCCTGTTCCTCCTCTTCATCTTCAGTGTCAGCGGCAGGGGGAGAGCTGCGAGTGTAGCTGGCCCGCTGGATGCACTGCTCAAGATCATTCCACGGAACCTGAGAAGAGTGCCACCCACTGTAACCTGGATGAACTGGAGGCTGAGGCGGAGGTCCTTGCTCACCACTGAGCTTATGAAGAATGACCGCCTGAGTATGCTGAATCTCAGAACGCTGACGACTGGCCTCAAAGTTTTCCTTGTGAATCTCAATGTTCATGCACAGAATGTGGCGTTGAAACCAACTCAGCTTCTTCACTTGCCTTTGCATCACAGGAATATCAACATGACGAGCGGGGGCAAAGCCACTAGAGCGGGCATCTCCCATAAAGGAGTCAGGAGCAGGTGCAGCATGGGGAACCGGCTTCTTCTTGTAAGCCTTCTTGACAGTGTGCTTCTCCTTTGGGAACCGACGCAAGTCTTCATCCATAGCCACAGAGTTGTTGATGAGGAGCTGGATATGTGGTGCATATGGCATGGTGGTCCGGGAGACCATGGCATCATGAATCTCATTAAATATGAAGTCCATGACATCAAGAGAGAAGTCTTGGTCCTCATTACTATCACGTACACACTTAAGGCTGAGGTGCATAAGATCCACAAGAGCTCCACGGAGTGCATCATTGTTTCCACCACTTGGAGCAATGGTGGCTCGAAGGAACGGAGCACCTGACTGTAGATGGGAAGAAGCCCCTTGGTAGAACCAACCGCTCCAGACGAGTCATAGAGATGAAAAGGCACATTTTTATCCATCTTCTGAGGACCATGGAGGCGAAGACCACCTTCTGCTGGAAGTCCAAGAATAGAAGCAAACCGGCGCAAGGTTGCCTCACAATGGGTGGAGCCAGACATCCATTCCATAGTGCGCTCATCATCTTTCTTGAAGACCAGAGTAGCAAAGAATTGCTTAATCAACTCTGGACTGTAGTCACACTGAATCTTCATCAGATCCTGCAAACCCATCCTACCAGTCACCCAGATGGCATCCTCAAAATGATCATTGACAGCCAGATCATCCACATTGATTGCTTGCATGGGTCGCACTTTCCTCGTGGGCTCATATATATCCTTGTAGATGAACTCCTGCTCCAAGCACCAGAAGCGCTTGTCCTCTATCTCATCATCCCTCGCAACGTCTTCATACCAGTTCTTCATACGGATTGCTGCATAAGAGACAATGTCCATTGTCTTGTAGTTCTCCCTAGGTGCCTTGTTCTTCCTCCTCATAGTGGTGGACTTGCGAGGAGCATTCGGAGCAAATTCATCACTTGAACGGTTCTGCCTTGGGCGCCTCCGAGAGCCACTACCTGTGAGAAGCAAAGACGGGTAGCAAAGAGAAGATAATGCTCATAAGTCATGTATGATACAGTAATGTACTCTAGAAACATACTATAAGTCGGTAGAAGTCTAGACATGATAGATTGAATAAACACTGTAGCAGTGATGAAGCTCCAGGCCGGATAATCCGGTGTCCCCGAGGGGCGGATAATCCGGCCCGGTCGGATAATCTGGCTAGCGCGGGGGCCGGATAATCCGGCCCTGCGGATCTGCAGAAATCGCAATCAAAAACTTGTCTACGACCAGATCGGCCTTATAGCATGCAAGAGGAGTATACTACACATGCTTTGGAACAACTAGGCAACATCTCCACCAAGAAAATAGCACATATAAAACACAACACCTAGGGTTAGGTATTGTGAGCCATACCCCCATCCATTGGAGGAGCCGCTTGGAGGAGATGGGAGCTAGGGAGGAGGAGCACCCGATCCACCCAAAAACTCCGGGAGGGAGTGGACGGGGCGGCTCCGGCGAGGAGGAGGAGCTCCGGCGACCTTGAGGGAAGAGAGAGGAGAGAGAGGCGCGTGGGGGCTGGTTGTGAACCGTTTCCCTCGTGGCCTCGTCCTCAAGACCCTCAAGACCTGCCCAGGCCGGATAATCCGGCCCTAAGTTAGGGCGCATAATCCGGCCGGGCCAGATTTTCCGGGTCGCCAACAGGCCGGATTATCCGGTTTTCTGGAAAATTCCAGAATGCCGGAAATCCTGCCTATCTTTTGTTGGTTATTTGCATAAACCCATATGTGGTGCAATGAAGTATCACAACACATATAAGATGCATATTGACCAATAAGATGGGGCAACCTAGATCATCCGACCGAAATTCCTCAAACTCCAAGTTTTTTACCAAAACATGACATATGAGCAAGATGGAAACGGCTTATAGGTAAGTGTAGGCTTGGGTTTAGAAAGCTCAAACTGTTAATGGTACATGATCACTCAAGTTTGCAAGATACGAGCGAATAAGGCCAAACTAGAGTGATTTCCCATAAGAACAAGGAGTTGTCAAATAAAAACATGAAGATTCAAATAACTTCAACTCTTCACAAAGAAGAGTGTGGTGGCCTAGGCCACCATATATGTGTGTTATGGCATGGCACCGCGAAGATATATCTTGGGCCCAAACCACTACTCATCATTGAAGCTCACATATCAACATATGATATAAAGAGAATGATTTCTTAATGTTGGCATTATGGGGGGAGGGATAGCTCAATAATTTAAACCGCACTCCCCCTATTTCCATGCCCACATCTAAGCCAAATAAAGTTTTGAGATAAAGGTGTGTTTGCAAGATGGTCAAGCTATACTCCTTGAATCAATGATATTTAGCTCATTCCTCAAATAACAAAACCTTGCTTCATCAAGAGGCTTCGTGAATATATCGGCAAGTTGATCTTTGGTAGGAACATAGATAAGCTCAATATAACCACGGGCAACATGATCCCTAATGAAATGATTTCGGATCTCAATGTGCTTCGTTCTTGAATGTTGCACCGGATTATAGGCAATCTTGATGGCACTTTCATTGTCACATAATAGAGGCACTTTGTCACAAATGACACTGTATTCCTTTAAAGTTTGCCTCATCCATAACAATTGAGTGCATCCACTTGTGGCTGCAACATATTCGGCTTCAGCGGTGGAGAGAGATATACAATTTTGCTTCTTAGAAGACCAACACACCAAGGACCTACCAAGAAATTGGCAAGCCCCGGAAGTTGATTTCCTATCATCCTTGTCCCCCGCCCAATCCGCATTGGTGTATCCATTGAGAATAAAACTTGAGCCTTTGGGGTACCAAATACCATATCTTGGGGTATCAACTAAATATCGAAAGATTCTTTTGAGAGCCATCATGTGACTCTCCTTAGGAGAAGCTTGATACCTTGCACACACACCAACACTCAACACTATGTCTGGTCTAGATGCACAAAGGTAAAGCAAGGATCCAATCATGGAGCGATATACCTTTTGATCCACCTCTTTACCATTGGGATCTAGTGCAAGATGACATTTAGTGACCATAGGAGTGGCTACACCCTTCATCTCGGTCATCTTGAACCTTTTGAGCATGTCTTGGAGATATTTTGCTTGGTTGATGAAAGTCCCTTCACTTGATTGCTTGATCTCAAAACCAAGAAAGAACTTCATCTCTTCCATCATAGACATCTCAAACCTATTGGTCATAAGCTTTGAAAATTCATCATTGAAAGCTTGGTTAGTAGAGCCAAAGATAATATCATCAACATATAATTGGCAAACGAAAAGCTCCCCATTAACCCTCTTAGTAAAAAGAGTGGGATCGATTAGCCCAACATCAAACCCACGGTCTACCAACAATTCCTTAAGGTGCTCATACCAAGCTCTAGGAGCTTGTTTGAGACCATAAAGTGCTTTATCAAGCTTATAGACATGGTTAGGAAAGTTGAGATCCTCAAACCCCGGGGTTGCTTAACATAAACCTCTTCATGCAAAGGACCATTAAGAAATGCACTTTTCACATCCATTTGTTGTAACTTAAAGTTATGATGTGATGCATAAGCAAGAAGGATACGGATGGACTCAAGGCGAGCCACGGGAGCATAAGTTTCTCCAAAGTCAATTCCTTCAACTTGAGAGAAACCTTGAGCCACCAATCTCTCCTTGTTCCTCACAACATTTCCAAACTCATCTTGCTTGTTCTTGAATATCCATTTAGTGCCTATAACATTGCGGCACTCCTTTGGCTTCTCTACTAAGGTCCACACTTTGTTGCGCTTGAAGTTGTTGAGTTCGTCGTGCATAGCTTCCAACCAATCCGAATCTTCAAGAGCTTCAAATACTTTCTTGGGTTCCACTAAGGAGATATAAGCATGATGATTGCTAAAGTTAGCCAATTGCCTTCTTGTGGAAACCTTTGCTCGAATATCACCAAGGACCTTATCATGTGTGTGTTCACGAATTTCAAGGTTCCTTTCTCTTCTTGCTAGACGACGAGCTTCGATCTCCTCCTTGGTTCTTCTTGGCCTTGGAGGTGTCACTTGATCAACTTGATCATTTGGGTCCTCGTCTTGACCTTCAACTTGAGCTTCCTCAATTTCTTGAGATTGCTCATCCTCATGTGCTTGATCTTGAACATTGTTCGGTGAATGACAAGAATTGAATGGATCCTCATCGGAGCCATCATGAACCTTTGGTTGATCTTGTCCTTGATCTTGCACACAAGAGGGAGGGTTTTGTTCTTGTTCTTGGGTAGGTGCATCATTTGCTACAAGAGATGGGGTTTGTTGATGTTGAGAAGATGGGGGCTCCATCGTGGTAGAGCATAGTCCTTCCCGAGACGCCACACTGTGTCCCTCAATGGGGCGGAAAAATCCCACACCCATTCTTACTATGGCATCTTGAGGTATTTCATCACTTGCACATACATCAACTTTCCCCACTTGGGAGCCATCATTTTCTTCGAACTTCACACTACAAGATTCAATGATAATCTTGGAAGATATATCAAAGACTCTATAAGTGTAAGATTCGGCACCGTAACCAACAAATATACCCTCCAAAGCTTTAGGAGCAAATTTAGATAAACGAACTCCTTTGATTTTATAGAAACACTTACAACCGAACACCTTGAAGTATGAGATATTAGGCTTGTTGCCGGTGATTATTTCATATGGAGTCTTGTTCAAGCCCTTGCGGAGATAGAGCCGGTTAGAAGAATGACACGCGGTGGAGATAGCTTCGGCCCAAAAATTATAGCGGGATTTGTATTCCGCCATCATAGACCTTGCCATATCCAAGAGAGTCCGGTTTTTACTCTCCGCAACACCATTTTGTTGAGGGGTGTATGCAGCGGAATATTGATGTCTTATCCCCTCATCACTAAGAAAATCATTGAGTGTGTAGTTCTTGAACTCGGAGCCGTTGTCACTTCTTATTGCCATAACGAGGAGATTGTGTTGGCGTTGCACCTCGGTAGCAAAGTCAATGAATATTTGTTGAGTCTCATCTTTCGTCTTGAGAAAGTAGACCCAAGTGTATCTTGAATAGTCATCAACAATTACCAAGCAATGTTTCTTCACACCAAGACTTGCATGAGAGGTAGGACCAAAGAGATCCACATGAAGGAGCTCCAAGATCCTCTTGGAGGAGATGATAGTCTTGCTTGGGTGCGGAGAGTCATGCATTTTTCCTTCAACACAAGCCCTACAAACACGATCTTTGGCAAAAGAAACATTTTCTATTAGTCCCACAATATGGTTCCCTTTGTGAAGACTTTGCAAAGTTCTCATGTTGACATGGGCCAAGCGGTGATGCCACAACCAACCCACATCCGCCTTTCCGAATAGGCACATTGCACTTGAAGTGGTGGTCCCCGAAAAGTCCACCAGATACAAGTTATGTTCGCGATACCCAACGAAAGCGACTCTTAGAGTCTTGCTCCACAAGAGGACTACAATATCATTATCAATAAAGACGGCGAAACCCATCTTGCCAAGGGCGGAAATGGAAAGCAAATTGTAACAAGGGTTTTGACAAGCATGACATCCACAAGAGTAACGTTGTCTGCAACCACAACCTTGCCAAAATCCAATACCTCGGATGTAGAATTATCGCCAAAGGAGACGGTGATATTATTTATATTGGGCCTCAACTCCTTGACGAGGTTCTTGCCGTCGGTCATATGACTTGTACATCCACTATCAAGTACCCATTTTTAACCTCCGGCGGCATAGTCCTACATGAGATCAATTCTTGGATTTAGGTACCCATTTCTAAATGGGTCCTCTTTTGTTAGCAACAAGGGTCTTTGGGACCCAAATAGACCAAGCAACATAACCATCATATGGGCCAACATATTTAGCATAAACATCACCATAATAATCTTTAAATAGAACATAGTGAGGGTTAGCATTTCCCGCATCATCATCATTAATGGTTTTGCCCTTAGGGGCTTCATCATTAGTGATATCTTTCTTCTTCTCTTGTGCGGGCTTGGCCTTTTGCTTGTTTGCCTTCTTTGCCTTGGCATTATAACCAAGGCCCTCCTTCCCATTGTTTGATCTTTGCTTACTCAAAAGACCATCCAAAGAAAGTTTACTTTGGGGAGAGGATGCCTTAGCAATTTCATCCTTCAACCTAGCATTTTCCTCAATAATATTTGCATGATCACATGAAGGGGTAGAGGTACTAGGTATGTCATATGAAGCAAGCCTAATTTGAAGTTGCTCATTAGACTTGGAGAGGAGAGAGTATTCACTCTTCAAGGCTTTGTGAGCCTTGTCTAGTTCATCTAGATCCTTCACAAGTTTCTCATGATCAACACCAAATTTGGCCTTTTCCTTTTTAAGCACTTTAGTCTTAGCTCTAGCAAGATCTCTAGCTTTAGTGAGCTTATTAATTTTTATCTTGAGTCTCTTCAATAGTTTCTAGTCTCTCTTCAAGAGAAGCTATGGTTTCTTGACTTTCCTCAAGAGCATTTTTAAGAGCGTGTATTTCAAGAGAGTCTTCTCTCTCTATTTGACATTTTTCTCAAGAGTATCATTTAGTTGAGCTATACGAACCATGAGATTTGAAACATGCCGCACAGCTGAAAGGATCGTATGCCGCACCTAGAGGGGGGGTGAATAGGTGCTAACCAATTTTTAGTTCTTTTTCAATTTAGGCTTGACACAAAGGTAAATTCTCTAGATATGCAACTATGTGAATTTACCTATATGACAAGGTCAACGACTAAGCAAGATATAGCAATGCAATATAGAGGAGATAAAGGATAGAGGTAACCGAGAGTGGAGCACACGGAGACACGGAGTTGATTTCCGTAGTTCCCTTCCTTTGCAAGAAGGTACGTCTACGTTTGGAGGAGTGTGGTCGCTACGAAAGCCAGACCAACAGTCACGAAGACTTCACTCAGGTCTCCTGTGAGCAACGCCACGAAGGCCTAGCCCACTTCCACTAAGGGATTTCCTCGAGGCGGAAACCAGGCCTTTACAAAGTTCTTGGGGCACACATCCACAACCAAATTGGAGGCTCCCAAATCTGTAACAACACAACAATCAACAAAAATACATCAACAACAAACAACTAGGGATCCAAAGAGGAACACTAGCAAGAGAGCCCTCAAGCATATGAGGGGGAAATGTAAATCGCTTCGGTGAGGATGTAGATCGGTGTTTTCTCCTTCGATTCTCCAAAGATCAAGAGCTTTGGTTGGGTAAGGGAGGAGATCTTGCAAATCTTGAGTTCTTGAGGTGGCTCTAATGGTGGTGAGGCTTGGCAGAATTTCTTCAATGATTGAGCAAGGAGGAAGGTAGGAGAAGGGGGGTATAAATACCCCCTCTCAAAATCCAGCCGTTGGAGACTTTCGAGGGCCGGATAATCCGGCCTAAGTTGGGGCCGGATAATCCGCCCCCGACCAAAAATCCGGCCCTAGGAAAAATCCGGCCAAATGTCCGGCCCATGTCCAGGGACTTACTGAGCCACGTCGCCTCTGGTCCTTAGCCAATTTTTTTTTGGGGGGGGCGGATATTTCGAAAATATCCGGCCCGGATTATCCGGCCTTGGGGAAATTCCGGCCAAAGTCCGGCCAATAATCCGGCCCATGTCTAGGGAAGTACTAAGCCACATCGCCTCGAGTCCTTAGCCAAAAATTGGGGGCCGGATATTTTGCAAATATCCGGCCCGGATTATCTGGTCTGGTGAATCCTTTTCAGCTTTCTTTTGACTCATTTTTCCACACAAGTCACTTATATTCATGTACCTATATAAATCCTGCACCACTTCATCGAACATTAGTGTATCACATATCTTGACATCAAACACACAAAACATATTGTGAGAGATGTTCTTTCAACAGCTGACATGGCACCTTGGTACCACAGGTGGTACAGACCCACGCGCGGCCACGCCCGCTCGAGTTGGGAGGGGGCTGCGAGGGCTGGCCACCACGAGGTGGCTTAGACGTCGGTGTAGAGGGCCCGCCAGGGGGCGAAACGGGCGGCCACCGCCATCGCCATGGGAGGCGGCATTCGCCTCATGGTCGACGGAGAAGGTATCGGGACGCTGAGCACCAAGGCGCTGCTCCGTATTGAGGAGACGAGTGTAGAGATCATGCGGAGTTATCGGGTTGTCGGCGTCACGCCCTTCAATGTTTTCAACAAGGGAATCAAAGTCTTGACCAAGACCCTTAAGAAGGTACCCAATGAACTCGTTGTCGCGGAGAGGCTGGCCAATGGAGGACAAGGTGTCCGCCAATTCTTTGGGCTGGTTGTAGTAAACCGTCACTGACTTGTCCAACTTGTGTAGGTCTGCCAATTTGTTGCGGATGGCATTAGACCGGGCCATGGTTTGTGAGGAGAAGCTGGCCTCGAGCATACTCCAGGCATCACGCGAGGTGGTGGCGAAGAGCACCATGCCCGCTACAGACGGTGTCAGCGAGGACTGAATCACACTCAAGATGGCCTGATCCTGAGCCGTCCATTGGCGGTATGCCGGGTTAGCAACCGGCAGGGGGTGACCATCGGCCGTGGTCAGCTGAACAAACACAGAAGGGCATGGAAGGGTGCCGTCGACATAGCCATCAACGTAGTAGCTGCGAAGGAGCGGGAGCACTTGTGCGCGCCAGAGGAGATAGTTGTCGGGGGTCAACTTCACCGTCAGAAGGTGTGCCAGATGGATCGGTGGGAGATCACGACCCGGCGCTGCATCACGAACCGGCGCTGCTTCACGTGGAGCTGAGGCTGGTGCAGGGGGCGCCATGGATGGTGCCACGGTGGAGGCAGGCGTGGGCGGCGGCAAGGCGCCATACGGTGGCATGCCATAGAAGAGGGGCTGGCCATACGGCCCAGCGCCATAGGCGGAGATCGGCCCGCCATGAGGGATCAGAGACGACGACGATCCGTCGGGGCGCGGGATCGTGCCGTGCGAGGCTAGGAACGCCTCAAGTAAGGCATTAGGGTTTGCAGTAGGAGGCGGCGAGGGAGCCGGCAGCGTGGAAAACGGCCACGCGGGGACCAAGGGGGCCCCAGAAGCGATCGAGCCCGCCGCCCTTGTGGAGATCGGCGAGGGGACGAGTGGCGGTGGCGGTTGCCCGGCGAGAACCGCCGCAAGGAACGGTGACACCAACGGGTGGTTCGTGGAGGAACCCATCTCGGGGGTCGTAGAGGTAGTCGATGCGATGGGGACCGAGGCGGCGCCGGCGGACGAGGTCGCGGCGGCGTCGGTGATAGCAGCGGAAGACATCGTGGTTAGATCGATCTAGTCTGATACCATGTGAAACAAAGGATGGGGGAACGCTCGACACCCCTTAGGGTTGGCGTTGGGTTTATATTTATAGTGTACAGATGTACAAGGATTACAGGTACAATACAGAGGCTACCATATATACAGTCTAACATGCTACATGTTCATTATCATTTTGTGTAACAGACAATATGATATTTCTATTCTGTAGGATTTTAACAGGTGGATATTACTTTTTAATGAAAGCCTCTTTAAGATCATCCCAAGAATTAATACTAGCAGTAGGTAATGACAATAACCATTCTTTGACTTTTACTCTAAGAGAAAATGGGAATAATTTCAGCTTAACAATATTGTTTTTCATATTTTTAAAATTTTGCATATCACAAATTTCACAGAAATCATGTAAATGCATAGCGGAATCTTCACTAGAACTACTGCCAAATTGTTCCCTAGTTATAAGATTTGATAACCCAGGACTTACTTCAAAGCTTTCAGCAGTTATCTCAGGTGTAGTAATAGGCTTAGCCAATAAAATGATCATTAGCAGTGTTTGTGTAGTCACACAATTTAGTATTTCTCTCCCCCATGATTTTCAGAAGATAGTTACTACTACTTTTTATGTGTTTTTGAATTTTTAACAAAAAGAACTAACAAGCAAACAAAGACTAAAAACAACACAAATAAGATACGATGCCAAATCTAAAAGAGATAGGAGAGCTCACATCGATGTTACCTCCCCAAGCTTTGGTGAGAAACGGCGCCAGAAAATCTCTTGCACTTGCTTGGAGCTTCTCACGCAGCAACCACTGTAATGCAACTCTTTTCAGTTTCTCGGCAACGGCACCAGAAAATCTCCTGATGATGTTGGGACTCCAAGTGCAGAGTGTTGCGTCAGCGGAGTATTTTCCCCACAAGGGTGACTCGAGGGTTTATATCGAACTCTCGGGGAACTGGATGAAAGAGTATTCTCTTCTCTCTTCTTCAAGCAATCCTACAAGTAAAGTAAATGCCTTGTGTCCCAAACTCCACCGTGTGGTTGTCAAGCACAAGGTTTCGCGTAAGTAAATAGTACAAGTACTAATAAATCAAGTAAAAAACTAAACAAGATGAAATAACTAAGTAAAAATTGTAAAGAGATTGATTTTTTTTGGTGTTTTGGATGCAAATAAGGAAAATAAATATTTTGTCTTTTTAGAATAAAATAATGCAGCAAATAGAAAACAATGTGAAAGCAATATAAAGGTGTTTTTGATGATAAAAAGTGGACCGGGGTTCATGGGTTCACTTGACTATTCTCTCGTAAAGTTGTAGTGGACAAAAATAATTCATCAATGAGATATGAAGGTACAAATAATATTATATGTAATATCAGAATTAATATGGGCATCACATCCTAACATAGAGATGATGCAACACATCCCTCTTATGCTCCACAAGAAAGAAACTTCATCAATCTTGTATTAAGAATTAACAGAGCATATCAATAAGTACTTTGACATGAAGTTTAAATATCAAATATGTTACCTTGAACAAACAAGATCATCATTGATGTCACATGATGAACATATCACATGCATTCACTTAATCCCTGATGAGGTACCAAAAGAAAGGCAAAACCATAATAGATCATGAACATATTGTCGCTATCCAATCACTAAAACCTTACTACTCCATCTAACACACACACACATAACCCCCCACACACTCTTGCATAGATGTTGGATCAGAACATAAACTTAAGAACGAGGTACATCATATGCATCTATCAATACCTCACAATATGATAAGATCAAATCTCGTAAAACAATAGATAGAACAAGGATCCATCACATAGGTATTACAAATATGGCCATAATAAGGATAGGCAGCTCATATGGCACTAAGTACTGTGAAGAACATGAGAGAAATAGATCACCGCCACAAACCCGTAGTCTATAGATGGACTACTCCCTCTTGATCATGGTGGTGATGATGAAGACGTTGGAGAAGGTGGAGATCCCTCCGGCGGTGATCCCGGCGGAGTTTCCCCTCCAATCTTCTCTACAGCAACCTCTGTTTTGGTGATTATGTCTTTCTACGATGCTCTTCTCCCGAGAAATCTTCGTGGCCATATATATAGGGTTTTTAGTGCAAAATACGTAAGTTCGCGAAAGAATTAGGGAAAACGGACGATCGACGGTCGAACCGAGGTGGGTGGCGTGGCCAGACTCTTGGGCCATACCACCTGGTCTTGTTTGGCCCTCGGGCCTCTCCAGGTATAACTCCAGGGTCCATGTTGTTTCTCCGGATGAAAAAATGATGCCCCAAAAATTCAGGTCATTTTGACTCCGTATATGTCTCTGAAACTTAAAAATACGTGAAACAGGGTTTTCCTGTTCTGCAGGGTTATAAACCAAATAAAGGGGATCATTGGTAAATCCCCATAAATCAATGTAAAACATGGTATTATAATCATATATGTTGCAAAATATGTGGGAATTCAATATGATAAAGGACAAAGTTCATGTATGCATTTTACATGCACCACCCTCCGTTTTGAGAGTCCACCCTCGTCTGCGAGTTCTCTCTCAAACTTTCTCTGGCGCCATCGCCTAGTGCAAAGAAGGAATATATGCTTGTTGCGTACAAGATCGATGACGGTTTGGCGTTGTTCCGGTGTGGGGCTTTATGCATGTAGTTTGGAGAAGGGAAGTTCTGGGGGAAATTAGGGAAAAATTGGCCCAAAGTGACGCAAACAAAGTTAGATCAATACTAAGACACCATATTTGTCCACAATAGCCACAAGTAACTAAACAAATTCGGAGAACAATCCAAGGCAAATTTGGTTTTTTTTTTGAATTTTGAATTTCTCAATAATTTTTTAGGGGATGGTGGGTGTCAAATTCGTGCCAACCAAAGGCTGCTGACACCATATGATGTTGGCTAAACGACTTGTTGTCGCCCAATCTCATGGTGAAAGGTATGCAGCCTAGAGGGAGGATGAATAGGCGGGTTAAAAATTTACGATAATGGCTGGCGGTTTAAATATTTTACCATAATGGCTTGAACAATTGCGGAATAAAACTGGTGTACAATTTGTCTAGCATAAAATCTATATAACTAGGATTTACCTATGTGCACCAACAACTTATGCTAAAAAACACAAGAAACTATGTAATAGCATGGTATATAAATTCAAGTACTAAGGTTATCACAAAGTAAAATGCATAAATAAAGAGCTTATGTATAAAAATAACTGAGGCACACGGAGACGATGATATATCCCGAAGTTCTCACTCTTGTAAGTGATACTTTCCATTGGAGCGGTGTGGAGGCAAAATTCTTCCCAAACGCCATGATGGCTCACCGTATTATCATCGAGCCTTCCCACCAAAAAGGGAAGTCCTAGATCCACTAATGGACCTGTACAAGCTTGGGTCAATCTCCACAACTTAATTCGAGGCTCCCAACAAATTGCCACGAAGGCCTCATACTTGAGAAATCTCCACAACTTAATTGGAGGCCCCAACATCACCACTTTGGTCACCAAGCCTTCCAGGGATCAATACACATGAGGAATAAGATTCGGGTACAAGCACCCGAGAGTAATGGTCTCACAAACTTTCACTTTCGTGTATCACCGCAGAGAGTCCAAACCGATGCACCAAATGCAATGACAAGTCCTTCACTCCCAAATTCCACAAAAGCTACAAAATCTATGCGGAAATAAGAGAGGAAAAATAAAGAAGGAGAACACCAAATTTCTCTAAGATATATCTAAAAGATTCCCTCACAAAGAGGGGATGATTGGTAGGATTTTAGATCTAGATCTTGATGTCTACGTGTGCTTCTATTCTTGAAGACAGTGTTGGGCCTCCAAGAGGAGAGGTTTGTAGAACAACAACAAGTTTCCCTTAAGTGAATCACCCAAGGTTTATCGAACTCAGGGAGGTAGAGGTCAGAGATATCCCTCTCAAGCAACCCTGCAATTTAGATACAAGAAGTCTCTTGTGTCCCCAACACACCTAATACACTTGTCAGATGTATAGGTGCACTAGTTCAGCGAAGAGATAGTGAAATACAAGTAATATGGATGATTGTAGGTAGTAATTGCAATCTGAAATAAAAATGGGAGCAAGCAAACATGTAGCAGAACTTGTTGGAAACGGTGTTTCAATGCTTAGAAACAAGGCCTAGGGATCATACTTTCACTAGTGGACACTCTCAACAATGATCACATGATAAATAAATAACTTATCCTCACTTGTGCTACTCTCAAATACTCTCTTATTGGATAATAAACACCATTCATTGTGTAGGGCTACAAGAGCACCCTCAAGCCGGAGTAAACAAGCTCCACAACTTCATAAAGGAATCACACACGATGCGCACACTGTCACCGTCACACCGTGGAGAGTGAATCCGGAGTTCATATTAAAGTAACCTCTAGAGTGCATAATAGACCGTTGCAATTTAGACCGAGTACTAACATAGCATACACAATGTCAACAATAGCTATGAAAGGGGGAATAGATCACATCAATACTATCATAGTAATAGTTAACTTCATAATCTACAAGAGATTACAATCATAACCTACGCCAAGTACTACATGATGCACACACTGTCAACTTTACATCATGGAGGAGGAATAGACTACTTTAATAACATCACTAGAGTAGCACATAGATTAATAGTGATACAAAGCTCATGATCACATAAAGATCACACCATGGGAGAGAGATGAACCACATAGCTACCGGTAGAGCCCTCAGCCTCGGGGGAGAACTACTCCCTCCTCATCATTGGAGACAACAACGGCGATGAAGATGGCGGTGGTGTCGATGGAGATGACTCCGGGGGCAATTCCCCGTCCCGGCGGCATGCTGGAACAGAGACTTCTGTCCCCTGAAACTTGTCTTCGCGATGGCGGCGGCTACGGAACTCTTCGTGGAATATGACTGGTTGTTTTAGGGTTTTCGCGACTGGAAGTATATATAGGCGGAAGGGCGGTGTCGGAGGAGCCCCGAGGTGGGGTCCCCACCTGGCGGCGCGGCCAGGGCTGGGCCCGCGCCCCCCTAGGGTGTGGGCACCTCGTGGCCCCCCTTCGTCTCTCTTTCGGACTCCGTGAATGTAACACCCCAAATTTCAATAAAAAGAAAGTTAGAGAAATCTAGAAACCAAAATTTCAAACCAACAAAAACTTTTCTTTTTGCATATAGTGCCATGCATAGGACTTGTGCATTTGAGTGATATGCCATGATGATTGCTTTTACTTGTATTTGCTATGCTCTAAAAACCCTAGAGTGATCATGTGAAGATCACCAACCAAATAAATCAAAGAGGAAGAAATTCCATAAATTGCAAAACCCTAAAAACCCTAACATAGGCTCTATGGCATTTTTATAAATCTTGACCCTAGACCTATTTGGTCTTCACCATTAGTTGGATAATGTTATTAAACACTTATTACAACTTTTGGAACCAAGGTTGCACAATTCAAATGAAATTCAAACACAATTCCCACTCACATATGATAATGGCCAAATCTGCCAAATTTAGTCTGATCACCACTTTGAGCCCCTGCAATTCAATTTTCCCAAACCAATTCTTGCTAACTCTTTGCACCATTTCAAAGTCAACATCAAGGTGAACACTTTTTGTAAAGATCACCATGCCAAATACTTTCTTGATCAATAGCTATGCTCATCCAAAGTTGCAACATTTTAACAAGTGGAACAATCTCACACTTGTCAATTTTTGCAATTCTTGAATTCTACTTTTTCCACCACCACCTCAAATCACCTCTGGACATTTACAACTAATAGCAACACTCACATTTCAAAAACTTTCACCTTTTGAATTATTTCAAATTTGGAGAATTATGCGAATTGCAAAATATGGCACTATTTGACACTATTTGAAATAGTGTTCTATACACACCAAACCTACACTACACTACCCCAAATGGTTCCCCTGCCCCCTTTCACCCTGAATGGCAACATTGAAACCCTAGGGAGAGAGAGAGAACAAGCAAGACATGGCCATGCCGGCCCATGCCGGCCATGTTCTTCTCCCCCTCTCATCCTTGCACCTCAGCCCTGGCCCTGGTGCCCACACTCGCCACCGCACACTCCTACACCACCCTAGCCAAGCCACGGTCGAGCTCGACGCCAACCATCGCCGGAGATCGCGCGCCGAGATCAGCCCTGGATGCCGCTCGCGTCGCGCATGGACGCCACTGGCCACGCGCCGCGCAGCCACTCCGCTCACGCCCTGGACCCCCTTTCTTCACCAAGCACACCGCCGTGACACCTCAGCCGCGTCAGACACGCGCCCAGCCCCAACCCGTGACCGCCGGCGCCGGAGACGACAACCTGTTCCCGTACACGCCGCGGCCGTCGTGGAAGCAACGCGACCCAACCGAGCCTCCCCCGACCAAGCTGTCGCTGCCGTTAGACTCGCCGGGACACACAGAGCACTGCCGCCACCTCGCCTAGCTCGCTAGCTCGCTGGAGACGCCGCGAGCATGTCGACCACCACCCTGCCCCGCAACCCTCACTCGCTTCTATAAATACCACGTTCCCTGGAAGGAACGGAGCACACCACCTCACTCCCCACCCTTCACCACTTCGCCTCGCACTGTTAGCCACCTCGATCGTCGCCGGAGCAAGGCCAATTGCAAGATCGGAGCCGCGGAAGCCCTGGAGAAATCGCCATTGATCCAGGCCACCTCGAGCTCCGCCACCGCTACCAGCCTGCTTCGCCGTCGTCCACATCTACCTCGCGCACACTGCCATACCTTGCTGGAGCCGCGGTGAGCTCTCCCACCCCCTACTGCCGCCGCCGCATCGTCGGGTTCTCGTCGGTGACGACGATGAACCACGACCGTCGATCTGCGATCTAATCCTACGTCCCACGTTGAAACATACCGTTTCGGGTTTTAAAAGAGGCTGACAGGCGGACCCCACCCTGTCAGGCAGCCCACGCGGGCACAGACGCGTGGTGGGCTGGCCGTGGGCCTGTTTAAATGATTTGGCCCAATAGCTTTTCCCGCCGGCCCTTTTAATTCAAACTTAGTTTAATTAATTCAAATGAATTTGAATACTGCCTCCACTTTGAAATTCAACCATTTCAAATTGGGTAAACCAAATCTAGTGAATTTTATATTGTTAGAAAGCCACTGAAATTCTCTACAACATACCACTGGCCTCATGGTCAATTTATTTGTAGAATTAATGTGACAAAAATAACAAGACAGGGACTTTTTCCTATTCAAGTAATTCTTAAAAATCAACCAAAATAGATATTAAGTTAATTCCAACTCTAATAGCTCACATTTGACTTACACTAATTGTTTATGCAATAAAATGGTGTGGTCACTTTGCATGATCATGCCATGGTTTAATGAATGGATATTTTGACTAGTTTAACTAGTTGATATTGTCCAAAACTATTAAAGTTAATTTGTGTGAAGTCTTACACTTCACTTAAACTTGTCTCACATGGATTCATGGGATGTTTGGACCCCTGGTCCCAAACTCTCTTATATGAATTACTTGAGATTTAAATCAAAGGTAGTGTTATTTAAATGGTATGAGGTGATCCACCTCATTTAAACCATTTTCCCAAATGATGATGATGAACATTTGACTTAGGTCAATATGAGTTCATCCATGATTGTTGGAGAAATTAAATCTTAAGAAGATTTCAATGAGAGGAAATTATTTCTCAAGAACCCTATGGAAACTATCACTTACATATGAAATGCGAAGAAGTGAATTCTTTTTAAACCCCACAACCCATGCACCCTAGTTTATTTATTTTGTGTGCATAGAGTAGTATGTGTGTTTATTTGTGATGTGTGGAATAGCTATTGAATTAGTGAGTAATTATAATTTAGACGGTAGCACCGGAGAGTACGCCGAAGAAGAAGGTTGCTACCAAGAGGAGGAGGAGGAACAGTTTGAGAACTACCAAGGCAAGCTACTACCAATGCAAGCTATTATTCTTGCAAAGTGCAAAGCCCCTTGGGGCAAGGCACCATGTTCTTACCTTTTCTTATATGAACCCATCCCAAGTTTTTACTTTACAAGTTGTTACTTGTTTTCTAAATGAGTTACTTTTATAGTTAACTTTGGTCAAAGTACAAGTTGAGTCCTAGAGTAGTGAGTTAGTCTTCCCAAAGCAAAGCAACTTAGCACCCCTCATGAATTAGAGCTAGTGCTAAAGAATTAAAACTTGACTACTCTAGATGGGAACCATGTGAATTTTGAAAGGATTTTTAAACCTTGGAATGAAGATGCATTCCATTGAATGATTTTTGAAGGTGAATATGACCAAGAGAAGATGGTGATTTTTGATAAAACATGATGTTGGTTTGAATGCGATACCTTTCCAATTATCAAGTACCCCCACAATACCTGATTATGGGTAGGGCTTAACTGGAAGTTTATGCGTCTTAGTATGGGTTCCCTCTAAGCAAGCGTCATCGGGGTTATGCCGAAAGCTGCCTCTACCACAAAAGAAACGATACGATATGATGCGAAATGAGGTGAATGTCCGGTCCAAGCCCTGTGCAGTTCCCGAGCTGACTGTCTGTCTTCACTGGGAGGCCAAGCTCATGGGGAGAGGTGCTCATACTAGGATTTGTAAGTGAAAGGTTATGGTTGATGATCCGCGTACTGTGTTACGATGATTCGGGGAAATCCCGATGGATGAAATCAAATGTTGTGGCACAAGTGTGCAACCTCTGCAGAGTGTAAACCTATTCGAATAGCCGCGTCCACGGTTACGGACGGTTGGAAAGGCCATACAGTTTCCGATGTCATATCTTTGAAAATGATGTTGAAAAGGAGGAAGGTGAAATGACTTGTGGTGGATTGAATTGAAATCACCACTTGAAAGGTGGGAATGACATTAATGTTCCCACTTGAGTTAGTTAGCACTTGAGTAAGCTTTTTCTCAAAACTTTGTGAAATAAAACTAGCTTTATGCAAATAAACTAGAGCTTAGCAAACCATACTAGAATGTCTAGCACTTACATTAGTATTAGTTTGCGAGTACTCAACGTACTCACGGCTTTGTCCCTGGCTATTGAAATGGCCAGAGTATGAAGATGAACAAGGAGATGACCAGCAGGACGCCTATGACAACTAAGCGCCTTCCGACGTCAAGCGTTGGCCTGTGGACTAGAGAGTCCTTGTATCTTACGCTTCCGCTATGTTGAACTATGAACTTGTGTTTGTTCGTTGATCAATAGATCAACTATTCGTGTAATATGGATCATGTGATTCCAATTTGTAAGACTTATGGTTTGTAATGAATGATGATTGTGATACTTAACTATTATGCCTCGCAACAACAATATTCCTGGGATTGCGATGTATGACATAATAGGCATTCGGACTTAAAAATCCGGGTGTTGACAAGTTGGTATCAGAGCCATTGTTTGACCTTAGAAGACCTTAGTTAGAATGGGCGTTCTGAAGAATTTAACTTTGAAATCAAATAAAAGAAACTATTTGTGAAAATTTACTAAACTCTTGTCTTTGAGACTTTGCCAAAATTTGATGAATCATGTCTATCTTGTTGAATCAACTTAAAATTTTGCCACACTTTGCACTCTCTAACTTACTCATCCGATTCTCTTTCAGATGGAGCCGAATGAACCCATCAACACCAAGTTTTATCAACTTGGGAACGGAGGAAGCTTGATCTTCGAGCATGACCTCGACTCCCTGTCGGATCACCTTGGCCGCCCACACCCCGAGTTTCACGGGATTCAGGTGGACGACCAGCCGGGAGGAGAACTGCAGTGGATTATCACCGCTGACCTGAGGGGCAAGCTGGAGCCTCCCACCTCGGAGAGGATCCTTTTCTCTTTCAGGGAAAGCAACTGGCTCGACGGGCTTGCACGTGCTCTTCAGGAAGCACTTGCTCGTCTGTGCGGACAGAATGCGGAAGCACTTCGTGAGGAACGCTTTGCGCATCTCGCGAGGCGTAACTCTGACGGAAGACCCATGGATGTGCCACTGCACCCCCAGTTGAGGCACCATGTGGATCACTTGGACTTCATGCTCTACCAGACTCAGAGGGACCTCGACGCCTCTCGCGCTTACGCGAACCAGACCCATGCTCACATCACCGAGCAGGGTGAGGCGATCAAGCTACTCAACAACGACCGCAGGAGCCTTCGCCAGCAGCGTGCCAAGAAGGACGCTACGATTCGCCGCCTTCGCGCCCGGATCGCGTCACTTGAGGCCACCTGTCAAGGCCCAGGAGGATCAGATTCGTCAGCTGGAGGATGACGATGGAGGCATCGATATTCAGGGAGGAGACGCCTTTCTGAGCGATGACGATGACTTTGAGGAGGACGAGAACACCGAGGAGGAGGACTACGAGTTCCTGGAGGCAGGACCCGACGACTACGTCCCGATTGATATCGATGATGAGGAGTAGTTGCACTAGTTCCACTTATAGTAGGTGTGAGTTGTATCCCGTCCTTTGTATCGTAGCATGAGAATGGTTCTTAAAACCATTGGAGTATGTGTGTAGTTTGTACTATGTGTTGCATGAATGAATGAATGTTATGTTTGTCATGAAAAGATTACAAGTTTTCAAATGCTTTTCAAACTTAACCAAAATGAACCATAGAATGTTCCCTCTTATCTCATAATCTTCTACATCTTCAGATGGCCCCTCCGAATCGCACCAACGACGCGATGCTGCAACTTCTGCAAACCCTGCTTGCCGACCGGGAAACTGAAAGAGCCGAGCGCCAAGCCAACCTCATCGCCTTGCAGAACATCGCCAACCAAGGCCATGGAAATCATGACCACCGCGGATCCAAGCTCAAGAACTTCCAAAACACCAACCCTCCGGTGTTTAGCAAGACCGAGGAGCCCCTCGACGCCGACGATTGGCTCCAGACTATGGAGAACAATCTGGAGGTAGCTGGAGTGGAAGCCAACGAGAAGGTGTTGTTCGCCACTCACTATCTCGCTGGACCAGCTCGCGCTTGGTGGACAAGCACCCGTGCCATGAACGGAGGTCAATTCATGACTTGGGATGATTTTAAACTCAAGTTCAGCAAGTACCATGTACCCCCGGGTCTTATCAAGAAGATGAGGGATGAATTCCGTGAGCTGAAACAAGGTCGCATGACGGTGGTTGAATACCGCGACAAGTTTCTCACCTTGTCAAGGTATGCCCCTGATGAGACTGACACCGTTGAGAAGAGGAAGGAGAGATTCCTGAACGGGCTGCATGATGAGATGCAGACTGTCCTCGTCAACATCCCCTTCGCCGACCTCGAAGCCCTTGTTGACTCCGCCATCCAGATGGAGGGCAAGTTAAACCAAGCAAATGAGAACCGCAAGCGCCGCATGGCAAGTCAGAGTGGATCAAGCCACCCCCAGAAGTTTCGCCCTAGCTCAAGCGGAGGTTTCCCTCTGAGAAACAACAAACCCCAGATGCAGAACTCTCGCCCCGGTTATCAGAACCGGAGTGGAGGAAACTCCAAGCCGGGAGGCTACCACAACAACTACAACAACAACAACAACAACTACAACCGCGCTCCACCCCGAGCCCCTAACAACACCAACACCAACACCAACCCCAGAACCGGAAGCAATGCCATTCCCGTTGCGAACAAGCAGGACAAGAGCACTATCACTTGTTACGAGTGTGGTGTAGTGGGACACTACTCCAACGAGTGCCCCAAGCGTCTTGCCAAGCTCGCCGGCAACACCGCTGCACCTGCTCAGCAGCAACGCCGTGTCTCCACCGGCAAGAAGTTCGCCCCCAACAACCCCAACAACCGCAACGGCCGCCTCTACCACATGAACGCCGAAGAAGCCCGGGAAGCACCGGATGTTGTGCTGGGTATGTTTTCTGTCAACCACACCCCTGCTAGAGTGTTGTTTGATTCGGAGCATCTCATTCCTTTGTCACCGAAGATTTTGCATCAACAAGTAAAATTCAACCCCTCGGTTTGAAGCATGTTATGATAGTTCAAATCCCGGATCAACCACCAAAGCCGAGAAAATTTTGCAAAAATGTGCCAATCAAAATCCATGATGTAGATTTCTTTGCAAATCTAATCATTCTTGGAACCAAAGGTTTGGAAGTTGTCCTAGGAATGGACTGGATGTCCAAGCACAATGGATTGATAGACTGCGCCAAGAAAGCCATAACCATGACTAGCAGCACCGGTATCGTAGTTGAGCACGTCTCTGAAAAACTACCCAGGAAATTCACCTGCAACCAAAGTGTATCCAAGCCAACTCTGGATCAAATCAGGGTCGTTTGTCGCTACCCTGATGTGTTTCCGGATGATCTACCCGGTATGCCCCCGGATCGGGATATCGAGTTTATCATCGAGTTAATCCCCGGAACTGGACCCATCGCCCAGAGAGCCTACAGCATGAACGCAACCGAGCTTGTGGAGCTGAAGAAGCAAATAGATGACATGTTAGCCAAAGGTTTGATTAGACCAAGTGCATCCCCTGGAGATCCCCCGTCTTGTTTGTCGACAAGAAGGATGGTGCAAATCGTTTATGCACGGACTATCGTAAGCTTAATGATGTCACCATCAAAAACAAATACCCCTTACCCAAGATCGAAGATTTGTTTGACCAACTCACCGGATCCCGAGTTTTCTCCAAGATTGATCTTAGAACTGGATACCACCAGCTGAAGATCCGAGCCACCGACATCCCAAAAACTGCCTTTACCACCAGATATGGGTTGTATGAGTACAACGTCATGTCGTTTGGCCTGACCAATGCCCCCGCTTATTTCATGAATCTCATGAATAAGATCTTCATGAACTTTTTGGACAAGTTTGTCGTTGTGTTCATCGACGACATCCTTGTCTACTCCAAGTCCGAAGAGGAACATGAACAGCATTTGGAGATTGTTCTAGAAACCCTTAGACAGCACAAGTTGTATGCCAAGTTTAGCAAGTGCGAGTTTTGGCTGGAAGAAGTTGGATTCCTCGGACACATCTTGTCCGCAGGAGGAATTGCCGTAGATCCCGCCAAAATCAAAACTGTTATGGAATGGAAAGCCCCAACCACACAAACCGAGGTCCGCGCTTTTCTTGGATTAGCCGGATATTACCGCAGATTTGTAGAAGGATTTTCGAGCATCGCTCGACCAATGACCCAACTGCTGAAAAAGGACAGAAAGTTTGAGTGGACCGACAAATGCGAAGAGAGCTTTCAACAGCTCAAGAGTAGACTGACAACAGCCCCAATCCTGATCATGCCAGATATCGCAAAGCCCTTT
This sequence comes from Lolium rigidum, assembly GCF_022539505.1. NCBI lineage: Eukaryota > Viridiplantae > Streptophyta > Magnoliopsida > Poales > Poaceae > Lolium > Lolium rigidum. Next base: position 79,814,551 of record NC_061512.1, on the reverse strand, counting down.
GACGTATATTGCGACGCCTCCAAGACTGGACTTGGATGCGTGCTTATGCAAGAAGGCAAGGTTGTATCCTACCTTTCAAGACAACTCAAGCAACATGAACAGAATTACCCAACCCATGACCTCGAGCTTGCAGCCGTGGTCTTAGCCCTGAAAGTTTGGCGTCATTACCTCATGGGTAATCGATGCGAGATCTACTCCGACCACAAAAGCCTCAAATATATTTTCACCCAGAAAGAGTTGAACATGAGACAACGCCGATGGATCGAATTGATCAAGGATTACGACATGGAGATTCACTACCACCTCGGCAAGGCCAATGTGGTAGCGGATGCTTTGAGTCGACTGCCGTGCCAGTTGAACTCCATGCTCGCAACCGAACAGCCCAGTTTGCACCAAGAGTTTGAACAGTTCAGACTTGAACTTGTTAGTGAAGGATTCCTAGCCAGCATAGAACTGCAACCCACCTTGGTTGGTCAGATCAAGGAAGCCCAGAAGGACAACGCTAGCATTGACGGAATCAAGAAACAGATAGCCGAAGGAAAAGCCCCCGGATTTACCGTAGACAAAGCCGGAGTGCTTTGGTACAAAGAACGTCTCTGCGTACCATCGGACTCTGACTTGAAACAAGTCATCCTGCAAGAAGCCCATGACACCCTTTATTCAATCCACCCCGGAGGTACCAAGATGTACCAGGACCTGAAAGAACAATTTTGGTGGCACGGAATGAAGAGAGAGATCGGTAGCTATATCGCTAAGTGTGACATCTATCAGAGAGTCAAGGCAGAACACCAACGACCCGCCGGACTGTTGCAACCCCTTCAGATTCCGGAATGGAAATGGGACTCCGTAGTAATGGACTTTATCACCGGACTGCCCAAATCCAGCAAAGGCAATGATTCAATATGGGTAGTGGTCGATAGATTGACCAAAGTCGCCCATTTCATCGCCGTCAAAACCACCTATCAAGGCCCCAAGTTAGCTGAACTTTACATCTCCAGAATAGTCGCTCTGCACGGAACCCCCAAATCGATAGTGTCAGATAGAGGATCACAGTTCACCTCAAGGTTCTGGCAGAAAGTGCATGAAGGACTAGGCACCCGCCTAAATTTCAGCACCGCCTATCACCCTCAGACCGACGGACAGACTGAGAGAGTAAACCAGATATTGGAAGACATGCTTAGAGCATGCGTACTGGAATACGGATCCAAGTGGGAAGACTGCCTACCTTACGCAGAATTCTCTTACAACAATAGTTACCAAGCCAGCCTACAGATGGCCCCCTTTGAAGCCTTGTACGGAAGGAAGTGCCGTAACCCCCTGAACTGGTCAGAAGTCGGAGAAAGCCAAGTTTTCGGCCCTGACGTTCTTCGTGAAGCCGAAGAGAAAGTCCACAAGATCCACGAGTACCTCAAGACTGCGCAATCCAGACAGAAGAGCTACGCCGACAAGAGACGTCGGGAGATGACCTTTGAGATCGGAGACTTCGTCTATCTCAAAGTATCCCCCTTGAAAGGGATGCAAAGGTTTCAGCTGAAAGGAAAGCTTGCACCTCGCTATGTTGGACCTTTCCAAGTCCTTAGCCGCCGAGGTGAAGTATCTTATCAACTAGAGTTGCCTGAAGAAATGTCGGCTGTGCACGACGTGTTTCACATCTCACTTCTCCGGAAATGCCTTGAAGTCCCGGAGAAGACCGAAGTGTTCAAGAACATCGATCACCGATCGGTGGATATCAACAAGGATCTGACTTACCGCGAAGTGCCGATTCGCATATTGGAAGAAGCTTACCGAACCACCCGCACCCGAAGCATCAAGTTTCTGAAGATCCAATGGAGCAATCATACCGAGGATTAAGCCACATGGGAACGCGAAGACTTCATGAAGAAGGAGTACCCAGATCTCTTTAGTACCTAACTTTCTTTTCGATCTCGGGACGAGATCTTTTGTAAGGGGGAAGGGTTTGTAACACCCCAAATTTCAATAAAAAGAAAGTTAGAGAAATCCAGAAACCAAAATTTCAAACCAACAAAAACTTTTCTTTTTGCATATAGTACCTGTGCATTTGAGTGATATGCCATGATGATTGCTTTTACTTGTATTTGCTATGCTCTAAAAACCCTAGAGTGATCATGTGAAGATCACCAACCAAATAAATCAAAGAGGAAGAAATTCCATAAATTGCAAAACCCTAAAAACCCTAACATAGGCTCTATGGCATTTTTATAAATCTTGACCCTAGACCTATTTGGTCTTCACCATTAGTTGGATAATGTTATTAAACACTTATTACAACTTTTGGAACCAAGGTTGCACAATTCAAATGAAATTCAAACACAATTCCCACTCACATATGATAATGGCCAAATCTGCCAAATTTAGTCTGATCACCACTTTGAGCCCCTGCAATTCAATTTTCCCAAACCAATTCTTGCTAACTCTTTGCACCATTTCAAAGTCAACATCAAGGTGAACACTTTTTGTAAAGATCACCATGCCAAATACTTTCTTGATCAATAGCTATGCTCATCCAAAGTTGCAACATTTTAACAAGTGGAACAATCTCACACTTGTCAATTTTTGCAATTCTTGAATTCTACTTTTTCCACCACCACCTCAAATCACCTCTGGCCATTTACAACTAATAGCAACACTCACATTTCAAAAACTTTCACCTTTTGAATTATTTCAAATTTGGAGAATTATGCAAATTGCAAAATATGGCACTATTTGACACTATTTGAAATAGTGTTCTATACACACCAAACCTACACTACACTACCCCAAATGGTTCCCCTGCCCCCTTTCACCCTGAATGGCAACATTGAAACCCTAGGGAGAGAGAGAGAACAAGCAAGACATGGCCATGCCGGCCCATGCCGGCCATGTTCTTCTCCCCTCTCATCCTTGCACCTCAGCCCTGGCCCTGGTGCCCACACTCGCCACCGCACACTCCTACACCACCCTAGCCAAGCCACGGTCGAGCTCGACGCCAACCATCGCCGGAGATCGCGCGCCGAGATCAGCCCTGGATGCCGCTCGCGTCGCGCATGGACGCCACTGGCCACGCGCCGCGCAGCCACTCCGCTCACGCCCTGGACCCCCTTTCTTCACCAAGCACACCGCCGTGACACCTCAACCGCGTCAGACACGCGCCCAGCCCCAACCCGTGACCGCCGGCGCCGGAGACGACAACCTGTTCCCGTACACGCCGCGGCCGTCGTGGAAGCAACACGACCCAACCGAGCCTCCCCCGACCAAGCTGTCGCTGCCGTTAGACTCGCCGGGACACACAGAGCACTGCCGCCACCTCGCCTAGCTCGCTGGCTCACCGGAGACGCCGCGAGCATGTCGACCACCACCCTGCCCCGCAACCCTCACTCGCTTCTATAAATACCACGTTCCCTGGAAGCAACGGAGCACACCACCTCACTCCCCACCCTTCATCACTTCGCCTCGCACCGTTAGCCACCTCGATCATCGCCGGAGCAAGGCCAATTGCAAGATCGGAGCCGCGGAAGCCCTGGAGAAATCGCCATTGATCCAGGCCGCCTCGAGCTCCGCCACTGCTACCAGCTGCTTCGCCGTCGTCCACATCTACCTCGCGCACACTGCCATACCTTGCTGGAGCCGCGGTGAGCTCTCCCACCCCCTACTGCCGCCGCCGCATCGTCGGGTTCTCGTCGGTGACGACGATGAACCACGACCGTCGATCTGTGATCTAATCCTACGTCCCACGTTGAAACATACCGTTTCGGGTTTTAAAAGAGGCTGACAGGCGGACCCCACCCTGTCAGGCAGCCCACGCGGGCACAGACGCGTGGTGCGCTGGCCGTGGGCCTGTTTAAATGATTTGGCCCAATAGCTTTTCCCGCCGGCCCTTTTAATTCAAACTTAGTTTAATTAATTCAAATGAATTTGAATATCGCCTCCACTTTGAAATTCAACCATTTCAAATTGGCTAAACCAAATCTAGTGAATTTTATATTGTTAGAAAGCCACTGAAATTCTCTACAACATACCACTGGCCTCATGGTCAATTTCTTTGTAGAATTAATGTGACAAAAATAACAAAACAGGGACTTTTCCCTATTCAAATAATTCTTAAAAATCAATCAAAATAGATATTAAGTTAATTCCAACTCTAATAGCTCACATTTGACTTACACTAATTGTTTATGCAATAAAATGGTGTGGTCACTTTGCATGATCATGCCATGGTTTAATGAATGGATATTTTGACTAGTTTAACTAGTTGATATTGTCCAAAACTATTAAAGTTAATTTGTGTGAAGTCTTACACTTCACTTAAACTTGTCTCACATGGATTCATGGGATGTTTCGACCCCTGGTCCGAAACTCTCTTATATGAATTACTTGAGATTTAAATCAAAGGTAGTGTTATTTAAATGGTATGAGGTGATCCACCTCATTTAAACCATTTTCCCAAATGATGATGATGAACATTTGACTTAGGTCAATATGAGTTCATCCATGATTGTTGGAGAAATTAAATCTTAAGAAGATTTCAATGAGAGGAAATTATTTCTCAAGAACCCTATGGAAACTATCACTTACATATGAAATGCAAAGAAGTGAATTCTTTTTAAACCCCACAACCCATGCACCCTAGTTTATTTATTTTGTGTGCATAGAGTAGTATGTGTGTTTATTTGTGATGTGTGGAATAGCCATTGAATTAGTGAGTAATTATACTCGTATTCAAATTTAGACGGTAGCACCGGAGAGTACGCCGAAGAAGAAGGTTGCTACCAAGAGGAGGAGGAGGAACAGTTTGAGAACTACCAAGGCAAGCTACTACCAATGCAAGCTATTATTCTTGCAAAGTGCAAAGCCCCTTGGGGCAAGGCACCATGTTCTTACCTTTTCTTATATGAACCCATCCCAAGTTTTTACTTTACAAGTTGTTACTTGTTTTCTAAATGAGTTACTTTTATAGTTAACTTTGGTCAAAGTACAAGTTGAGTCCTAGAGTAGTGAGTTAGTCTTCCCAAAGCAAAGCAAGTTAGCACCCCTCATGAATTAGAGCTAGTGCTAAAGAATTAAAACTTGACTACTCTAGATGGGAACCATGTGAATTTTGAAAGGATTTTTAAACCTTGGAATGAAGATGCATTCCATTGAATGATTTTTGAAGGTGAATATGACCAAGAGAAGATGGTGATTTTTGATAAAACATGATGTTGGTTTGAATGCGATACCTTTCCAATTATCAAGTACCCCCACAATACCCGATTATGGGTAGGGCTTAACCGGAAGTTTATGCGTCTTAGTATGGGTTCCCTCTAAACAAGCGTCATCGGGGTTATGCCGAAAGCTGCCTCTACCACAAAAGAAACGATACGATATGATGCGAAATGAGGTGAATGTCCGGCCCAAGCCCCGTGCGGTTCCCGAGCTGACCGTCCTGTCTTCACCGGGAGGCCAAGCTCATGGGGAGAGGTGCTCATACTAGGATTTGTAAGTGAAAGGTTATGGTTGATGATCCGCGTACTGTGTTACGATGATTCGGGGAAATCCCGACGGATGAAATCAAATGTTGTGGCACAAGTGTGCAACCTCTGCAGAGTGTAAACCTATTCGAATAGCCGCGTCCACGGTTACGGACGGTTGGAAAGGCCATACAGTTTCCGATGTCATATCTTTGAAAATGATGTTGAAAAGGAGGAAGGTGAAATGACTTGTGGTGGATTGAATTGAAATCACCACTTGAAAGGTGGGAATGACATTAATGTTCCCACTTGAGTTAGTTAGCACTTGAGTAAGCTTTTTCTCAAAACTTTGTGAAATAAAACTAGCTTTATGCAAATAAACTAGAGCTTAGCAAACCATACTAGAATGTCTAGCACTTACATTAGTATTAGTTTGCGAGTACTCAACGTACTCACGGCTTTGTCCCTGGCTATTCAAATGGCCAGAGTATGAAGATGAACAAGGAGATGACCAGCAGGACGCCTACGACAACTAAGCGCCTTCCGACGTCAAGCGTTGGCCTGTGGATTAGAGAGTCCTTGTATCTTACGCTTCCTCTATGTTGAACTATGAACTTGTGTTTGTTCATTGATCAATAGATCAACTATTCGTGTAATATGGATCATGTGATTCCAATTTGTAAGACTTATGGTTTGTAATGAATGATGACTGTGATACTTAACTATTATGCCTAGCAACAACAATATTCCTGGGATTGCGATGTATGACATAATAGGCATTCGGACTTAAAAATCCGGGTGTTGACAGTGAAGCCCCTGGAAAAATAAGAACGTGGCCTTTTGTTTCGTCCAATTCCGAGAATATTTCCTGTGTAAGATTTCTGAAACCAAAAACATCAGAAAACAAGAACTGGCACTTCAGCATCTTGTTAATAGGTTAGTGCCGGAAAATGCATCAAAATGATATAAAGTGTGAGTAAAACATGTGAGTATTGTCATAAAACTAGCATGGAACATAAGAAATTATAGATACGTTGGAGACGTATCAAGCATCCCCAAGCTTAGTTCCTACCCGCCCTCGAGTAGGTAAACGATAACAAGGATAATTTCCGAAGTGACATGCTACTATCATAATCTTGATCAACACTTTTGTAAAGCATATGAGATGAATGAAGTGGGATTCAAAGCAATGGTAAAGATGATGATTAAACAACTGAATCATATAGCAAAGACTTTTCATGAATAGTACTTTCAAGACAAGCATCAACAAGTCTTGCATAAGAGTTAACTCATAAAGCAATAGATTCTTAATAGAAGGTTTTGAAGCAACACAAAGGATGATTAAGTTTCAGCAATTGCTTTCAAATTGTAACATGTATATCTCATGGATAGTTGTCAACATAAAGTAATATAACAAGTGCAATAAGTAAACATGTAAGAATCAATGCACACATTTGACACAAGTGTTTGCTTCTAAGATAGAAAGAAGTAGGTAAACTGACTCAACATAAAGTAAAAGGAAGGCCCTTCGCAGAGGGAAGCATGGATTACTCATGTGCTAGAGCTTTTTATTTTGAAAACATGGAAACAATTTTGTCAACGGTAGTAATAATTCATATGTGTTATGCATAAAAGCTCTTATAAGTTGCAAGCCTCATGCATCGAATACCAATAGTGCCCGCACCTTGTCCTAATTAGCTCGTACTTCCATGGATTATCATTGCATTACATATGTTTCAACCAAGTGTCACAAAGGGGTACCTCTAGGCCACCTGTACAAAGGTCCAAGGAGATAGATGATGTCTACGGGTGCTTCTATTCTTGTAGACAGTGTTGGGCCTCGAAGAGCAGAGGTTTGTAGAACAGCAGCAAGTTTCCCTTAAGTGGATCACCCAAGGTTTATCGAACTCAGGGAGGAAGAGGTCAAAGATATCCCTCTCATGCAACCCCGCAACCACAAAGCAAGAAGTCTCTTGTGTCCCCAACACACCTAATAGGTGCACTAGTTCGGCGAAGAGATAGTAAAATACAGGTGGTATGAATAAGTAGTAGCAACGGCACCAGAAAAGTGCTTTGCCCAGGTCAGTAAACAAGCAGTAGTAACGCAGCAGTAGTAACACAGTAAAACAGTAAACAAGCAGCGATAGCAGTATTTAGGAACAAGGCCTAGGGATCATACTCTACACTCTTTTGTTGGATGATGAACACCATTGCGTAGGATTACACGAACCCTCAATGCCGGAGTTAACAAGCTCCACAATTCAATGTTCATATTTAAATAACCTTAGAGTGCATGAAAGATCAACACGACTAAACCAAGTACTAACATAGCATGCACACTGTCACCTTCACACTATGTAGGAGGAATAGATCACATCAATACCATCATAGCAATAGTTAACTTCATAATCTACAAGAGATCATAATCATAGCCTACGCCAAGTACTAACACGGATGCACACACTGTTACCATTACACCGTGCAGGAGGAATAAAACTACTTTAATAACATCACTAGAGTAGCACATAGATAAATTGTGATACAAAACACATTGCAATCATAAAGAGATATAAATAAGCACTTCACTATGCCATTCATAACGGTGAATAAGTATTCCGTGAAATATAGCCTAAGAGACCCACACGGTGCACACACTCGTCACCTTTACACACGTGGGACAAGGAGTCTCCGGAGATCACATAAGTAAAATTCACTTGACTAGCATAACGACATCTAGATTACAAGCATCATCATATGAATCTCAATCATGTAAGGCAGCTCATGAGATTATTGTATTGAAGTACATAGGAGAGAGATGAACCACATAGCTACCGGTACAACCCCGAGCCTCGATGGAGAACTACTCCCTCCTCATGGGAGACAGCAGTGGTGATGAAGATGGCGGTGGTGTCGATGGAGAAGCCTTCCGGGGGCACTTCCCCGTCCCGGCGGCGTGCCGGAGCAGAGACTCCTGTCCCCCAGATCTTGGCTTCGCGATGGCGGCGGCTCTGGAAGGTTTCTCGTACCGTGGCTTTTTCGTCTCGAGGTTTTAGGTCGAGGGCCCTTAAATAGGCGAAGAGGCGGCGTCAGAAGGTCGAAGGGGCGCCGACACTATAGGGGGGCGCGGGGGCCCCCTTGGCCGCGCCGGCCTAGGGTTTGGTGGGCCTGTGCCCCCTCTCTGGCGGTTCTCGGGTGTTCTGGATGCTTCCGGGCAAAATAGGAACCTGGGCATTGATTTCGTCCGATTCCGATAATATTTCTTTACTAGGATTTCTGAAACCAAAAACAGCAGAAAACAGGAACTGGCACTTCGGCATCTCGTTAATAGGTTAGTTCCAGAAAATGCACGAATATGACATAAAGTGTGCATAAAACATGTAGATATCATCAATAATGTGGCATGGAACATAAGAAATTATCGATACGTTGGAGACGTATCAGCATCCCCAAGCTTAGTTTCTGCTCGTCCCGAGCAGGTAAACGATAAACAAAGATAATTTCTGGAGTGACATGCCATCATAACCTTGATCATACTATTGTAAACACATGTAATGAATGCAGCGATCCAAACAATGTAAATGACATGAGTAAACAAATGAATCATATAGCAAAGACTTTTCATGAATAGTACTTCAAGACAAGCATCAATAAGTCTTGCATAAGAGTTACTCATAAAGCAATAAATTCTTAGTAAAGGTATTGAAGCAACACAATGGAAGATTAAGTTTCAGCGGTTGCTTTCAACTTGTAACATGTATATCTCATGGATAGTTGTCAATGCAAAGCAATATAACAAATGCAATATGCAAATATGTAGGAATCAATGCACAGTTCACACAAGTGTTTGCTTCTTGAGATGGATAGAAATAGGTGAACTGACTCAACAATAAAAGTAAAAGAATGGTCCTTCAAAGAGGAAAGCATCGATTGCTATATTTGTGCTAGAGCTTCTATTTTGAAAACATAAAGAGAGCATAAAAATAAAGTTTTGAGAGGTGTATGTTGTTGTCAACGAATAGTAGCGGGTACTCTAACCCCCTTGCCAGGCAAACCTTCAAAGAGCGGCTCCCATTTTATTTTATTTTTGGGTGGCACTCCTTCCAACCTTTCTTTCACAAACCATGGCTAACCGAATCCTCGGGTGCCTGCCAACAATCTCATACCATGAAGGAGTGCCTTTTTATTTTAGTTTTATTATGATGACACTCCTCCCAACCTTTGCTTACACAAGCCATGGCTAACCGAATCCTTCGGGTGCCGTCCAACAATCACATACCATGGAGGAGTGTCTATTTTTGTTAATTAATTTGGGACTGGGAATCCCATTGCCAGCTCTTTTTGCAAGATTATTGGATAAGCGGATGAAGCCACTAGTCCATTGGTGAAAGTTGCCCAACAAGATTGAAAGATAAACACCACATACTTCCTCATGAGCTATAAAACATTAACACAAATCAGAGGTAATAAATTTTGAATTGTTTAAAGGTAGCACTCAAGCAATTTACTTTGGAATGGCGGAGAAATACCATGTAGTAGGTAGGTATGGTGGACACAAATGGCATAGTGGTTGGCTCAAGGATTTTGGATGCATGAGAAGTATTCCCTCTCGATACAAGGCTTAGGCTAGCAAGGTTATTTGAAACAAACACAAGTATGAACTAGTACAGCAAAACTCACATAAAGGACATATTACAAGCATTATAAGACTATACATCGTCTTCCTTGTTGTTCAAACACCTTACTAGAAAATATCTAGACTCTAGAGAAACCACTCATGCAAACCAAATTTTAACAAGCTCTATGTATTTCTTCACTAATAGGTGCAAAGTATATGATGCAAGAGCTTAAACAAGAGCACAACAATTGCCAAGTATCAAGTTATTCAAGACATCATACCAATTACTACATGTAGCATTTTCCAATTCCAACCATATAACAATTTAACGAAGAAGAAACTTCGCCATGAACACTAAAAGCTAAGAACACATGTGTTCATATGAACCAGCGGAGCGTGTCTCTCTCCCACACAAGCATTTATTCAAACAAAAACAAAAACAAGAAACATACAGACGCTCCAAGTAAAGTACATAAGATGTGACCGAATAAAAATATAGTTTCAAGGGAGGAACCTGATAATTTGTCGATGAAGAAGGGGATGCCTTGGGCATCCCCAAGCTTAGATGCTTGAGTCTTCTTGAAATATGCAGGGATGAACCACCAGCGCATCCCCAAGCTTAGAGCTTTCACTCTCCTTGATCATGTTGTATCATCTCCCTCTCTTGATCCTTGAAAACTTCCTCCACACCAAACTTAGAACAACTCATTAGAGGGTTAGTGCACAATCAAAATATACATGTTCAGAGGTGACATAATCATTCTTAACACTTCTGGACATTGCACAAAGCTACTGAAAGTCAACGGAATCGAAATATCCATCGAACATAACAAAAGCTGGCAATGCGAAATAAAAGGCAGAATCTGTCAAAAACAGAACAGTTCGTATTGACGAATTTTATCGAGGCACCAGACTTGCTCAAATGAAAATGCTCAAATTGAATGAAAGTTGCGTACATATCTGAGGATCACTCACGTAAATTGGCATAATTTTCTGAGTTACCTATAGAGAATTTTGCCCAGATTCGTGACAGCAAAGAAATCTGTTTCTGCGCAGTAATCCAAATCTAGTATGAACCTTACTATCAACGACTTTACTTGGCACAACAAAACACAAAACTAAAATAAGGAGAGGTTGCTACAGTAGTAAACAACTTCCAAGACACAAATATAAAACAAAGTACTGTAGCAAAATAAACACATGGGTTATCTCCCAGGAAGTTCTTTCTTTATAGCCATTAAGATGGGCTCAGCAGTTTTAATGATGCACTCGCAAGAAATTGTATTTGAAGCAAAAGAGAGCATCAAGAGGCAAATTCAAAACACATTTAAGTCTAACATGCTTCCTATGCATAGGAATCTTGTAAATAAACAAGTTCATGAAAAGCAAAGTAACAAGCATCGGAAGATAAAACAAGTGTAGCTTGAAAAATTTCAGCACATAGAGAGGTGTTTTAGTAACATGAAAATTTTTACAACCATATTTTCCTCTCTCATAATAACTTTCAGTAGCAACATGAGAAAACTCAACAATATAACTATCACATAAAGCATTCTTATCATGAGTCTCATGCATAAAATTATTACTCTCCACATAAGCATAGTCAATTTTATTAGTAATAGTGGGAGCAAATTCAACAAAGTAGCTATCATTATTATTCTCATCATCAAATATAAGAGGCATATTGTAATCATAATCAAATTTATCCTCCATAACAGGCGGCACCAAAAGACTACTATCATTATAATCATCATAAATAGGAGGCAAAGTATCATCAAAGTAGATTTCCTCCTCAATGCTTGGGGGACTAAAAAGATCATGCTCATCAAAACCAACTTCCCCAAGCTTAGAATTTTCCATAGCATTAGCAACAATAGTGTTCAAAGCATTCATATTAATAACATTCCCATTAGCATGCATATAAAGTTCCATGGGTTTTTTAATTCTCTCTTCAAACACATCATGTCCTAATTCAAGATAAAGTTCATAAAGATCTCTCATATTTTTGTTGTTTTCCATTATGCCTAACTAGTGTAAACAAGAAACAAAAAGATGCAATTGCAGGATCTAAAGGAAATAGCTTTGAGTACTTACAACGGCGCCGGAAAATAGCTTAGTAGCCGAGATCCGGAGTGTGAGTACCTTTTACCTTTCCTCCCCGGCAACGGCGCTAGAAAATAGCTTGATGTCTACGGGTGCTTCTATTCTTGTAGACAGTGTTGGGCCTCCAAGAGCAGAGGTTTGTAGAACAGCAGCAAGTTTCCCTTAAGTGGATCACCCAAGGTTTATCGAACTCAGGGAGGAAGAGGTCAAAGATATCCCTCTCATGCAACCCTGCAACCACAAAGCAAGAAGTCTCTTGTGTCCCCAACACACCTAATAGGTGCACTAGTTCGGCGAAGAGATAGTAAAATACAGGTGGTATGAATAAGTAGTAGCAACGGCACCAGAAAAGTGCTTTGCCCAGGTCAGTAAACAAGCGGTAGTAACGCAGCAGTAGTAACACGAGTAAAACGAGTAAACAAGCAGCGATAGCGATATTTAGGAACAAGGCCTAGGGATCATACTTTCACTAGTGGACACTCTCAACATTGATCACATAACAGAATAGATAAATGCATACTCTACACTCTTTTGTTGGATGATGAACACCATTGCGTAGGATTACACGAACCCTCAATGCCGGAGTTAACAAGCTCCACAATTCAATGTTCATATTTAAATAACCTTAGAGTGCATGAAAGATCAACACGACTAAACCAAGTACTAACATAGCATGCACACTGTCACCTTCACGCTATGTAGGAGGAATAGATCACATCAATACCATCATAGCAATAGTTAACTTCATAATCTACAAGAGATCATAATCATAGCCTACGCCAAGTACTAACACGGATGCACACACTGTCACCATTACACCGTGCAGGAGGAATAAAACTACTTTAATAACATCACTAGAGTAGCACATAGATAAATTGTGATACAAAACACATTGCAATCATAAAGAGATATAAATAAGCACTTCACTATGCCATTCATAACGGTGAATAAGTATTCTGTGAAATATAGCCTAAGAGACCCACACGGTGCACACACTGTCACCTTTACACACGTGGGACAAGGAGTCTCCGGAGATCACATAAGTAAAATTCACTTGACTAGCATAACGACATCTAGATTACAAGCATCATCATATGAATCTCAATCATGTAAGGCAACTCATGAGATTATTGTATTGAAGTACATAGGAGAGAGATGAACCACATAGCTACCGGTACAGCCCCGAGCCTCGATGGAGAACTACTCCCTCCTCATGAGAGACAGCAGCGGTGATGAAGATGGCGGTGGTGTCGATGGAGAAGCCTTCCGGGGGCACTTCCCCGTCCCGGCGGCGTGCCGGAGCAGAGACTCCTGTCCCCCAGATCTTGGCTTCGCGATGGCGGCGGCTCTGGAAGGTTTCTCGTACCGTGGCTTTTTCGTCTCGAGGTTTTAGGTCGAGGGCCCTTAAATAGGCGAAGAGGCGGCGTCAGAAGGTCGAAGGGGCGCCGACACTATAGGGGGGCGCGAGGGCCCCCTTGGCCGCGCCGGCCTAGGGTTTGGTGGGCCTGTGCCTCCTCTCTGGCGGTTCTCGGGTGTTCTGGATGCTTCCGGGCAAAATAGGAACCTGGGCGTTGATTTCGTCCGATTCCGATAATATTTCTTTACTAGGATTTCTGAAACCAAAAACAGCAGAAAACAGGAACTGGCACTTCGGCATCTCGTTAATAGGTTAGTTTCAGAAAATGCACGAATATGACATAAAGTGTGCATAAAACATGTAGATATCATCAATAATGTGGCATGGAACATAAGAAATTATCGATACGTCGGAGACGTATCAATAGATTGCCTTCGATTTCTCAATTTTGATAGATCTCAACTTAAGGACATCCATACCGGGACAACATAGAAAACAGATAATGGACTCCTCTTTAATGCTTTAAGCATTCAACAACAGATAATATTCTCATAAGAGATTGAGGATTAATGTCCAAGCTGAAACTTCCACCATGATGCATGGCTTTGGTTGGCGGCCCAATGTTCTTCTCTAACAATATGCATACTCAAACCATTTAATCATGAGAAATCTCCCTTACTTCAGACAAGACGAACATGCATAGCAACTCACATGATATTCAACAAAGGTGTAACAGGTTGATGGCGTCCCCAGAAACATGGTTACCGCTCAACAAGCAACTTATAAGAACTAAGATACATAAGCGACATATTCATTACCACAATAGTTTTTAGGCTACTTTCCCATGAGCTATGTATTGCAAAGACAAGGAATGAAATTTTAAAGGTAGCACGCAAGCAATTTACTTTGGAATGGCGAGAAAATACCACATAGTAGGTAGTTATGGTGGACACAAATGGCATGAGTTTTGGCTCAAGGTTTTGGATGCACGAGAAACATTCTCTCTCGGTACAAGGCTTTGGCTAGCAAGGTTGTTTGAAGCAAACACAAGTATGAACCGGTACAGCAAAACTTACATAAGAACATATTGCAAGCATTATAAGACTCTACACTGTCTTCCTTGTTGCTCAAACACTTTTACCAGAAAATATCTAGAATTTTAGAGAGACCAATCATGCAAACCAAATTTCAACAAGCTCTACAGTAGTTCTCCACTAATAGGTTTAAACTACATGATGCAAAAGCTTAAACATGATCTACTTGAGAGCTCAAAACAATTGCCAAGTATCAAATTATTCAAGACAATATACCAATTACCACATGAAGCATTTTCAGTTTCCAACCAAATAGCAATCAACGAAGCGGCTTTCAACTTCGCCATGAACATTGAAGTAAAGCTAAGAACACCAGTGTTCATATGAAAAAGCGGAGCGTGTCCCTCTCCCACACAAGCATGATAGGATCCGAATTTATTCAAACACAAACAGAAATAAAAGCACACAGACGCTCCAAGTAAAGCACATAAGATGTGACAGAATAAAAATATAGTTTCACTAGAGGTGACCTGATAAGTTGTTAATGAAGAAGGGGATGCCTCGGGCATCCCCAAGCTTAGATACTTGATTCTTCTTGAAATATGCAGGGATGAACCACGGGGGCATCCCCAAGCTTAGACTTTTCACTCTTCTTGATCATATCATATCATCCTCCTCTCTTGACCCTTGAAAACTTCCTCCACACCAGACTCAAAACAATCTCATTAGAGGATTAGTGCATAATCAAAAATTCACATGTTCAGAGAGGACACAATCATTCTTAACACTTCTGGACATTACCCAAGGCTACTGAAAGTTAATGGAACAAACAAATCCAATCAACACAGTAAAAGAGGCAATGCGAAATAAAAGGCAGAATCTGTCAAAACAGAACAGTCCGTAAAGACGAATTTTTTCGAGGCACTTAACAGGCTCAGATGAAAAAGCTCAAATTGAACGAAAGTTGCGTACATATCTGAGGATCACGCGTGAATTTTTTCAGGATTTTACGAGTTTTCTACAGAGAGATCAACTCAAATTCGTGACAGGTAAAAATCTGTTTCTGCGCAGAAATCCAAATCTAGTATCAACTTTACTATCAAAGACTTTACTTGGCACAACAACATGATAAGGAGAGGTTGCTACAGTAATAACAACTTCCAAGACACAACAAAACAGTAGTAAAATAAAAACATGGGTTATCTCCCAAGAAATGCTTTTTTTATAGCCATTAAGATGGGCTCAGTAATTTTAATGATGCTCGCACAAGAAATAAGAGTTGAAGCAAAAGAGAGCATCAAAAGCAAATAAGAAACACTTTTAAGTCTAACCCACTTCCTATGAAAAGGAATCTTGTAAATAAACAAGTCATGTAAGCATAATGCAACAAGCATAGAAATGCAACACAAGTGCAACTTCAAGATTCTCAACATAAAGAGGGGAAACTTAATATTATTAAGATGCATATAACCACGTTTCCCTCTCTCATAATAACTTTCAGTAGCATCATGAACAAACTCAACAATATAACTATCACATAAAGCATTCTTATTCACATGCATAAAAGTATCATTACTCTCCACATAAGCATACTCAATTTTATTAGTAATAGTGGGAGTAAAACTATCACAACCATCACTGTAATTATCATAAATTGCAGGCATGGTATAATCATAATAAACTTTATCCTCCATAGTAGGTGGCACCAAAATACCACTATCATTATAATCATCATAAATGGGAGGCAAAGTATTGATGTCTACGGGAGCTTCTATTCTTGTAGACAGTGTTGGGCCTCCAAGAGCAGAGGTTTGTAGAACAACAGCAAGTTTCCCTTAAGTGGATCACCCAAGGTTTATCGATCTCAGGGAGGAAGAGGTCAAAGATATCCCTCTCAAGCAACCCTGCAGCCACAAAGCAAGAAGTCTCTTGTGTCCCCATCACACCTAATACAATAGGTGCACTAGTTCGGCGAAGAGATAGTGAGATACAAGTAATATGAATGAGTGTGAGTGGTAATAGCAATCTGAATAAAATATGGCAGCGAGTAAACATTCAACAAAACAGTAAACAAACGGAGATTCGATGCTTGGAAGCAAGGCCCAGGGATCCTGCTTTCACTAGTGGACACTCTCAACAATGATCACATAATAGGACTACTCTACACCCTCTTGTTGGATGATGAACACCATTGTGTAGGATTACACGAACCCTCAATGCCGGAGTTAACAAGCTCCACAATATTCAATGTTCATATTTAAATAACCTTAGAGTGCAAGATAGATCAACACAACCAAACCAAGTACTAACATAGCATGCACACTTCTACCATCACACTATGAAAGGAGGAACAGATCGCATCAATACCATCATAGTAATAGTTAACTTCATAATCTACAAGAGATCACAATCATAGCATAAACCAAGTACTTCATGATGCACACACTGCCAACATTACATCATGGAGGAGGAATAGACTACTTTAATAACATCACTAGAGTAGCACATAGATGATATTCAACTACATCACATAAAGAGAGAGATGAACCACATAGCTACAGCGGAGCCCTCAGCCCCGGGGGTGAATTACTCCCTCCTCATCATGGAGGCAGCGATGGCGGTGAAGATGGCGGTGGAGACGGCGGTGGAGATGGCTCCGGGGGCAATTCCCCGTCCCGGCAGGGTGCCGGAACAGATACTTCTGTCCCCCGAATTGGAGTTTCGCGATGTGGCGGCGCCCCTGGAGTCTTTCTGGAGTTTCGTCAATTGGTACTGCGTTTTTAGGTCGAAAGGGGTTTTATAGGCGAAGAGGCAGCGTAGGAGGGCTGACAGGGTGGCCTCACCCTAGGCCGGCGCGGCCAGTGTCTGGCCCACGCGGCCCTATGGTGTGGGGCCCCCTGGCTCTCCTCCGACTCTCCTTCGGTGTTCTGGAGCCTTCCGGGAAAAATAGGAGGTTTGGCGTTGATTTCGTCCAATTCCGAGAATATTGCCCGAACAGCCTTTCTGGAACCAAAAACAGCGAGAAAACAACAACTGGCCTTTCGGCATCTCGTCAATAGGTTAGTTCCGGAAAACGCATAATAATGACATAAAGTGTGAACAAAACATGTAGATATCATCAATAATGTGGCATGGAACATAAGAAATTATCGATACGTCGGAGACGTATCAGCATCCCCAAGCTTAGTTCCTGCTCGTCCCGAGCAGGTAAACGATAACAAAGATAATTTCTGGAGTGACATGCCATCATAACCTTGATCATACTATTGTAAACACATGTAATGAATGCAGCGATCCAAACAATGTAAATGACATGAGTAAACAAATGAATCATATAGCAAAGACTTTTCATGAATAGTACATTCAAGACAAGCATCAATAAGTCTTGCATAAGAGTTAACTCATAAAGCAATAATTCAAAGTAAAGGCATTGAAACAACACAATGGAAGATTAAGTTTCAGCGGTTGCTTTCAACTTGTAACATGTATATCTCATGGATATTGTCAACATAGAGTAATATAACAAGTGCAATATGCAAGTATGTAGGAATCAATGCACAGTTCACACAAGTGTTTGCTTCTTGAGGATGGAGAGAAATAGGTGAACTGACTCAACATAAAAGTAAAAGAAAGGCCCTTCAACGAGGGAAGCATCGATTGCTATATTTGTGCTAGAGCTTTGGTTTTGAAAACATATAGAGAGCATAAAAGTAAAATTTTGAGAGGTGTTTGTTGTTGTCAACGAATGGTAGTGGGCACTCTAACCCCCTTGCCAGACAAACCTTCAAAGAGGGGCTCCCATTTTATTTTATTTTTGTGTGGCACTCCTTCCAACCTTTCTTTCACAAACCATGGCTAACCGAATCCTCGGGTGCCTGCCAACAATCTCATACCATGAAGGAGTGCCTTTTTATTTTAGTTTTATTATGATGACACTCCTCCCAACCTTTGCTTACACAAGCCATGGCTAACCGAATCCTTCATGTGCCGTCCAACAATCACATACCATGGAGGAGTGTCTATTTTTGTTAATTAATTTGGGACTGGGAATCCCATTGCCAGCTCTTTTTGCAAGATTATTGGATAAGCGGATGAAGCCACTAGTCCATTGGTGAAAGTTGCCCAACAAGATTGAAAGATAAACACCACATACTTCCTCATGAGCTATAAAACATTGACACAAATCAGAGGTGATAAATTTTGAATTGTTTAAAGGTAGCACTCAAGCAATTTACTTTGGAATGGCAGGAAGTACCATGTAGTAGGTAGGTATGGTGGACACAAATGGCATAGTGTTGTTTGGCTCAAGGATTTGGATGCATGAAAAGTATTCCCTCTCGATACAAGGTTTTAGGCTATCAAGGTTGTTTGAAGCAAACACAAGCACGAACTAGTACATCAAAACTTACATAAAAGACATATTACAAGCATTATAAGACTATACATCGTCTTCCTTGTTGTTCAAACACCTCACTAGAAAATATCTAGACTCTAGAGAAACCACTCATGCAAACCAAATTTTAACAAGCTCTATGTATTTCTTCACTAATAGGTGCAAAGTATATGATGCAAGAGCTTAAACAAGAGCACAACAATTGCCAAGTATCAAGTTATTCAAGACATCATACCAATTACTACATGTAGCATTTTCCAATTCCAACCATATAACAATTTAACGAAGAAGAAACTTCGCCATGAACACTAAAAGCTAAGAACACATGTGTTCATATGAACCAGCGGAGCGTGTCTCTCTCCCACACAAGCATTTATTCAAACAAAAACAAAAAAAACAAAAACAAACCGACGCTCCAAGTAAAGTACATAAGATGTGATGGAATAAAAATATAGTTTCAAGAGAAGGAACCTGATAATTTGTCGATGAAGAAGGGGATGCCTTGGGCATCCCCAAGCTTAGATGCTTGAGTCTTCTTGAAATATGCAGGGGTGAACCACCGGGGCATCCCCAAGCTTAGACTTTTCACTCTTCTTGATCGTAGTATATCATCCTCCTCTCTTGACCCTTGAAAACTTCCTCCACACCAAACTCGAAACAAACTCATTAGAGGGTTAGTGCATAATCAAAATTCACATGTTCAGAGGTGACACAATTATTCTTAACACTTCTGGACATTGCACAAAGCTACTGAAAGTCAATGGAATCGAAATATCCATCGAACATAGCAAAACTGGCAATGCGAAATAAAAGGCAGAATCTGTCAAAACAGAACAGTTCGTATTGACGAATTTTATCGAGGCACCAGACTTGCTCAAATGAAAATGCTCAAATTGAATGAAAGTTGCGTATATATCTGAGGATCACTCACGTAAATTGGCATAATTTTCTGAGTTACCTACAGAGAATTTTGCCCAGATTCGTGACAGCAAAGAAATCTGTTTCTGCGCAGTAATCCAAATCTAGTATGAACTTTACTATGAACGACTTTACTTGGCACAACAAAACACAAAACTAAGATAAGGAGAAGTTGCTACAGTAGTAAACAACTTCCAAGACACAAATATAAAATAAAGTACTGTAGCAAAATAACACATGGGTTATCTCCCAAGAAGTTCTTTCTTTATAGCCATTAAGATGGGCTCAAGCAGTTTTAATGTTGCACTCGCAGGAAATAGTATTTGGAGCAAAAAGAGAGCATCAAGAAGCAAATCCAAAACACATTTAAGTCTAACATGCTTCCTATGAAGAGGAGTCTTGTACACGAATGAATTCATGAAGAACAAAGTGACAAGCATAAGAGGATAAAACACGAGTAACTTCAAGATTCTCAACATAAAGAGGGGAAACTTAATATTATTAGGGTGCATATAACCATATTTCCCTCTCTCATAATAACTTTCAGTAGCATCATTGATGAAATCCACAATATACCCATCACTTAAAACATTCTTATCATGGTTCATATGCATAGAAGTATCATTAATTTTGGCATAAGAAGAGTTATTCTCATTAATAATAATTGGAGCAAGATTATTATCAAGAATTTGAACATGGTAAACAAGTTGCATATTAAAAGAATTGTTTTTGGTAATCCAATCATGACTATGACAAGTTTCATAAGGATAGTTATAACCTATATCATAGCATTCTTTATAATAATCATCAAAGGTCGGAGGCACGAGTGTCATCATAAGAAATAGAATAGTTATCTTTCACAGTCGGTTTATCCGTGTCCACACCATCATTGTTATTAGAAGGAGATGTATCAAGAACATAATGACCAGTAGCTAAAGGATTTTCAAACACCTCTTCCCCAAGCTTAGAGCTTTCTATATCATTATGGGAGGAAGCATGGATAGCACTGACACTATGGCAATTATTATCATCATCATTTTCAGAATTAGTTTCCCAGAGATTTGCAATATCAAAAGTAGTGTGCTCATTCAAATCATAATTACTAATGTATGTAAAGGGCATAGGAAGATCATCGTATTCAGATTCATTATCACAATAATCATTAGGAGCAACATACTTACGGTTACCTAGCGTTATCTCATTCACGCGGGGATACGCCGTTACCTCTTTCTTTTTATTCTCCTTCTTCTTCTTCGTTCCCTTTTTCTTCTTCTTCTTCTCTTCCTTCTCCTCGTTCCCTTTTTTAGGAGGAAGAGGCTTGAAGGGTGGCTTGTCCGCATAACCTGATTTACTTTCAGAAACAATAGAAGAAACTTGGCAGGATCCCTCCTTTTCATTAATTAGTTGAAAACACACAACGGTCCTATCATATTTTGGCAAGGTGTCATCTTCTAAAATATTTTGTATGTAAGTATTTGTATGGCTATTATCAATGCAATAAGAAAAACACCCATGCAGGACATCATCAATATCAAGATCACTCATATGTAACAAAGAGATTTTTCTCGACAGTTCTTCACACCCCAAAAATAAAGTAAGTTCATCATGCTGATTAGGAGTAATTTCATCATCACAATACAAATTTGCAGCACTCATTGGGTTCAAATTATCATTGGAGGAGCATTGAAAATTAAATGACCCACTTCATGGCAAACTTCACAAATAAAAGGATAGAGGGCACAAACTTTTTTACCAAGATCATCTAAAGCCCTAAACCACTTTCTAGTTTTTTCATTAGAATGATGGATACAATATTCATCTTTGATTTGATTAATTCCACAAGGTCTATGTATTCCACAAAAATTAACATGCTTATAAGAAATAGCATTCTTAGGAGTTTGAGCATGCTTATTGCAATAATTAACAACAATTTCATTCTTCATGCAAGCCTCTTTAAAAGGTTCATGATACTTATCAAAATTCTTTTTAGGCAATTCAAAATGAGAAGCAAAGGCTTTATAAAGATTTGCAGCAACTTGAGAGTCAAGACCATAAGTAGCACTCATATTTCGAAATTTATCGGTATCCATAAAAGCTTCAATGCATTCATAATCATAATTTATACCTGACTCTTTACCTTTGTCGTTCTGCCATCCTTCAGCGTTCTCCTCAATCCGATCAAGAAGATTCCACCTAGCTTCAACCTCCTTGCTTGTGAAAGATCCCTCCGAACAGGCATCCAGATAGTCCTTGTGTTGTCCTGAAAGCCTCGCATAAAAATTATTAACAATAACATTACGGGGGAGCTCATGAATGGGACATTTGAGCATAAGTGACTTCAATCTCCCCCACGCTTGAGAAATACTCTCTCCATCACGAGGATAAAAGTTATAAATATAATTCCTATCAATATGCACTTCATGAGGAGGATAAAATTTAGAATAAAAGAGAGGTACAATTTCCTCCCAACCAAGAGAATGACTATTCTCCAACAATTTATACCAATGCGCCGCTTTACCAGACAGCGAAATAGAGAATAGCTTCTTCTTCACTTCATCCATAGAGATACCTGCACACTTGAATAACCCGCATAATTCATGCAAAAACAGTAAATGATCTCCAGGATGGATAGTTCCATCCCCTTTATAGCGGTTATCCATAACGCGTTCAATAATTTTCATAGGTATTTTATATGGAATACTTTCAGCAGGTGGATTCAAAATATCAGAAGCATCATTAGAGTTATCGCATATGGGAGATAAAGCATTATCAGAACAAATTTTCTCCCCTAAAGATGGGAAGCCAAAAGATCACGAAATTAGCTTCCCCAAGCTTAGACTTATTCATAGCACTAGCAGTGATTGCGTTCATACCAATAATATTGCTACTAGCATGCAAATGAGGTTCCATAGGTTCTTTAATTTTCGCATCACACAATTCATGTCTTAGCTTAGGAAATAAATTAAGAAGCTCATAGTTATATTCCATTATGCCTAACTAGTGTAAAACAAGAAACAAAAAGATGCAATTGCAGGATCTAAAGGAAATAGCTTCGAGCACACACACAATGGTGCCAGAAAAGTACTGTTACCTGGAACCGGAGTATGAGTGCCTTTTACCTTTCCTCCCCGGCAACGGCGCCGTGAAAAGTGCTTGATGTCTACGGGAGCTTCTATTCTTGTAGACAGTGTTGGGCCTCCAAGAGCAGAGGTTTGTAGAACAGCAGCAAGTTTCCCTTAAGTGGATCACCCAAGGTTTATTGATCTCAGGGAGGAAGAGGTCAAAGATATCCCTCTCAAGCAACCCTGCAGCCACAAAGCAAGAAGTCTCTTGTGTCCCCAACACACCTAATACAATAGGTGCACTAGTTCGGCGAAGAGATAGTGAGATACAAGTAATATGAATGAGTGTGAGTGGTAATAGCAATCTGAATAAAATATGGCAGCGAGTAAACATTCAACAAAACAGTAAACAAACGGAGATTCGATGCTTGGAAGCAAGGCCCAGGGATCCCGCTTTCACTAGTGGACACTCTCAACAATGATCACATAATAGGACTACTCTACACCCTCTTGTTGGATGATGAACACCATTGTGTAGGATTACACGAACCCTCAATGCCGGAGTTAACAAGCTCCACAATATTCAATGTTCATATTTAAATAACCTTAGAGTGCAAGATAGATCAACACAACCAAACCAAGTACTAACATAGCATGCACACTTCTACCATCACACTATGAAAGGAGGAATAGATCGCATCAATACCATCATAGTAATAGTTAACTTCATAATCTACAAGAGATCACAATCATAGCATAAACCAAGTACTTCATGATGCACACACTGCCAACATTACATCATGGAGGAGGAATAGACTACTTTAATAACATCACTAGAGTAGCACATAGATGATATTCAACTAGATCACATAAAGAGAGAGATGAACCACATAGCTACAGCGGAGCCCTCAGCCCCGGGGTGAATTACTCCCTCCTCATCATGGAGGCAGCGATGGCGGTGAAGATGGCGGTGGAGACGGCGGTGGAGATGGCTCCGGGGCAATTCCCCGTCCCGGCAGGGTGCCGGAACGAGACTTCGTCCCCCGAATTGGAGTTTCGCGATGTGGCGGCGCCCCTGGAGTCTTTCTGGAGTTTCGTCAATTGGTACTGCGTTTTTAGGTCGAAAGGGGTTTTATAGGCGAAGAGGCGGCGCAGGAGGGCTGACAGGGTGGCCTCACCCTAGGCCGGTGCGGCCAGGGTCTGGCCCGCACGGCCCTATGGTGTGGGGCCCCTGGCTCTCCTCCGACTCTCCTTCGGTGTTCTGGAGCCTTCCGGGAAAAATAGGAGGTTTGGCGTTGATTTCGTCCAATTCCGAGAATATTGCCCGAACAGCCTTTCTGGGAACCAAAAACAGCAGAAAACAACAACTGGCCTTTCGGCATCTCGTCAATAGGTTAGTTCCGGAAAACGCATAATAATGACATAAAGTGTGAACAAAACATGTAGATATCATCAATAATGTGGCATGGAACATAAGAAATTTTCGATACGTCGGAGACGTATCAAGTATCATCAAATAAATTTTTCTCCTCAAAACTTGGGGGACTAAAAATATCACAACCAGCTTCCCCAAGCTTAAATTCTTCCATAGCATTAGCAATAATAGTATTCAAAGAGTTCATGCTAATAACATTGCTACAACTATTTTACAAACAAAGTTCCATGGGTTTTTTAATTCTCTCTTCAAACACCTCATGTCCTAATTCAAGATAAAGTTCATAAAGATCTCTAATTTTTTTGTTGTTTTCCATTAAGCCTAACTAGTGAAAATAAAAACAAGAGACAAAAAGATAAAATTGCAGAATCTAAAGGAGATAGCTTCGAGCACTCACACATCGGCAACAGTGCTAGGAAATAGCTTAGAAGTCGGAGGATGTGAATACCTTTTACCTTACCTCCCCAACAACGGTGCCAGAAAATAGCTTGATGTCTACGTGTGCTTCTATTCTTGTAGACAGTGTTGGGCCTCCAAGAGCAGAGGTTTGTAGAACAACAGCAAGTTTCCCTTAAGTGAATCACCCAAGGTTTATCGAACTCAGGGAGGTAGAGGTCAGAGATATCCCTCTCAAGCAACCCTGCAATTAAGATACAAGAAGTCTCTTGTGTCCCCAACACACCTAATACACTTGTCAGATGTATAGGTGCACTTGTTCAGCGAAGAGATATAGAAATACAAGTAAGATGGATGATTGTAGGTAGTAATTGCAATCTGAAATAAAAATGGGAGCAAGCAAACATGTAGCAGAACTGTTGGGAACGGTGTTTCAATGCTTAGAAACAAGGCCTAGGGATTATACTTTCACTAGTGGACACTCTCAACAATGATCACATGATAAATAAATAACTTCTCCTCACTTGTGCTACTCTCAAACACTCTCTTGTTGGATAACAAACACCATTCATTGTGTAGGGCTACAAGAGCACCCTCAAGCCGGAGTAAACAAGCTCCACAACTTCATAAAGGAATCACACACGATGCGCACACTGTCACCGTCACACCGTGGAGAGTGAATCCGGAGTTCATATTAAAGTAACCTATAGAGTGCATAATAGACCGTTGCAATTTAGACCGAGTACCAACATAGCATACACACTATCAACAATAGCTATGAAAGGGGGAATAGATCACATCAATACTATCATAGTAATAGTTAACTTCATAATCTACAAGAGATTACAATCATAACCTACGCCAAGTACTACATGATGCACACACTGTCAACTTTACATCATGGAGGAGGAATAGACTACTTTAATAACATCACTAGAGTAGCACATAGATTAATAGTGATACAAATCTCATGATCACATAAAGATCACACCATGGGAGAGAGATGAACCACATAGCTACCGGCCTCGGGGGAGAACTACTCCTTCCTCATCATGGGAGACAGCAACGGCGATGAAGATGGCGGTGGTGTCGATGGAGATGACTCCGGGGGCAATTCCCCGTCCCGGCGGTGTGCCGGAACAGAGACTTCTGTCCCCCGAAACTTTTCTTCGCGATGGCGGCGGCTACGGAACTCTTCGTGGAATATGACTGGTTGTTTTAGGGTTTTCGCGACTGAAAGAATATATAGGCGGAAGGGTGGTGTCGGAGGAGCCCCGAGGTGGGGTCCCCACCTGGCGGCGCGGCCAGGGCTGGGCCCGCGCCCCCCTAGGGTGTGGGCACCTCGTGGCCCCCCTTCGTCTCTCTTTCGGACTCCGTGAAGCCCCTGGAAAAATAAGAACGTGGCCTTTTGTTTCATCCAATTCCGAGAATATTTCCTGTGTAAGATTTCTGAAACCAAAAACAGCAGAAAACAGGAACTAGCGCTTCGGCATCTTGTTAATAGGTTAGTGCCGGAAAATGCATCAAAATGATATAAAGTGTGAGTAAACATGTGAGTATTGTCATAAAACTAGCATGGAACATAAGAAATTATAGATACGTTGGAGACGTATCAGATCTCCGCTCTCTTTTCCGCAAATTGGAACAACATTCTTGGAGGGAATCAAGTGATAAGACAATCCTCTCAAAGATAACAATGAAGGAGAGACGAAGTGGAAGAACCAACCAGATTTTGGGGAAGACGGGAACTATTTATATCTCTCCACAAAACTGGTAGAAACAACAAAACAAAAACAACCATAACTTGAACACCCGAACTCCAAATTTAATCATCTTGGGATCATTTCAAAGCTAGTAACAAGCTATACAATATAATGCAGAGAACCATCATAGTCCAAAAATGGAGGGTAACACAAAATGAGAAAATGTTTGACCTCTCTATAAAAGACTAACCGGTAAAACCTCCAACATGGAAAACACAACATGTTTCCCGTGCAAAATCTATTTTCGGTTAACGGGAGCTTGTCATGAGAATAACCATAAGCTCTAAATAATAACATTGATCAGATACAAGAAACAAATAATAAAGATGGTGCCAAGGATGAAAAGGTGTGAGCTCTCTCTGAACAACATGATCAAGTTACTCATTCGAGAGCCCTCTTGATACTATGGCAACTATCCTATAAACCGGTCTCCGAACTAACTCCACAAGATCGGTAAGAAAGAAACCCTACCAAGAACAAAACTTAACCTTGTGTGTTGAGATAGATTATGATGATCTTGACCGCAACAAGATGAAACACCTTTCTTGATTGTCCTTGATTGATGAATTCCTTTGGATTACTCCCCCATAATCCACTATGGGAGAGATTCTTCTTCATAATACTTCATGTATCCATGAACACCATATGGGTGGCAAGCTGAGATAGTTCATCTTCAACTTGAACACTATTTCTTCTTTCTTCGTTATGTTGGTCTCTTAAAGATACACATTAGAGCTCACTCCATCTTCTTGAAAAGATAGTTGTCATTGGCTCAACTGTCTCCTGGCCAATCTTCAGATCGCTCCTTGAATAACACCCTTGTCAACACTTGATCTTGTTATTTCAACCTTGAACCCAAAATATGTCTCAATCATTGTCTATGGTCAAATCTTGCAAGAACGGCTCAATGGAAACATTAGTCCATAGGTACTGCCATTATTTACCAAACACACACATGGGGGATACTTGCACTTTCACACGATTTGACCTTGATTCGAAGGGGGATTCATGGGGATGGGGATGAACTGATGAGGACATCCCTACCAAACTACTACCTCCGTCATTACAAGATGAAGATGATGCTGCTGTGAAGCTCAAGTCCAATGAAGGTAGGATTGGATCAATGACACGAGCTCGTGCGAAGCTACTTAAACAACAGGTGAACTTGTTCCTAAGTGATACTTTGATCGATGAGAACTTTATACTGCCTAAGTCGTATTACTTATGTATGATCAGGTATGAAGAGGAACCAAGCGTCGCACGAGGAGGAGAGGAGCAGCTGGACAAGAAGCTGGACGTGAAGCTGGACATGGAGCTGAACATGAAGACATCCCATGGACGCGCGAGGGAGGAGCGGGAGGCATGTGTGAGAGGAGGAGATCTTCAGGCCGGCGCCACGCCCGGTCAGATCGGCCGTGGCGCCGGGCTACCCGGTCCCAGCCCCGGTCGGCTGGCTCCCACGCCGGATCAGCCTGGTCCAAACCGGGTCCCACGCTTGTGCCAGCCGGGGCGTATCCAGTAAGCCTGGACGCTCTGTCCGGTCGCCATCCGGTCCCTGGCCCGGTCCAAACCGGACCGGCCGGTCCCAGGCCCGGTCGACCGGCCCCCAGGTCGGCCGTGTCCGAGCCTGTCTCGACCAGATCTATTCTGGGTCGACCTGAGGTCGTCCTGAACCCCTATATAAGTGCCCAGGACGTCCCCAAACTAGTTTTAGACCACGTTTAAGATAAACCCTAGTTCTTAGTTGTTTGCTATGCAAAACTATTGAATCCCTACACCATATTGCTTTGATTTGGTGTAGATCTGAAAGTCTTGCGTGATCCGTTGTTCCATTGGGAATTAGGAGGTTGCAACTTACCGCTTCGTGGTCGGCGGCTACGTGCGCAAGTGTGTGGAGTTGCGAATATCTTGCAGGGTTGAGAGCTGTTGCATTGGCGACAGGGACCAATCGAGAAATATCGTTGCGTCATACAAGTTATCTTCAAGTTATCTCCGTTGTGTTCATTGTGTGTTCATCACCACCCACCTCGCTTACTGAGAAGATCGGGCCACCCCTTATCATCTTGGTATCAGAGCTCAGCGTTTCCTCGGTAAGCCATCCACAATCCACCCCATAGTTGAGTTGTGAGTGTTTCCTATCCAGAAAAAGCCAAAAATATTGGGGTTAGGGTTTGCCATAGCCTTAGATTGCACTAATTTCGAGTTTTAGTTGCTTTTCGTAGTTGTTTTTGTGTATCTTTTTCTTTCATCTAGTATTGTTAGGGTTTGTGTTTCCGCTTTCATCTAGAGTAAATTTTTGTTACTCCGAGTCCACATAGCATACAGTGTGTTTGTCCAAACTATAGCTACAGTCTTTCGATATACGTGACTAGGAACTTCCCCCAGAAGAGACTAGTTTTACCGCTCGACAGGCTGCTCATTAGGGTTTTGGTGCTTTGCATTATCTGTTGGCCGTGTTATCAAGGAGTTGAGTCATAAAATAAAATAAAAACAGAAAATAGAAACGAAGCAAAAAGAGCTCCATAGCTGTGTGTGTTACAAAAAGAAAATCAAAACAGAAAAAGTGTGAAGTGCTAGTAAGATCAAGTGAAGGCCTAGTTTACTTTTCTGCACCTGTAGTTGAGCAATCTTGTGCCTGTTTCGTTGAGCTTTGCTAGTGTCTCTCGAGTGCATTGCAACCTTTCATCCATATAGCTGCATTGCCCCATTTATCGCCTTGTGTGAGTATCATTGGTTATCTACGGTCAACGCTAGAGCTTGTTATTGGTGCAAATAGGTAGCCTACCTACAGCCCCACATATATCCTGCTTTGCCGTGTGATTTGTTCTTATACCCTTGATATTCGCTTCGCTACATTCGTGCACTAGTTGTTACTACAAGTGGTAAGCAATAATAATTCACTTTGGAGCGGTAAGATTTCTTTTTTCTTATCAGTTTTGAATGAGTTGTGAGAGTACCACCATATATATTTTTGCTTTAGTGCACTAACCTACTAACCATGTCTGCTAGTGATGCCAAAATTGTTAACCAGGAAAACAAGAATTCCGCTGATATAATGACATGGAGGGAATATGAAGCTCTTCGTAATGAGATGCGAAGTGAATTCCGCATTCAGGATGATGAGCTTAGGGGTACGGTCCAAGGGATCTCCCAGAAGCTGGATGCTACTAGTGCGACCGTCACTACAATGACAGATCAAATGGCGGATATCCAGCGCAGTCTTCAAGGTTTGCAACAGGCTGTTGAAAATCTGACAAAACAACAGCAACAAGAAGAAGACGACGAAGCAGAAGATGAAGCACCTAATGCTAATCGTGGTGCTGGGCGTGGTAATCGCGGTCATGGTTTTGCTGAACTCCGACGTCCAGGTCGTGGGTTTGAGGAAGAAGATGGATTGGGTAAGCCCAAGTTCTCCATACCCAAGTTTGAAGGTGGAGCTGATGTTGAAGAATACCTCTCTCGGGAGCTGAAGATTGAGAAGTTATGGCGCTTACATAATTACACTGAAGATAGGAAGATCAAGCTTGCTTCTTCTGAATTTGATGGATATGCTTTGCGTTGGTGGGATGGACTTGTTCGTGCTCGCGAAGAAGATGGTGAGCTGCCTATTATCACATGGCATGCTATGAAGGCGGCAATGCACGATCGTTTTGTGCCCACTAATTATTTGTGGTCTATATATGATAAGTTGACCCTATTGAGACAAGGTGTGAAGACTGTTGAATAATATTACATGGAGATGGAGATGCTTATGCAGCGTGGCCGTGTCCGTGAGTCACTTGAGATGACAATGCAGCGTTTTCTCAATGGTTTGAAGTATGATATCAAAGGCATTGTTCGTCATTACAGTTATAACACTATGAATGAGTTGCTACATCATGCAAGAGAAGCTGAATCACAGTTGACTGAAGAAGCAAAGGTTAAAGGTCGTGCTACGGGAGCTGGGCGCTTCACGCCTCGGGCGCCCCCATCTACGGCGCCGGTGCCATCTACGCGCTCTGCACCTTACTCTACTCCGTCTAGCAAGCCGGTCTCCAATGTGTCCAACACAAAGAAGCCCGAATCTGCTGCAAGCACGAGTGGTTCTAGCATGCCTACTACGCGCAACCACGATATGAATTGCCATACATGTGGTGGCAAGGGTCACTTCAAAAGAGATTGTCCTAACCGCAAAGTCATGATAGTTAATGAGGATAATGAGTATGAGACTGGAGATGATGTTGATCCCAATGCTCCAGAAGATGATGACTATGACACTGATGGTGAAGATGCATATCCGTCTGATGCTCGCACTATTGTTGTGTCTCAGCGTGCTCTTAATGTGTTGCCTAGTACATCTACTCAGCGCTGCAATTTGTTTCAAACAAAGGCTTTAGTTGGTCCTGACAAGGCTTGCAAGGTTATTATTGATGGCGGGAGTTGTCGCAATTTAGCAAGCAAGGAGTTGTGTACGAAGCTGAAGTTGAAGTATCTACCGCACCCGCATCCATACTATATCCAGTGGTTGAGCGACAATGGTGAGATGAAGGTAAACCACATGATGCGTGTTGAATTTGAGATTGGACCGTATAAGGATTCCATTGATTTTGATGTGGTTCCTATGACGGTGTGTCACCTATTATTGGGTCGACCTTGGCTCTATGACCGTTCTGTGCAACACAATGGCCGTGCCAATACATATCGCTTGGAGTTCAAGGGCAAGAAAATCAACTTGCAGCCTATGTCACCACAATAAATTGTCAATGAATCTCGTTAGAAAGTTGAAGTCAACTTGGAAGATGCACCTATAGATAGGCGAGAGAATTGTAATGTCGTGAGTGATATAACGAAAAGTGAGCGAGTGAATTCCTTAGTTTTATTAGCCACCAAAGAAGACATGAGAGAATTTAGTGAGGATCCTACAACCATGCCTCTTGAGCTACTGTACAGGGGTACGATTTTGGTTTCTAACGACATGACACCTCTTCCTCTTAGTGTTTCTAATGTTTTGCAGGAATTCCGCGACGTGTTTCCGGAGGAGGTACCCGCAGGACTGCCACCATTGCGTGGTATTGAGCATCAAATTGACTTGATTCCCAGAGCTTCGCTGCCCAATAGGGCGCCATATAGGACGGACCCCGAAGAGACGAAGGAGATACAGAAGCAAGTACAAGCGCTACTCTACAAAGGTTATATCCGCATAAGCCTTAATCCTTGTGTTGTTCCTGTTATTTTAGTTCCTAAGAAAGATTGTACATGGCGTATGTGCGTAGATTGTAGAGCGATAAACAACATGGACACACACGTCATTGACAATGGAGTCATATTATTAGGTGAATGATATGATGTACTTACCAAACATATAAGTCTTGTAACGTGGTCATGTCACTGCGGTCAACGTTGCGATGCTTATGAAAGCGTAGAGACCTAATTCCTTAAACCGTGAGATCATATCTAATCGCTATCACCAGAAGCTGCTCTGATTACATCAAACATCATTCCATGATAGAGTGATCATAAAGGTGTTCTCGAGTATTCCGAAAGAGTAGGTTGAGGCGTATGTGTCAAGAGCGGGATTTGTTCATCCATGTGATAAATAGATAATCTGGGCTCACTCTGGAGAACTTTTACTGTACCCAAAAATTAACGTACTCACTCTGTGAGATTACATCCATAAAGCTGCGCAACGTATGACTAGATCATGGGGATGGAATCACATGTGAACTAGTTGAATGGATTTGTCAGACCCCCGATGAACAAATTAGAGGTGCGTTGGTAGCATTTGGGTATCTCCGACGCACCAAGTAGGTGGTACCCTAGCGATATTTTGCCGCCGACGAAACATCTATTTGGTACACTGGACCTATAGCCTATTTCCTAGTAGTAGCTAGTAGAAAAACGGGAAGTCCTCGTGCTAAGACCCAAAATGACCAACACACGAGAAGTGAAGCGTAGATCGGAAAGAACAAGAACCAAAACCAGGGATATCTGCCGGAACAAACCTCCACTCACCTTCCAACGATGCTGAACGCATAACCAAAACGGGGAGTAAACAGGATGTCTTTATTCCATCTTCATGAAGTGTCCATGGCAACGTGTTGTTGAATATGACACAAACCTTAAAAAGAATGACTAAAACAACAAAAAGCGAAGGCCTCCGTCCGACAAAGTGCAAGAACACCACGCCTCAATGGCGGCGCCAAGACAGGGAAATCCTAGCCGCCCGTCTCTCCCTCAGGAACGAAAGGGTACGTGTTGATTTGATATATCCCCAAATCCTTGACAGGACAAATTAACTACACTAAACCAGGCGGCGATTTGTTTCTAGCAGATTTACGTTTATACCAAGAGACGGATTGATAGAACCAAACCCTGGAACAAGGCAGACCGTGACAGTACATATTGGCATGTTGTTATTCATGTCGCCGTCCTGAGATGAGATCCCGGCATGGCGGAGAAACACGTGGTTGTGATCTGTGTCACGGTGGGCGCCCTGGCTCTCGCGGCAGCTGTGCTGGGAATCATCGGCGAGGCAACCAAATCCAGGGCAAGTAGACGTCTCAGTGATTCGTGTATATTTTTCGAAATGTAATTTCTCCTTTCCTCAGCCATCCGTGTATTGACGCGCGCTGGTGGTGGTGCAGTCTTTTGTCAGCTACGACGGGGTGAACTGCGTCTACCGGAGGACGCCGGCGTTCGACTGCGGGATCGCGGCGACCGCCTCGCTACTGACAGGACAGATCATCCTCACCGCCGCCACCGGCTGCTGGGATGGATGCCGGAGGCGGAGGCGAACGGGCGCTGGCTTCGCTTTCGTACTCTCATGGTAACTTACGCTAGGACGATCTGTCCAGTTTTAAGTTTCAACGCAGATTTATAACGTTCCTTTGCCATGCTGCACTTGGAGGGCTGCAGGTTTATGGCCATCCTGTCGACGTGCGCGTTTCTCGTAGGCGCTGTCAGGAACGAGAGCGGAGAGCGGCGACCGAAGGAGGACATCGCCTCTTACTACCAATGTACCGTCCTCGTCGCCGGGGTATTCGCCGGTGCCTCCTTCTTCTCCCTAGTCGCAGCCTTCGTCGGGATCACCTCGTACATCGCCACTGAAAGAGCTGCGAGCTCGATGCTGCCACCATCGCCACCGTGGTCGGAGAAGCTCGGGAAGGGTGTCGTGATGATGGACCAGCCACTTCATCAAGGATATCCGGCGGATCATCCGCAACCTGGGTCGGCCGAGGTCCGTACCGTCAAGGACCTGTTTGAGGACGACTGTGCAAATTATGTTTTGCGCGATTAATTTGTTCTAAGGTTGTGTGATTCTCAGTTGATTACACTAATTAGGCCTTACTAGAAAAAAGAAACCCATATGTTGCACCGAGAGAAAGAAATACTCAAACTCTCTAGCTAACTATCCGTGTTGTTGAAATACAAATGATACATCACTCAAAATTTCAATTATTCTATTATCTAACTGTATAACTTATGTGTTTTGTAGTTTATAATACATTGATAAAAGTAAGGACACATGATCGAATAGAACCAAAGGGAGTGTTCTGGAAATTGCACATTCCACCATTTATCATCTCTCTTTTGCACAAGCCACAAGTTGAACGTCTTTTCTTTTCTTTTCTTTATATATTTCATCCGTTGCCGGCGTAATCTATTGCAACTTTCACCATTTGATCATCTAATCAACAAATTAGTCCAATCAATAGCAAAACTAACAGGTAGGCCTCAAATGTCAGTAATCTAATTTATACACAAAGTCCAAAGATGTAGAATGCTTAATCGAAAAATTGCATTTTTTGGATGCACTCTAGGATGTAATCGACCCATTTTATAAGAAACATCAATGTTTACTCAATAATGTTTGGTGGTTTATTTTTGTAAGTAAATAACCAGCTCACTAACCAAATTAATTAAATTTTACTAAAATAATTGACCATCGAACATTTTATTTTGTGAATGCTTTATACAGTGTAATTTACCTATTTCCTGACATAAATTGTCCATCCAGTAGTTAACTCTAAATTTCTTCACATAACAAATTGTCCATCCAATAATATTTATTCTAACTGCTACTCCCTCTGTCCAATAGGAGGTGGCGTATAACCTTAGTTAAAATGTCAATGTTGATCAAATATATTGAATGAAATATCAACGACTATAATACTAAATAAGTATATTATAAAATATATCTTATGATGAATCTATTGGTATTGATTTGTTATTACATATGTTCATATTTTGGTATAAATTCTTGATTCAACTTGGAAAACATTGAACTGTTTTATCTAAATTTTGTAGGCCTCCTATTTAAGAATGGAGAGAGTACATGGTTAATTTTTTTGGTTGATTACACCCTAAAAATCACTCATAATTTTTCATAATTTTTGGACTTACTTATATTTCCTTATGGTTTGCTTAGTGTGTCACAAGTATCTATTTTGCAAATATCATACCAAACTCTTTTAGTACTCATTGATGTATCTTATAAAAATAAGTGTATTGCACCCACACAAAAAATTCATAATTTTTCTCTAATTTTTTAAGCGTTACAAAATCTTTGTACATAAATTAGAGCGTTGACATTTGGAGCCCACCTTCTACTAAATTTAGAGCAAGTACAATAGAGTCCAGTCAGCTGACTATAAGATATTAAATAATATATTTTAGATGAGTTGGAGGAGAGAGAAGAGGAGAGAAAAAGGAGGTGGACTACTATGCAATAGCCAGCTCTTGCACGTGCTCCTATGCACTTTGTGAGAGTGAGAGGTGGGCCATATGTTAGTAAAGTACTTTATTCTTAGGCTAGCCATAGTGCTAGTATCATAACTAGTATCACGCACATTGGTCCCACAAAAATACTGATGTGGCAGCTAATTAAAGAGGAGAGAGGAGATTAGAGTAACATAGGTAGATACTGTATCATAGCGCATGTCACGAGAAAAGTTAATGCCAAACAAATCTTGTGTACAAATTTGCATTGAGATTCTAAAAAGCAATAAATATAGCATGACTATGATACTACTTCATGATACTAACCACTATAGAGATAGTATCATACACAAGTATCATATGCATGATACTACTACATGATACTTACCACTATGACCAGCCTTATAGCCTACTATTATACATGTTAGCTATATGGTAACTACAAATGACATGGCATCTTGTTATACCCAGCAGTTGACTATACTATTGGAATTACTCTTATTAGTTAACATACTAGTGGAAGTTGTAACCGATTAGACCAATGATGGGTGAAAAATGTGCAAAAATAATCTGACTAGGGGTTTGTGCAAAGTCAAGCGCTAGGGATAATCCGGCTTCAAAAAGCCTCCCATCAGCCGCCTTTCGGGCCGTCCGATCTCACTAGTAGGAAAAGCCTCATCAGTGGCGCACCAAAAAAACATTCTGTGGCGCATGGGTGGTGCGCCACAGAATTCTCGCTACAAAAATAAGGATTCTGTGGCGCACCTGCTGTCAACACCCGGATTTTTAAGTCCGAATGCCTATTATGTCATACATCGCAATCCCAGGAATATTGTTGTTGCGAGGCATAATAGTTAAGTATCACAGTCATCATTCATTACAAACCATAAGTCTTACAAATTGGAATCACATGATCCATATTACACGAATAGTTGATCTATTGATCAACGAACAAACACAAGTTCATAGTTCAACATAGCGGAAGCGTAAGATACAAGGACTCTCTAGTCCACAGGCCAACGCTTGACGTCGGAAGGCGCTTATTTGTCGTAGGCGTCCTGCTGGTCATCTCTGAAAGGATACGGATGTCGCCTAGAGGGGGGGGTGAATAGGCGATTTAAAACTTTTACGAGATGGGCTTAACAGATGCGGAATAAAACTAGCGTTTACTTTGTCAAGCCCAAAGCCTATATACTATGGTTCACCTATGTGCACCAACAACTTATTCTAAGCAAGAGTTCACCTATGTGCACCAACAACTTATGCTAAGCAATACAAGCAAGTATGTGATAGCAAGATATATATAACTTCAAGCACGATGGCTATCACAAGGTAAAGTGCATAAGTAAAGAGCTCGGGTATAGAGATAACCGAGGCACGCGGGAGACGATGATTTATCCCGGAGTTCACACTCTTGCGAGTGCTAATCTCCGGTGGAGAGGTGCGGTTGCTTAGTGCTCCCGAACGCCACAAGAGGCTCACCTTGAGGTGTGGTTGCTCGATGCACACCAACGCCACAAAGGCCTCACCCCAAGATGCGGTACTCACACCGCACACCGAACGCCACGAAGGCGCCTCACCTAAATCTTCGGTGACCCTCGCCACAAAGGCCTAGGTCACGGTTCCACTAAGGGATTTCCTTCGAGGCGGAAACCGGGCCTTACACAAAGATTGGGGCACACATCCACAACTTAATTGGAGGCTCCCAACAAACCGCCACAAAGGCCTAGAATCCGTCTAGGGTTCCAAGAACCCAAGAGTAACAACCTTCTTGCTTTCACCTCCACGAATCACCGTGGAGAACTCAAACCGATGCACCAAATGCAATGGCAAGAACACCACAAAGATGCTCAAGTCCTTCTCTCTCAAATTCCAACAAAGCTACAAAAGCTATTGGGGGAATAAGAGAGGAAGAACAAAGAGGAGAACACAAAATTCTCCAAGATCTAGATCCCAAAGATTCACTCACAAAGAGGTGATTTGGTTTGGTCAAAGTGTGGATCTAGATCCCCTCAAACTTTCTCTCAAATAGATGCAAGAAACATTGGTTGGGGAGAAAGATCTCAAGCTCAAGTATGAACAAACAATGGTGGAGCAAAGCTTGAGAGGAGAGGAGGAAGAAGAAGAAGCAAGCCTTTATAAAACAAGAGAGAGAGGGGGCATAAAAGGAGGCTCCAATTTTCTGCCCGTTGGAGGCAGCAGCGCGCGCGGGAGGGGGATGCCGGAGGTACCGGCCAGGTTGGGCCGGTACTACCGGCCATGGTCGAGCAGCGCAGGCCAGGAGAGGCTTGGGGCGCGCGGGCCAGGAGGGGAGGCCGGAGCCTCCGGCCGGGGTACCGGCCGAGGTACCGCCGGGGCTCCAACCCCCCTGGCTAGTATACTGAGCCGCCCCGCCGCCACCGGTACCTTGGGCGGTACCATGGCCGGAGCCTCCGGCCGTGGCCAGGCCGGCGGTACCGCCCAAGCCTCCGGCTTCTCTCTTCTTTTCTTCTTTTCTTTTTCTTTTAAACCCAAATATGGAAATGCAAATATCTAGAGTTTGGAAACTCGGATTAAGACGAAACCAATTTTGTTGGAAATATGGAAACTAGCTGGGGGTGATTTTCTATTATTTTTAGAGGTGCAACACCTCAACATGAGAAACTGAGAAAATCACCAAACTCGAAAACGCAACAAGTAATTCATGCAGAATCCGTTTTCGATGAACTAGAGCTTGTCATGAGAATAACCACAAGCTCTAAAACATCACATGGATAAGATCCAAATAACAACCAAGAAAGATGATGCAAGGATGCAAAGGTTTGAGCTCTCTCCGAACGATACGATCGAGTTACTCACTCGAGAGCCCTCTTGATAGTACGGCAACTAAACTATAAACCGGTCTCCAACTACACTATGAGACCGGTGAGAAACAAACCCTATCAAGAGCAAACCTTATACTTGCGCATTCCACTTGAGCTTGATGACGACGATCTTGACCTCAACAAGATGGAATGCCTTTCTTGCTTGTGCTTGCTTGACGAAGTCTTGTGGATTGCTCCCCCATAATCCACCATGGGAGAGCTTCTTCTTCGGCGCATCTTCACATATCCATGATCACCATATGGATGGCAAGACTCAAGCAAAGGATCTCTTCGAGATGGCTCATCTTGAACTTGCACTTCATTTCTTCATTCTTCATCATGTTGATGTCTTGAAGTAACTTGAGGGCTCACTTCATCTTCATCTTCAAGACATACTTGACACTTGATATCCTTCATCGGTTTCTTCTTATTGCAACCTTGAAGCCAACATATGGTTCAAGAATTGCCTATGGACAACTCCTACAAATATAACTCAATGCAAACATTAGTCCATAGGGATTGTCATTAATTACCAAAACCACACATGGGGGCTCCATGCACTTTCAATCTCCTTGTTCATCTTCATACTCTGGCCATTGGAATAGCCAGGGACAAAGCCGTGAGTACGTTGAGTACTCGCAAACCAATACTAAAGTAAGTGCTAGACATTCTAGTATGGTTTGCTAAGCTCTAGTTTATTTGCATAAAGCTAGTTTTAGTTCACAAAGTTTTGAGAAAAGCTTGTTCAAGTGCTAACTAACTCAAGTGGGAACATTAGTGTCATTCCCACCATTCAAGTGGTGATTTCAATTCAATCCACCACAAGTCATTTCACCATCATCCTTTTCAACATCATTTTCAAAGATATGACATCGGAAACTGTATGGCCTTTCCAACCGTCTGTAACCGTGGACGCGGCTATTCGAATAGGTTTACACTCTGCAGAGGTTGCACACTTGTGCCACAACATTTGATTTCATCCGTCGGGATTTCCCCGAATCATCGTACGCGGATCATCAACCATAACCTTTCACTTACAAATCCTAGTATGAGCACCTCTCCCCATGAGCTTGGCCTCCCAGTGAAGACAGACAGTCAGCCTGGGAACTGCACAGGGCTTGGGCCGGACATTCACCTCATTTCGCATCATATCGTATCGTTTCTTTTGTGGTAGAGGCAGCTTTCGGCATAACCCCGATGACGCTTGTTTAGAGGGAACCCATACTAAGACGCATAAACTTTCAGTTAAGCCCTACCCATAATCAGGTATTGTGGGGGTACTTGATAATTGGAAAGGTATCGCATTCAAACCAACATCATGTTTTATCAAAAATCACCATCTTCTCTTGGTCATATTCACCTTCAAAAATCATTCAATGGAATGCATCTTCATTCCAAGGTTTAAAAATCCTTTCAAAATTCACATGGTTCCCATCTAGAGTAGTCAAGTTTTAATTCTTTAGCACTAGCTCTAATTCACGAGGGGTGCTAACTTGCTTTGCTTTGGGAAGACTAACTCACTACTCTAGGACTCAACTTGTACTTTGACCAAAGTTAACTATAAAAGTAACTCATTTAGAAAACAAGTAACAACTTGTAAAGTAAAAACTTGGGATGGGTTCATATAAGAAAAGGTAAGAACATGGTGCCTTGCCCCAAGGGGCTTTGCACTTTGCAAGAATAATAGCTTGCATTGGTAGTAGCTTGCCTTGGTAGTTCTCAAACTGTTCCTCCTCCTCCTCTTGGTAGCAACCTTCTTCTTCGGCGTACTCTCCGGTGCTACCGTCTAAATTTGAATACGAGTATAATTACTCACTAATTCAAGGGCTATTCCACACATCACAAATAAACACACATACTACTCTATGCACACAAAATAAATAAACTAGGGTGCATGGGTTGTGGGGTTTAAAAAGAATTCACTTCTTTGCATTTCATAGGTAAGTGATAGTTTCCATAGGGTTCTTGAGAAATAATTTCCTCTCATTGAAATCTTCTTAAGATTTAATTTCCCCAACAATCATGGATGAACTCATATTGACCTAAGTCAAATGTTCATCATCATCATTTGGGAAAATGGTTTAAATGAGGTGGATCACCTCATACCATTTAAATAACACTACCTTTGATTTAAATCTCAAGTAATTCATATAAGAGAGTTTGGGACCAGGGGTCCAAACATCCCATGAATCCATGTGAGACAAGTTTAAGTGAAGTGTAAGACTTCACCCAAATTAACTTTAATAGTTTTGGACAATATCAACTAGTTAAACTAGTCAAAATATCCATTCAATAAACCATGGCATGATCATGCAAAGTGACCACACCATTTTATTGCATAAACAATTAGTGTAAGTCAAATGTGAGCTATTAGAGTTGGAATTGACTTAATATCTATTTTGGTTGATTTTTAAGAATTATTTGAATAGGGAAAAGTCCCTGTCTTGTTATTTTTGTCACATTAATTCTACAAAGAAAATGACCATGAGACCAGTGGTATGTTGTAGAGAATTTCAGTGGCTTTCTAACAATATAAAATTCAATAGATTTGGTTTAGCCAATTTGAAATGGTTGAATTTCAAAGTGGAGGCAGTATTCAAATTCATTTGAATTAATTAAACTAGGTTTGAATTAAAAGGGCCGGCGGGAAAAGCTATTGGGCCAAATCATTTAAACAGGCCCACGGCCAGCCCACCACGCGTCTGTGCCCGCGTGGGCTGCCTGACAGGGTGGGGTCCGCCTGTCAGCCTCTTTTAAAACCCGAAACGGTATGTTTCAACGTGGGACGTAGGATTAGATCGCAGATCGACGGCCGTGGTTCATCGTCGTCACCGACGAGAACCCGACGATGCGGCGGCGGCAGTAGGGGGTGGGAGAGCTCACCGCGGCTCCAGCAAGGTATGGTAGTGTGCGCGAGGTAGATGTGGACGACGGTGAAGCAGCTGGTAGCAGTGGCGGAGCTCGAGGCGGCCTGGATAAATGGCGATTTCTCCAGGGCTTCCGCGGCTCCGATCTTGCAATTGGCCTTGCTCCGGCGACGATCGAGGTGGCTAACGGTGCGAGGCGAAGTGGTGAAGGGTGGGGAGTGAGGTGGTGTGCTCAGTTGCTTCCAGGGAACGTGGTATTTATAGAAGCGAGTGAGGGTTGCGGGGCAGGGTGGTGGTCGACATGCTCGCGGCGTCTCCGGCGAGCTAGCGAGCTAGGCGAGGTGGCGGCAGTGCTCTGTGTGTCCAGGCGAGTCTAACGGCAGCGATAGCTTGGTCGGGGGAGACTCGGTTGGGTCGCGTTGCTTCCACGACGGTCGCGGCACGTACGGGAACCAGTCGTCGTCTCCGGCGCCGGCGGTCACGGGTCTAGGCTGGGTGCGTGTCTGGCGGCGTCGCGGTGTCACTGCGGTGCTCAAAGCGTTGCAAGCGGGGCCAGGGCGTGAGCGGAGTGGCTGCGCGGCGCGTGGCCAGTGGCGTCCATGCGCGACGCGAGCGGCATCCAGGGCTGATCTTGGCGCGCGATCTCCGGCGATGGTCAGCGTCGGGCTCGACCGTTGCTTGGCTAGGGTGAGGTAGGAGTGTGCGGTGGCGAGTGTGGGCACCAGGGCCAGTGTAGAGAAGCAATGGAGAGAGGGGGAGAAGAACATGGCCGGCATGGGCCGGCATGGCCATGTCTTGCTTGTTCTCTCTCTCTCTCCCTAGGGTTTCAATGTTGCCATTCAGGGTGAAAGGGGGCAGGGGAACCATTTGGGGTAGTGTAGTGTAGGTTTGGTGTGTATAGAACACTATTTCAGATAGTGTCAAATAGTGCCATATTTTGCAATTTGCATAATTCTCCAAATTTGAAATAATTCAAAAGGTGAAAGTTTTTGAAATGTGAGTGTTGATATTAGTTGTAAATGACCAGAGGTGATTTGAGGTGGTGGTGGAAAAAGTAGAATTCAAGAATTTCAAAAATTGACAAGTGTGAGATTGTTCCACTTGTTAAAATGTTGCAACTTTGGATGAGCATAGCTATTGATCCAAGATGAATTTGGCAGGGTGATCTTCATCAAAGTTGTTCACCTTGATGTTGTATTTGAAATGGTGCAAAGAGTTAGCAAGAATTGGTTTGGGAAAATTGATTTGCAGGGGCTCAAAGTGGTGACCAGACTAAATTTGGCAGATTTAGCCATTATCATATGTGAGTGGGAATTGTGTTTGAATTTCATTTGAATTATGCAACCTTGGTTCCAAAAGTTGTAATAAGTGTTTAATAACATTATCCAACTAATGGTGAAGACCAAATAGGTCTAGGGTCAAGATTTATAAAAATGCCATAGAGCCTATGTTAGGGTTTTTAGGGTTTTGCAATTTATGGAATTTCTTCCTCTTTGATTTATTTGGTTGGTGATCTTCACATGATCACTCTAGGGTTTTTAGAGCATAGCAAATACAAGTAAAAGCAATCATCATGGCATATCACTCAAATGCACAAGTCCTATGCATGGTACTATATGCAAAAAGAAAAATTTTTGTTGGTTTGAAATTTTGGTTTCTGGATTTCTCTAACTTTCTTTTTATTGAAATTTGGGGTGTTACACCTGCCCATGCGCCACAGAAAATCTTATTTCTGTGGCGCACCGGCCGGTGGTGCGCCACAGAAACAAAAAGTCTTATTTCTGTGGCGCACCACCGCCGGTGCGCCACAGATTTTTTTTTAAAATTTCAAAAAAAGTGGCGGCCAGATCTAGATCTAGATCTGGGGCCGCCGATTTTATTTTTATTTTTCTGGAAGGTCGCCGGAGGTGGGTGGTTGGTTGCGTGGGTGGGGTGGATGGGGTGGGTGGGTGGGTGGAGGATGAGGCCGGCCGGAGGAGGAGGTGGTGGTGGAATAGGAGGAGGTGGAGGAGGAGGAGGAGGAGGTGGTGGTGGTGGTAGAGGAGGAGGAGGTGGTGGTGGTGGTTGTTGTTGTTGTCGCCGGAGGAAGAGGAGAAGGTGGTTGTTGTGGAGGAGGTGGTGGTGGTGGTTGTTGTTTTTGTCGCCGGAGGAGGAGGAGAAGGTGGTTGTTGTGGAGGAGGTGGTCGCCGGAGTTGGTCGCCGGTGGAGGAGAGGAGAAGTGGAGAAGTGGAGGAGAGGAAGAGAAGAGGAGAGGAGAGGAGGAGAAGAGGAGAAGTGGAGAAGGGGAGAAGTGGAGAAGGGGAGAAGGGGAGAAGTGGAGAAGGGGAGAAGGAGAGAAATGGAGGAGAGAAGAAGAAGTGGGCGCCAGAAATTTTAAATTTTGAACGTTAATTCTGTGGCGCATGGGCACTTGGTGCGCCACAGATTTTTTTTTTTGTATTTTGCAGCAAAAAATCTTTAACTGCCCGTAACTTTTTACTCTTTTGGAATTTGGAGATTCTAAAAATTGTCCAACCGGAAATTTTGATATATTATGCGTTTTTTTTCGAGTTCGTATGCAACCAGAAATCCAGTTTGATGATTTTCCCACGCAATTTTGCAAAAAAATCTAAATTATTGTTTGTTAATTCTCAGTGGTAAAAGATGACATAATACATGGGCATCTTGAAGGAATTTATTTTTTTTTATTTTTTAAAGAGGTA
Source organism: Lolium rigidum (assembly GCF_022539505.1). Lineage (NCBI taxonomy): Eukaryota > Viridiplantae > Streptophyta > Magnoliopsida > Poales > Poaceae > Lolium > Lolium rigidum. Next base: position 79,770,919 of record NC_061512.1, on the reverse strand, counting down.
AAAAGGCGATCCAAGGGGGGGGGGTGGAGTTGCGTGGGGAGCCAAAAAAAAGTTCTGTGGGGTATGGAACTCATGTGCGCCACAGAAATGTGTAGTTTCTGTGGCGCACCATCCCACGTGCGCCACAGAAAGTCTTAATTCAGTGGCGCACCAGGACCAGTGCGCCACAGAAATTCTGTGGCGCACGTGATCATGTGCGCCACAGAAATAGTGAAACCAATGATTGGGGCTGGCTCCACCAAATTTCTGTGGCGCATGGATCCATGGTGCGTCACAAAATTAAGCTATTTCTGTGGCGCATCGTGCCTGGTGCGCCACAAAATAACTTTCCGTGACGCATTTTTTGTGGTGCGCCACAGAACTAAGCTCCACCTATAAGCGTTTTCCTACTAGTGTCTGTTTAAGTGAGCGATTCCCGCGCGGTTGATCATGGTAAAAAAATGCTTTGTATGTATCATTTGTTTAGAGTATGTAACACTTGTTCCCAACATTTTTCCCACAATTTTTCAAAAAATCGCGAAATTATGGTGCAAAAAAAAAACTGCCAATGATACAAAATAATCCCGAATGTAACATTTTTATTTTCGTATCTAACATTTTCGAAAATGTTACATCGTTTTCAAACACTTCTTCTGCAGTATATCCAACAACTTTTCCTTAAATTATCCAACATTACAGAAATATCGTATGTAACATTGGTACAACCTATTTGTATCATAGTATCCACATATAATTCTATCACTTTGTCTATACATAGACAACAAAAATGAAAACCCAGCATGTGTCAAAATGCAACAACTTAGGGCATGCCCAATGCATAGTCCTAGGGGTGTTGCCTCACACCTTTAACTAGGTTCGGATGGTCCAAAGTAGGTTCGGGTGAGGAGGCAACCTCTTCATCAGGAGGCAACCTCTTCAGCCATAAAGTGGAAAATGTGAGAGAGAAAGAGAAAAACCAAATCAGCTTTTGAGAGAAAGACATATTAATGGGACCATAACATGGCATGCATATGTCAAAAGTTTTATCCAAGCCTAGTTGGACAGCTGCCTCCATTGCTCATGCCCTTATGTAACATTTTAAAAAGCACATACCTCCAGAATCAGCGAGCTCGTCATCGTTGAGCACGTCAGCGAATCAGACTTATCAGAGCCTCAATGTCACCGGATTAGATGGCCCTGGATGCATTCTCCTCGACCCCCCATCTTCCCTCAGCTCAAACACGCAGATTGACTGGGGATTACATCTACCTCCATAAAAATCCATGGCTGGGGTGCTTAGACATCAGGGATGCAGCAGCAATGGCCTGCTAGCTCTCGCGACTTGTACTTCTCCTCCGTGGCACCTTCTTCGTCCCCGCCGCTAGAGGCACGCTGGATGAGTAGGATGACACCGACGGAGGACGACGAGGAAGAGGACAGGGGAGGAGACCATTACGAGGATGGGAAGGAGGAGCTGGGGAGGCGGCTTCAGCGGCATACTTCTCGCCGATGACTTGTCGCCGGATCGGGGCGAGGGGGTAGACAGCAGACAAGGTTCACGTTTTTTGTTGGACGACGATAAGAGGACGCGGGTCAATGAGCCAACGCGGGTGCGGAGAGACCGTGAGAACCGGTTGTAGCTACAGCCAGTTGTTAAACAGAGTTTCCTTGTGCAAAACAAGAAAGAAAAACAGATGGAATGTGCAATTTACTCGATTATTTGTTTATGTTTTGCATCCTATGCACGTGTACAACAAACCAGGAGGAATTTTGGCGGTGTCTTCCACGAGAAGGAAAGGAAGCCGCCCAATTATAAAACTTTGGCGCCTAAAACCCCGCCTACCTGTTCAAACCTCAGCTCCTCAGCGTCTCCCAAAGCGGGCCCCATGTCGTCGTCGGCGGCGCACCAGAAGGCGGCCGCGGCGGCTCCCGCTGACGAGGAGGAGGCCGGGGAGGTCGGGCCTTTCCCCATCGAGCAGCTCCAGGTGCGATTTACCGGACACTCATCTCTCCCCCCTCCCTCTCCCACTCCCAATCGACACAGCCGCTCCTCCTCCCCTGCCGATGGCGTCAATAACGGGGCTTTTCTTCGGCGACCCGCTCTTTTTTCCCATGTCGTGGAACCGGGGATGCGACTGAATGCTGCAATTGCTTATGTTTATTGTCCCCCTACTTTTCTTCTGCGCTTGATTTGATGGCTTCTTGGCCGAAAACCCTAGGTTCTTGCCCTCAGAATTCGCAGATTTAGTCGGCATTGAGGTGGGTATATCCCTATTTCGGAGTCCCCTTTCTTGTAGAGTTATTGACCCTGAGCCCCCTAATTCCCGATTACTGTTTCCTCGGGAATTCCACATGTAAGAAATGGATGGAGGTGACCAGAAGCCCTATTCACTGAAATTGCATCCTTAAAGATGCATTCCTGAGATATCTGCTGTCACCCTTTCTGATGCGTGACCTTTCTTTATTTTCCAAGGATCAGGAGATAACTTGGATTGCATATCTGCACTACCGGTTCTCCAAGTCTGAAAAATCTGAAGATACACCGGTTTCGAACCTTTATGATACCTGGCAACTAAAATTATGTGTTACAGATTCACTGATGCACACATTGTTTTCTGGAAGTAAGGCCTATACGGTTCGATTGTTTGATGTTCCAATGCTGTTAAGTCATAGGCAAAATAAACCTTTTTTGTAAATAATTCATCTACATCCTAAGGCACCATCTGCAGCAGCCAATCAGCCATAGCTGTTGTCAAATTGTATCCCAATTTTTGTCATTCTTCCTAGTTCCTATCTTCCTTAGCTCTATAAAGTTATTTTTCTGTACTAGGTATCTGGAATTTGTAGTGGGATTTATTCATGATTTGGCCATGTTGTTGCATGGCTACCTTCCTTTGTAGAATGCTCTTCTTTAGGCTGCTGAGGGCCCGATCTGTTTTCCTAAATGTCTCTGGATGTTTATGTCAACCTAAACTAAACTTATTTTGAAATTTTCTGTGAAGGCGTCTGGAATAGCTGCACTCGATGTGAAAAAGCTCAAAGACGCTGGTCATTGCACAGTGGAATCTGTAGCTTACTGTCCGAGGAAAGATCTTTTGCAAATTAAAGGGATTAGTGAAGCCAAAGTTGATAAGATAATTGAAGCAGGCAAGTAATTGTTTGCCTCCATTAGAGAAATTAATAAAATATTTTGCATTGCTTCCTGTACAAACGAAATTCCCATATGCAAAGTCCTTAATGTTGATAAACATCTGACAGCTTCGAAGTTGGTGCCACTGGGATTTACTAGCGCGACCCAGCTTCATGCGCAGAGGCTCGAGATTATCCAAGTTACAACTGGATCAAGAGAACTTGATAGAATATTGGAGGGTAATGTGTTTCTGCCCTCTATCATTTCATATCTGCCACAACGAAACCTTGATATGATCGAAGTAATAAAATATTGTATCAAATTTTAACAGGAGGAATAGAGACAGGGTCTATCACGGAGCTTTATGGCGAATTCAGATCTGGGAAGACTCAGTTGTGCCACACTCTCTGTGTCACATGTCAGGTATTGTGTTAAAATACCAGTTTCAAGTTATGATCCCGTGACCTTAATACTAGCATAATTTCCCAAAATTTATCTGATATTTTTTTCACAATATGGGAAGACAAGCTGCGTGTTTTCTTAACAACCAATTTCTGACTGCATAGGAGATACTGTCAATTTGTTATATCCCTTTAAACATCTGCTGTTTATTTTTTTCAAGATTGAAAATATGATAGTGGTTTATTCAGCTCCCACTGGACCAAGGTGGTGGCGAAGGGAAGGCTCTCTATATTGACGCGGAAGGCACATTCAGGCCACAAAGACTCCTTCAGATAGCAGACAGGTAATATGCTGATTATTTTTTTACTTTCTTTACCAGTTAAATTTATTATTTGTTTCGTTGGAAAAATATTATTTATTTTTCTACTACGTAGGTATGATTGAACTGCCAAATAAGATGATTTATGATTTCAGGTTTGGCTTGAATGGTGCTGATGTACTGGAGAATGTAGCTTATGCCAGAGCATATAATACTGATCATCAGTCAAGACTTTTGCTGGAAGCAGCTTCCATGATGGTGGAGACAAGGTGATTTCATCCTTTAAAACTTTGCATCCATTCTCTGAAGTATATGATTTAGTACTGAGAAGTTGAGAACTGCTAAGGGCATACGCCTTTTGCCTTCATGTTGTTTGGAGTTTCAAAATGGGCGGTTAAAATAAAGTGTTGATGATTTTTAGGTTGGTCACCAGTTACTTAGTTTACTACCAAGCAACTTTCATCACCAAGTAGGAAATAAATGTACGTATATTGTTTATGCTTCCAGTGGAGCACTGGAAATGGGTAGCTGCCTTGAAGGATCGCATTCTGATGACTTGGGAACTCAGATGTTGGAGTCCATGTTATCCTCATATCTGTTGCTTCGGATAATGCTAAATTGCTGTGGTGATATTATTTTTCTTAACGAAGTATTTTAGTTTATGTCACCATATGAGATTTTTTTTTTCTTTTGAGATTTACTCTTATCACATTTGCTTGAAATAGAATAAGATCCTAGTGGAGTGAGTCTAAGGCCTTACCATTTTGTGTATAAATTCCTGGTTTTTAGTCTTGCTTACGCCTTTTGGTTATTTTTCAGTTCTTACATTGAAACTATTCCCCCAATACTTAACTGGAACTCTATTGCTGCAGGTTCGCACTTATGGTTATAGATAGTGCCACAGCCCTTTACAGGACTGATTTCTCTGGTAGAGGTGAGAGCTATCAGCAAGGCAGATGCATCTTGCCAAGTTCCTCAGGAGCCTTCAGAAGTTAGCGGATGAGGTACATTAGCACTTTTCCATTATTTGCTGATGAATCATGACCCTTTATTACTTCTCACATTTGGTTGTATAAAGAATATAAGAGCCCAATTGCTGAAGAAACTTCTAGTTTGTTCTTCAAGATGGTACTCTTTTATGTGACTGAGTTGATATTGGTCCCATGGATAGTTGCTCATTTCAGTTGTTTTGCTTGCTCTAGTTTGGGGTGGCAGTGGTAATCTCCAATCAAGTGGTGGCCCAAGTGGATGGCAGTGCGATGTTTGCTGGGCCACAGATCAAACCCATTGGCGGGAACATCATGGCTCATGCTTCCACAACAAGGTGTGTTGTCTGGAGTAACCTGAGTGCCTGACATCTCCCTAGCACCGATTCTGTTCAATTCCTTGCAAATTGCTTAACATCTGGAGCTGTGTCAGGCTTTATCTCCGTAAGGGAAGGGCGGAGGAGCGAATCTGTAAAGTGGTAAGCTCTCCCTGCCTGGCTGAAGCTGAAGCGAGGTTTCAGATATCACCCGAAGGCGTCACGGATGTCAAAGATTGAGACTGCTCTTTGCTTGTCGGAGGGATACATAATGTATCGGACTGCCCACGGTGCCGATGCTTCATATCTATCTCCAGCCTGCTATCTTCAGTTACAGATGCCAAGCTTGTGCTGATGAAGGCCCTTCTGTAAAGCAACCTCCATAGGGCTCCCCTGGATGGAAATGTTGTACAGCCAACCACTCAAAGTTTGCTTGTTTTCTCAGCCTATTCTTCATTGCCAATCTAGCGCACCACTTGCAGCAAGCAGTTAACCAAATTCATTGTCACCATAGCTGCTATTCAGATTTCAATGATGCTTGGTCGTTTCCTCAGCTTATGTAATTTATTTTAATTTTTAATATCTCGTTTAATCTTGCCATAGGTTTGAGCATGTGCTATCCTGATCAAGATCTGTGTGGCGATGGTTGAGTGATAAGAAAATGTAATTATTCTCTGTTTCAAAATGATTATCTTTTCGGACGTTGATATGGTCTTCTCTGTGATATTTCATATTTCAGCATCAGTTCCTTTGACATTATGTTGCTGAAAACAAAAATAAGTACATTATAAAGTACATCTTGCGGTAGATATCTGATCTCAATACTGATACTTCTCTTTTTACTTGACAGTTAAGCATAAAAAGTATAACCAGCACATATTTTAAAAGGACAAGCATTTTTGAAAGTAAGAGAGTATTTGGAAGATACTGATAGGCATCCGCCCTAGAATCTTGTACATTTGACATGGACGCATGGATCATCTTTTTCAGAATCATGAATACATAAAGTCCACCATCAATGAAATATTATGCTGTCACTTCAATCTTATCAATTAAAATAGAGATAGTAAATACTATACATAGCATTCTAGGATTAGCTGTATCAGTTTTTCTTCTTTATTTTACTGGGCTTGTAGCAGTTTTCAATAACCATTGCATTGTGTTTGCCATCTATTGTTTTGCAGCGCAAGACAGCACTATTCACTTGTTTCATTAGCAATCGAATGCCAGAAAATACAAATACATAAATGCTCAGATGCCATAAAAAAATGCTCAGATGCCACAATGTAAAAGACACTTGGGTAAAATCAAAATTGCACTATCAATTCAAACTCATTCAATGCAGGAGTAGAGTGAACATTGCAAATTTGCAAGATGTCACTTGAGACTGTCAACACCAAAATTATTGTTCAACTCTCAGAAGATGCTGGACAAAACTGGATCATCCTTTAACCTACGCTTTTTAAGATTTTTTCCAAACATTTCAGCAGTAGGAAAAAGACAACATAGAGTGAAAACCCCCAAATCAACCGCAGTACATTACATCTCATCTGGACAACATACATCTTAGCAGTGATCATAGGTACAGTTGGATGAGCTCATCGCTCACAACAGATGGTGTCAGGACACCAAGATCAGTCAAAAGAAGTGTGAGATACTGGGGAGGAGTGTAGTCTCTTGCAGATGTCTCGATTTCCACACCAGCTGGTACCGGTACTCCAAAATCTATTGGTCGGTGAGCAGGTGTCATGTCCTTCTGGTCCAGGGGATATAGACGAGCAAACTACAAAAGTATAACATATGCAAGCTATGTTACCGAAGACTCAACATTTTGCAAAGTAGTCATGATGTAGACAGAACAATAATGGACAGGTATATGCTAGGATGCCTAATAAGATACACCATCATATGTATACATTTGTCTACAATCTGGAACCAATCTACTATGAAGCCATCAACTGAACATAATATGCGACAAGTTAAGAGAGATGAGCAGTGGATTCCTCCTGCTAGGATATAATGGACAATGAAATAAGTCATGCTGCAACAGTTATGAATGATTTTGTGCAAGTATTTGGTTGCAATTTACGACGGATGCATCAGAATACTAAATTCCATAAACTGTACAAATACTTACTGTGGATACCAGTGGAAGTTTGTAACAATATTAACTTTGATATCAAGCTGCTCCTAATTTATTTTTTCTGAATGGGCTAATGATCAATGTAATGATGCATAGAAAAAATCAGTGGAAGTTGTTAAGGATATTCACTTCGATATCAAACTGCTCCTATTTCTTTCTCCTGGATCAATTTAATAAATCAATGAAAAAAAATAGTCGCAAACAGTAAAGTAAACGGCAACACCATAACAAGTGACTCTCCATGTGAGATAAAAGTGCTTTGCTATCCTTAAATATACAACAGTTTTTACTAGATATTCCTAAGTATTCAACAGTTTTCTTTCATTTATTTCTATTAGAGCAAGTAACATGGGAAAAGCATGCAGCGGAGAACATGAGCTGTCATAGCAGGGAGTACCTTATAACTTTCAGCAGCCACATATAGAGGCTTATTCATGCTATGAGCTACAAGAGCTATCTGGTAAGTCCCCATCATATTAATAATTCCTCCACTTTCAACAACCCCATCAGCACCAACGAATATCATGTCAACTTCATCCATGGAGTATGCAACAGCTGAATCAATTAGGACCTTAACAGGGATGCCTAATGCTGCAATTTCATTTGACATGCGTAGGCCAGTTCTGTCTGGTCTGCCCTCTGCAGGTGAATACAAAATAACATACAAACATGAGAAATGGCACTTAACAGTGTGTTGTTTGCAAGTACTAACACATGAACATAAGTTGCCCCATTTTTGTATCATGGTTATTAATCATGAGGGGGGCAAAGTAACATGGAAACTGCAGTTCCCACACAAAATCTAATTGCCAAGGAAAAACGGCCATTCATAACTAAATAACTATCTGATACAATATGTCCAGTCAGCACCAATAAGGATGTACTTTTATGCAAGAATTATGATATAGTCCCCCGGCCCTCAACTGCACCTATTTTTTGTGCACGAAAGAGGTCATATTGCATTTCTGACCCTGAGAGACTGCTAGTGCATTCGATCACTGAAAACGAAAAGGACCAAGGGAAAGTACCTGTGCACAGTACCCGGAAGAGTTTGCGATTTGAGGCGGCTAGCTTCAAAATTTCCAATACCACTCTGGAATATCCATGTACAAGCATAGTACATCCATCTAAGATGAAATCCTGGCTGAGCATTGCAATTGTCTTGCGAGCCTAGACAAATATTGTGTGACCAAATTAGTTCAAAGCATAAACCGTCCTAAAAGAGCACTAGATAATAAACTAAAGGTAACCTTTAACGATATCTCTCCAAACTTTTCCCCTCGCTCGATTAGGCGTGATTTTGCTGCATCAAACTTCTCATGCTCCAAGTGTGAGGTTCTTGTCACGAACCGCATGAACAAATCACAAGCAGCACTGAGAGAAATGGAAGTAGCATCCCAGGACTGAAAATGTAGACATGTTTGAATGTGAATTCATTTAGTCAACACCACATAAGGGGTCACGAAGAAACGTTGAAAAGCCAGAAGCAACTTAATCAACGAATCATTAAACTGCGTCAACTTGCGATGAGCATATGATGGGTGGAGTCTTGTGCATGCCACTAAACATATACATAGATAATCAATCTTAGGCCATTGCAGAAGGGCCTTTTATTTCCAAGGCCACCGCAGAAAGCAAAAATAGCTAGATAGGCACTCCCTCCGTCCCATAATATAAGATGTTATTTCAAGCAATTTAGAGTAATACTTTAACCCCTGTAGAATGCTTCACCATGGTGATGCGGCGGCATGCGGTGGTGCAGGTGTGAGCGGAGGTGTCGGTGGTGTGGGCGATGGCAGGGACGATGACGGTCAACTTTTAATGGCCGGGCGTGCGTGTAAGGGTATTTTACCCTTATCCATTATTTTGGTATCTATGACACCGTGCTAGAGTATTTGGACTAATACATGCCTACAAGATGACTTTCGTGTATTAGCCAAAGAGGTATGATGGTGTAGCAATGGAACAAAAGGCAACGGGAGACCCCCCAATTCGACGAAAAATCAGCTAGTTTTTCGCAGCTCGGCCGGTCACGGATCCGGCCGGACCGGCCCCGGCACCGGACAGCCCGGTCACCAACCGGACCCGAACCGGTGCCATCCGGGCAAGTTCCGCAAAGAAGGCGAGCCCTCCGGGCCTGCGTCCGGTCACCAGCCCGGCTTCGGACCGGCTGCTCCGGTCCATGGCCCGGCTCGACCGGCACCGCGACCGAGCGGCCCGGCCGAGCAACCGGACTCTGCGCTCGTGACATCCGGCGCCATCCAAGAAGCTCGAAGCCTGCCCGGTCAAGACCCGGTCCCGGCTCCGGTTGGAAACCGGCAGGCCCGGCTCGTGGCCCGGCTCCGACCGGCTGTGGACCGGCCTGTCCGGCGCCAAATCCGGTTGACCGGGTTTCTCGAAGAATCCGCCGATGTGGCAAGTGACCAACGGCCGTATTTCGAAGAACACTATAAATAGGTCTTCTCCTACCTCTCGAACAGTTAGGCACTACACTACAAGCTGTTCTTGAGCTCTCTCTCTCTTACTCCATTGCTAGAAACACCAAAAGCCTCGGATCTCCCTCCTCCTCCACCCAAACTCAAATCCTCCGGGGAATCATTAGAGGAGGACCCGATCTACCGTTCTACCAAGCCAAATCTCATTCCCCCTTGTATTCATTGAGAAGCTTGCTTCCTAGGGTTCCTTGGAAACCCTAGGTAGGCAAGAGGAGTCCGGAAGCATCCGGCCGTGGATTTGCTCCGGGCAAGATTGTAGAATGCAGATTGGAAACATGACTTATGTCGCCAGAACAGCAGTGCCCAGAGAGCTAAAGGTCAGGTCTGTCGCAAATGCCGATCCCGTAAATATAATACCATCCTAACTTGACGACAGAAGCCCAAAGTAAGCAATAATTGATCGGGTGAAACCAATTTATGGACAGCGGTGTTACAAGTAGTACTTAGCAAATAGCAGTATAGCATCAAGAAGGCCAAGACAGGGAGAGAAATCATGTCAATTGCAATATAATACTGTAGCATACAAGAACAGAACAAGCACATAGTAAGCCGTATGTATGATGTAGACAAGCAGTCAAGCAGGGTTTCAGGGACCTTGAGCTTGTCGGAAGCCTTCTTGAGCTCGATCTCGAGCTCCATCATGGTGGTGGCTCTGCTGGAGCGGATGACGGCCGTGAGCGCCATGATGGCGGCCACCGCCTCCGCGGCCTCCGGCTTGCGGCGCCAGATGTTGAACTCCTCGATCACGCCGCCGCCGTTTCCCCCCGGGGACGGGGGAGGGGCGGCCTCGGCGTCGGCATCGGCATCGGTGACGGAGGAGGCGGCAGCGGCGGCGTGGGCGAGCCAGTCGCTGGAGACGACGGCGTGGTGGTCGGCGCGCGTCTGGTAGTAGGCGGAGATGGGAGGGTCGGGGTTAGGGTTAGGGTTTTGGGCGGCGTCCAGCTCCATGGCCATGGGAGGACTGACCGATGCAAGGCGTAAAAGACCGATGCGGCTGCTACCATTCCACAGTTTAACGAGAATCTGAGGTGTCGAACAAAGAAGGTGGAACAAGAATTATAGCATCCAAGGGCATTTGGTCTAGTGGTATGATTCTCGCTTAGGGTGCGAGAGGTCCCGAGTTCAATTCTCGGAATGCCCCACTTTTATGTTTTTGATTTCCTGCTTGGTTTCGCAAAGATTTAGTTTAGTGTGTCACCATTGTTTTTTTTTCCTTCTTTCTAACCGATGGTTCAACTTGGTAACCTTTCTGCAACTAAATATATTTTTAAAAAAAACTTATGATTGGTGGAAAGCAACTTTTATGTTTTTGATTTCCTGCTTGGTTTCGCAAAGATTTAGTTTAGTGTGTCACCATTGTTTTTTTTCCCTTCTTTCTAACCGATGGTTCAACTTGGTAACCTTTCTGCAACTAAATATATTTTTTAAAAAAACTTATGATTGGTGGAAAGCAATAAGTGAGGATGCTTTCTATATTTGCACTGAAATTTCTTACACATGCGTGATTGGTGATAGTTTTTTTTTTCTCCGGTTGATAATGTGAAAAAAACATATTCATATTCAAATTTGAGATATTGAGTCTAAGAAATCGATCCGCCGGGTTTTGAGATTGACAAAGTCACCGCACGCGTCTCGATTTTGATGGAAATATCACCTCCCACTAAAGAATATTCCGCCTTTATGAGACACCAAAGTGTTAAACCAGTTGTTTGATCCTCGATGGGCTAGGGTGTCACTGCCCTCGTAACCTTCCAACCACAGAAATTATGTTATAAAAGCGACAAGCAAATAACGAAGAACGATAAAGGAAAACGCAGCGGAGACACGAGATTTAACGTGGAAAACCCCTTCCAACACAGAAGGGAAAAAAAACCACGAGCGCCAGCCAGCAAAACTTCACTATATCGGGGAGTGTTTACAAACACCGTGGGATATCTTATAATCTGATGAACCCTAGCCGACGGCTTACAAGATGTATATATAGGCGGTGCCAACGATCCGCTACGCTTCGGCCCAAGCCTACCGGCGATGGGCCTTGCTCCGCTCGTCAGAAGTTAGCATCCCTTTAGTATATGAATTTGGATCACAATACAACAAACTCCACCTTGAGACAAATTTCATCTTGTAGCATGAACTTCAACAATCTCCTGAACAACAAAGAAAAACACTTGTTGGCGCTAACAGCCACTTGGGCTAAACAGTTATACCAACCAAGCTCGAGCAAAGCTCGAACTTGAAAACAGGAACTAGCCCGACACATCAGCAAAATACACGGCAATTATAGTTTTGGACCGTATGCAGACACATAGAGCTAGTTTAGGGACTATATTGGTGCATTTTCTGAGTTCGAGGATCGTTTTGGACATGGCCGATAAGTTCAAGGACAATGGATGCATTTCACTCGCGAAGCGTGCAAAAAAGAGTCGGAAAGCACCGGAGCACTCCTCACTCCTCAGGCATTACTAGACTGAGTTCAAACAAAGTTGTGTTTTAGGCAAACTCTGCATTTTTTTTTTTGACATTAATTAACTTTGCATAATTGTTGTGAATCCTGTCAGAAAAAAAAACCATGAAATAGTTTCTGGGGGGTCTCATCAGTTTAGTCTCGGAGTTGGAGTACGAGCTGGACTCCGGGCACGCGTGCAGTCCATGTTTTCGATCCGGACGTGTGTGTACATGACAGTTCTGGGTGTTACGAATGTGATCGGTTTTGACTCCGAGTCGGAGCAGAAGTTGGTGTCCAGGCCGGGTATCTAGGCGTGCAGTCTACGTTTTCCGGGCGCCTACATAAGGGCAGTAAACTAGCTCAAGTGCTCAACTCGTTGCGCTTATTCCTTCCACGGCGACTGAACCAGCGCGAATCGAATCGTCTCGTACTGCGAGTGCGATGGCTGCTTCCACGAGTAGGAGCGGCGGCGGCCACCGGAATCAGGCTGTCTGGCCTGGCTACATGGCGCGCTACGAGCCGCTGGCGAGGCTCGGCGCGGGCATGAACGGCGAGGTGTTCAAGGCGTGGGACACCAAGGAGAAGCGGATCGTCGCCGTGAAGCGGCTCAGCGGGACCGGGACCACCGGCGGCGACGACTTAATCTTTTCCGGCCTTCAAGAGGTATGGCGGGAGTGCAGGTGTCTGAGGATGTGCGCCGGCATCCCCTCCGTCTTGAAGCTCCTGGACAAAGTCGTCCCCAAGGTCAATTCCGACGACTCCTTCCTCATCATGGAGTACGCCGGCCGCCTCAACCTACGCGGCTACATGCAGCGCCGTGCCCATCGTCGTCGTCGGTTCTCCGAGGCCGAGGTGTGCCGGATCATGAAGGAGCTCATGGAGGGGGTCAACTCCGTGCACGGCACGGGCATCATGCACCTGGACATCAGGCCCGAGAACGTCATCCTCGACGACGGCACGGAGGACAAGATGGAGAGGAGGCCCAAGAACAAGAAGGGGGCGATCCAAGACGGCGAGCTCAAGGAGGATGACATCGTCTACAAGATCGGAGGCTTCGGGATCTCCCGGAAGAAAGAGCACGGCCCGAAGCAGCCGGAGGTGACAATTGCGACAGCGTACAGCGCGCCGGAGCTCCTCCTGCACTCGTGCGAGTACGACGAGCGCGTGGACACGTGGGGGCTCGGATGCTTAATGGCCGACCTCCTCTCGGGCACCGGCATGCCCACCTTCGGCCCCGACGACTCGGAAGAAAAGATCATGAGCAAAGTGTTCCGCGTCGTCGACCCTAAGTGTAAGGAGATCAAGGACTGGGCTGGGTACTCGGGGATAGCGGCAGAGTGGAAGTCGAAGCTGCCCAGACAAAACAAGTCAAAACTAGGGAGGATAGCGGCAGGATCGAAGACGAAGCTACTCGGGGATCCTCTTCGGCGCCGGTTCCCCTTTTGGAGGCTGTCGTCCGCCGGCTTCGAGGTGCTCAGCGGGCTCCTGGAGAGCAACCCGGCGAAGCGGCTTACCGCAGCGGAGGCGCTCGACAAGCCTTGGTTCCAGTAGAACTGTCGGTGACGGCGTGGGTTCGGGGCTGCTTTTGTTAGATTGTCGCGCTCCTAGCTAGGGTTCTTAGTTTGAGAATAGATAGAGGCTCTGGATCCCTACATGTAAACTCTGTGTACGCAGGTGATACAATCAATATATGTACTAGTTTACTTTATGATATTCAGATATTGATTGATTGGTTCATGGCTGCATTTACCAGTTCCCTTTTGTTCATCCTACCATCGGGTAGTTATAGCCAGAGGTTGATGCAAAATATGAATAATGTGGCTTCAGATCACTTCCGAGTCTGTTGAATCATGGAAGGGGAGACACAAGAAATTAACTGACTATACATAAATATTGTTTGATAAAGTTATTGTTTCACAAGGGTATTTCGCAAAAGTTGATTGTAGAAAATGTCTACGAAGAAGAGAGATCAAAGATGTGTTCAAAAATTTCATACGAATGGTAATAGAGTGAGATTATTGCATATATCATTTTTATTAAAGAAATACATATTTCTATATTTGTTAACTTTTATCTTACCACTGGAATACAGTTCCACTCAATTGGTTCAAATCTTGGTGGTAGCAAGGGGAAACAAGTCTTATAAGATATACAAATTCGAAGGCTCCAGTATAAGAATGGCCACTTGGATTTGAAAGTTGGAAATGGTTAATTATAGGTACTGTTGAGTAGTTTTTTCTAACATGTGTATGCTAGTGTGATAGATTCATTTATCTTCCCTCTTCCATTTCTCATGAAACAGACCCTTTGTCGAAAATATATTTAATAATAACTATGTTAGTCAAAAGGAAGGAATTAAAAAATGTGGGAAGCCCGCATAAATTCTAACCAAGTATCTCTTGCAAATAAAGAGTTTCTATACAAACACATTGCCAGCAAATAAGATGTATTGTGGTCTTCGGTAACAAAATAAGCCGAAGCTAGAGCCCAATATAAGAAACTGAAGGAGGTTGCATCCACAGGGATGCATACTTTTTGCTAGTTGGATATTAGAATTTGTGACGGTCCATGAATACCCATCCAAGATGGTAACAACCGAATAGCTACACATGTCCAGTGTATTCACGACATTGTGATTATACTCCACCAGTATTAATTTTCCGTGAGCATCAGCTATGATAAATTATTATTTTTATGTAATAGATAGAATAGCAACTCTCCTGGCTTTTGCACCTCATGGTGCACACAACCAATTATTATGTTCAGGTTCAACAAAGTCTTCAAACAAAAGCCAAAAGGTTAACACCAGTACCCTGAAAAATCCGGAGATAAGCACGTTGTACTATCATATGAGTGACCTGCTTATGGTAATAGACAACATTATTTGTACACCTAATGACCTAAACACAGCTTAACAGAGCACGAAGTACTTGTAACAAAGAGTTCAGACTTCCAACAGGGGAGGGCGTGGGAGAATTGGACAATATTATTTAACCCTTTTGTTGATTTTAGGGAAATGCAACTATGTGATACCATCTAATTATATGGAAAAAGATTCGCTCTAATAATTAAATACTTAATTTAAGCAATCTAGAAGCAACATTGTGTAATATAATAATAAAAAATACAAAACTAAAGTGGTACATAGAAGAAATGATATATCCCGAAGTTCAAATCCTTATAGGACACTAATCTCCGTGGAAAATCAAGTCCACTGGCTTTGTCATCATATTAGCAGGATTATCATGAGTACTTATCTTGCATACCTTCAGTTTACCTTGAGCAACAATATCGCGAACATAATGGTACTTGATATCAATGTGCTTTGTCCTCTCATGGAACATTTGATGTTTAGTAAGATATATTGCACTTTGACTGTCAGAAAACAAGTTAATGCAAGAATCTCCACAAAGCTCATCATACAAACCTTTTAACCAAACAGATTCTTTGCAAGCTTCATTAATTGCTATATATTCTGCTTCGATCGTAGATTGGGAAACACATAGGTTGTAACGTTGCCTTCCAACTCACATCACATCCACCAACAGTGAACACATAACATGTGAGGGATCTTCTCTTATCCAAATCGGCAGCAAAATCTGAATCCACATAGCTCACGAGTCCCTCACCGGTCTTGCCAAACTTCAAGCAAGCTTTGGATATGCCACGAAGGTACCTAAAAATCCACTGAACAACTTTCCAATGTTCTTTACCAGGATTAGCCATGTATCAACTGACCAAACTCATAGCATATGACAAATCAGGGCGAGAACAGACCATGGCATACATCAAGGAACCAACAACACTAAAATATGGAACTCGTGACATGTACTCAATATCTCCATCAGTACTAGGACATTGCAATGCTGACAACTTAAAGTGAGGAGCAATAGGTGTACTAACATACTTTGCATCATGCATATTAAAACGATGAAGAACTTTCTGAATGTAATTTTGCTGACAAGAAATAACACAATAGATTTTCTGTCTCTTGTAATTTCCATACCTAGTATTTTCTTAGCAGCACCAAGATCCTTCATCTCAAACTCACTACTTAATTGCGACTTTAAAGTAGTGATCTCTTTCTTGATCTTGGCAGCAATCAACATATCATCAACATATAACAACAAGTATATTGGTGATCCATTAATAAACTTGATATAAACACAACTATCATACTGAGATTATGTGCAATCATAAACGTATCAAACCTTTTATACCACTATCTTGGAGAGTGTTTCAAACCATAAAGGGACCTCTTCAACTTGCAAACAAGATCCTCCTTACCAGGCACAACAAAACCTTCAGGTTGGTCCATGTATATCTCCTCCTCAAGTTCACCATGCAGAAAAGCAATCTTTACATCTAGCTGCTCAAGCTCAAGATCATGCATAGCCACAATACCAAAGAATGCACGAATGGAACTATGCTTCACAACCAGAGAGATACATCATTATAATCAATACCTGGAATTTGGCTGAAACATTTTGCTACTAACCTTGCCTTATACCTCGGAGGCTCATTAGGAGACAAACATTCCTTTCTTTTAAATATCCACTTACAGCGGATAACCTTCTTTTGTTTAGGCAAGGGCACAACATCCCATGTGCCATTCTTGTCAAGCGATTGCATCTCCTCTTGCATAGCGGAAATCCACTTCACACGGTCAACGGATGCAACGGCCTCAGCATATGTAGCATGCTCAGTACCATGCTCCACCTGTTCAGCACAACTCAAAGCATGATGAACAAGATTACATTCTTCAATCAAACGAGGACGTGGACCTTTGTTACGCCTCGGTCTATCAGCAGCAATGAAACTATTTATTTGCTGCAAAACAGGTGGTGAGTGCTGAACAACAATGTTATCAATTTCAGCAACATCATTTTCTTTCTCCTCCATGTGCTCCACCTGCACGCTGATCCTCTGTTGCTCATCATCAGAATTATCAAAAAAATCAACAGCATCAGTAACCTCTGTAGATAAACTCTTGTAAAACATGATAACCTCATTAAAGATAACATTCCTGCTATGCAAAACTTTCTTAGTTTCAGGATTTCATAACTTATATGCCTTAACTCCTGAACCATAACCAAGAAATACACACTTAACAGCCCTGGGCTCTAGCTTTCCATTATCAACATGAGCATAAGCAGACCATACCTCAATAGGAGTTTTCTTATCAAGCGGAATGCAAGATGACCTGTTTATCAAGTAACAAGCAGTGGAGGCTGCTTCAGCCCAGAAATGTCTACGCATACCAGCATTGGACAACATGCAGCGAGCCTTGGAGATGATGGTTCTGTTCATCCTCTTCGCCACACCATTCTGCTGAGGAGTATACGGGACGGCGTGGTGCCTGACAATGCCTTCGTCGCTGCAATAATCATTGAAAATAGTAGAACAAAACTCCATGCCATTGTCAGTACGATGAAATTTAACTTTCTTTTTTGTTTGCTTATCTACCATAACTTTCCACTTTCTAAAAGCATCAAACATATCAGATTTATGTTTCAGAAAAAAGCCACACTTTTCTGGAGTAATCATCTATGATAGTAAGCATGTAATTTGTACCACCAAGAGAAGTCTTGCGGGAAGGTCCCCACACATCAGCATGCACATAATCTAAAATCCCTTTGGTGGTATGAACGGAAGCATTGAATTTAACTCTTTTATGCTTACCAAAAATGCAGTGCTCATAGATCTCAAACTTACTCAAATTGCATCCATCTAGTACGTCTCTCCTGTGCAATTCTGCCATGTCATGTTCACTCATATGTCCAAGACGCATATGCCACAGATTAGTTTTACCAGGTTCATTAGAAATAACAGCAGCAGCAATACCAGACAAAGTGCTACCTCTAAGAACATATAATTTTGCAAAATTCATATCACCAATCATGTGAACGAGAGAACCTTTTGATACCTTTAGAACTCCACGAGAACTGGAGTGTTTGTACCCATCAACATCAATGGTACTGAGAGAGATCAGATGATAAGGGGTCGCCAGATCTTCTCAGTAAGCGACGGTGGTGGTGATGAACACACGATGAACACAGCGGAGATAACACGATGAGGAGGTGGAGATAACTTGTATGACGCCGACGAAGTCTCTCGATCAATCCCTGTCGCTAATACAACAGCTCTTAACCGTGCAAGATATTCGCAACTCCACACACTTGCGCACGTAGCTGCCGACCCCGAAGCGGTAAGTTGCAATCGTCTAATTCCCAATGGAACAGCAGATCACACAAGACTTTCAGTAGCAAACACCAAATCGATGCAATATGGTGTATGAATTCGATAGAGTTGCAAAGCAATCAACTATGAACTAGGGTTTATCTTAAACGTGGTCTAAACCTAATTTGGTGGCGTCCTGGGCACTTATATAGGGGTTCAGGACGACCAGGGTTCGAGAAAACACATAGAAAACCGACCCAGATCGGGATCTGGTCGAGACAGACTCGGACACGGCCGGTCAGGGGGGCGGTCGGCCGGGTCTGGAACCGGGCAGGCCGGTCGGAACCGGGCCTGGCACCGAGTGGCAACCGGGCAAGGGCTCCCAAGCCCCTGGATGTTGCCCGGTGTGCACCGGTCAGGGATCCGGTCGGCGCCGGGCTGACCCGGCGTGGCGCCCGGTTAGACCGGGCCTCGGATCGGGTGCGCCGGCGTGGCGACCGGTCAGAGCGGGCCTGGAGCTGGCCTGGACTTCATCTTCTTCCCTCGCGCATGCCTCCCTCTCCTCCCTCGCGCGTCCATGGGATGTCTTAATGTCCAGCTTCATGTCCAGTGATACGTCTCCGACGTATCGATAATTTCTTATGTTTCATACCACATTATTGATGATATCTACATGTTTCATGCATACTTTATGTCATATTTATGCATTTTCCGGCACTAACCTATTAACGAGATGCCGAAGAGCCAGTTGTTGTTTTCTGCTGTTTTTGGTTTCAGAAATCCTAGTAAGGAAATATTCTCGGAATTGGACGAAATCAACGCCCATGGGCCTATTTTCACACGAAGCTTCCAGAAGACCGAAGATGATACAAAGTGGGGCCACGAGCTGGCGACACACTAGGGCGGCACGGCCCAGCCCTTGGCCGCGCCGACCTACTGTGTGGGGCCCTCGTGTGGCCCCCTGACCTATCTCCTCCGCCTACTTAAAGCCTTCATCGCGAAACCCCCAGTACCGAGAGCCACGATACGGAAAACCTTCCAGAGACGTCGCCGCCGCCAATCCCATCTCGGGGATTCGGGAGATCGCCTCCGGCACCCTACCGGAGAGGGGAATCATCTCCCGGAGGACTCTTCACCGCCATGGTCGCCTCCGGAGTGATGAGTGAGTAGTTCACCCCTGGACTATGGGTCCATAGCAGTAGCTAGATGGTCGTCTTCTCCTAATTGTGCTTCATTGTCGGGTCTTGTGAGCTGCCTAACATGATCAAGATCATCTATCTGTAATGCTATATGTTGTGTTTGTTGGGATCCGATGGATAGAGAATACTATGTTATGTTGATTATCAATCTATTACCTATGTGTTGTTTATGATCTTGCATGCTCTCCGTTATTAGTAGAGGCTCGGCCAAGTTTTTACTCTTAACTCCAAGAGGGAGTATTTATGCTCGATAGTGGGTTCATGCCTCCATTAAATCTGGGACAGTGACAAAAAGTTCTAAGGTTGTGGATGTGTTGTTGCCACTAGGGATAAAACATTGATGTTATGTCCGAGGATGTAGTTATTGATTACATTACGCACCACACTTAATGCAATTATCTGTTGTTTGCAACTTAATACTGGAAGGGGTTCGGATGATAACCTGAAGGTGGACTTTTTAGGCATAGATGCATGCGGGATAGCGGTCTATGTACTTTGTCGTAATGCCCAATTAAATCTCAGTATACTCATCATATCATGTATGTGCATTGTCATGCCCTCTCTATTTTTCAATTGCCCAACTGTAATTTGTTCATCCAACATGCTATTTATCTTATGGGAGAGACACCTCTAGTGAACTGTGGACCCCGGTCCATTCTTTTAATCGAATACAATCTACTGCAATACTTGTTCTACTGTTTTCTGCAAACAATCATCATCCACACTATACATCTAATCCTTTGTTACAGTAAGCCGGTGAGATTGACAACCTCGCAGTTTCGTTGGGGCAAAGTACTTTGGTTGTGTTGTGCAGGTTCCACGTTGGCGCCGGAATCTCTGGTGTTGCGCCGCACTACATCTCGCCGCCATCAACCTTCAACGTGCTTCTTGGCTCCTACTGGTTCGATAAACCTTGGTTTCTTACTGAGGGAAAACTTGCCGCTGTACGCATCACACCTTCCTCTTGGGGTTCCCAACGGACGCGTGCTGTACGCGTATCACGCTCTTTTTCTGGCGCCGTTGCCGGGGAGATCAAGACACGCTGCAAGGGGAGTCTCCACAATCCAATCTCTTTACTTTGTTTTTGTCTTGCTTTATTTTATTTACTACTTTGTTTGCTGCACTAAATCAAAATACAAAAAAAAATATTTGCTAGTTTTACTTTATTTGCTATCTTGTTTGCTATATCAAAAACACAAAAAAAATTAGTTATTTGCATTTACTTTATCCAGTTTGCTTTATTTACTATTGCTAAAATGAGTAATCCTGGAGTTGAAGTTCGTTCGTTTAAGCAACAAGGGGGAGAATGTTTAAAAGATGCTTGGTATAGAATTAGTGATGCCAATAATAGGTGCACTAAGAAACACTCCACCACTATCCTATTCAGGAATTTTTATGTTGGTATCTCTAGCTGGAATAGGTATGTTCTTGATTGTCTCGCGGGAGGTAACTTCCTAGGTACTCCTGCCTTAGAAGCTAGTTGCATTATTGAGAGTTTATTTGGAATACCACCTGTTAATGAAGTTAAAATTGAAACCTCTTGATGGCGTGTATTTCACACGTTCGTTGGGCAACCCCAAGAGGAAGGTATGATGCGCACAGCAGCAAGTTTTCCCTCAGAAAGAAACCAAGGTTTATCGAACCAGGAGGAGCCAAGAAGCACGTTGAAGGTTGATGGCGGCGGGATGTAGTGCGGCGCAACACCAGGGATTCCGGCGCCAACGTGGAACCCGCACAACACAACCAAAGTACTTTGCCCCAACGAAACGAGTGAGGTTGTCAATCTCACCGGCTTGTCTGTAACAAAGGATTAACCGTATTGTGTGGAAGATGATTGTTTGCGGAAAACAGTAGAACAAGTATTGCAGTAGATTGTATTTCAAGTAAAGAGAATTGGACCGGGGTCCACAGTTCACTAGAGGTGTCTCTCCCATAAGACGAACAGCATGTTGGGTGAACAAATTACAGCTTGGGCAATTGACAAATAAAGAGAGCATGACAATGCACATACATATCATGATGAGTATAGTGAGATTTAATTGGGCATTACGACAAAGTACATAGACCGCCATCCAACCGCATCTATGCCTAAAAAGTCCACCTTCAGAGTTATCATCCGAACCCCTCCAGTATTAAGTTGCAAAGCAACGGACAATTGCATTAAGTATGGTGCGTAATGTAATCAACAACTACATCCTTAGACATAGCATCAATGTTTTATCCCTAGTGGCAACAAGCACAACACAACCTTAGAACTTTCCGTCATCGTCCCGGTGTCAATGCGGGCATGAACCCACTATCGAGCATAAGTACTCCCTCTTGGAGTTACAAGCATCTACTTGGCCGAGCATCTACTAGTAACGGAAAGCATGCAAGATCATAAACAACACATAAGCATAACTTCGATAATCAACATAACAAGTATTCTCTATTCATCGGATCCCAACAAACGCAACATATAGAATTACAGATAGATGATCTTGATCATGTTAGGCAGCTCACAAGATCCGACAATGATAGCACAATGGGGAGAAGACAACCATCTAGCTACTGCTATGGACCCATAGTCCAGGGGTAGACTACTCACACATCACACCGGAGGCGACCATGGCGGCGTAGAGTCCTCCGGGAGATGATTCCCCTCTCCGGCAGGGTGCCGGAGGCGATCTCCTGGATCCCCCGAGATGGGATCGGCGGCGGCGGCGTCTCCGGAAGGTTTTCCGTATCGTGGTTCTCGGTATCGGGGGTTTCGTCACGGAGGCTATTTGTAGGCGGAAGGGCAGGTCAAGAGGCGGCACGGGGCCCCACACCACGGGGCCGCGCGGCCAAGGGGGGCCGCGCCGCCCTATAGTGTGGCCCCTCCGTGGCCCCTCTTCGTCTCTCCTTCGGACTTCCGGAAGCTTCGTGAGAAAATAGGCCCCCGGGCTTTGATTTCGTCCAATTCCGAGAATATTTCCTTACTAGGATTTCTGAAACCAAAAACAGCAGAAAACAAAGAATCGGCACTTCGGCATCTTGTTAATAGGTTAGTTCCAGAAAATGCACGAATATGACATAAAGTGTGCATAAAACATGTAGATAACATCAATAATGTGGCATGGAATATAAGAAATTATCGATACGTTGGAGACGTATCAGCATCCCCAAGCTTAGTTCTGCTCGTCCCGAGCAGGTAAAACGATAACACATATAATTTCTGGAGTGACATGCCATCATAATCTTGATCATACTATTTGTAAAGCATATGTAGTGAATGCAGCGATCAAAACAATGTGTATGACATGAGTAAACAAGTGAATCATATAGCAAAGACTTTTCATGAATAGCACTTCAAGACAAGCATCAATAAGTCTTGCATAAGAGTTAACTCATAAAGCAATAATTCAAAGTAAAGGTATTGAAGCAACACAAAAGAAGATTAAGTTTCAGCGGTTGCTTTCAACTTGTAACATGTATATCTCATAGATATTGTCAACATAGAGTAATATAATAAGTGCAATAAGCAAGTATGTAGGAATCAATGCATAGTTCACACAAGTGTTTGCTTCTTGAGGTGGAGAGAAATAGGTGAACTGACTCAACATTGAAAGTAAAAGAATGGTCCTCATAGAGGAAAAGCATCGATTGCTATATTTGTGCTAGAGCTTTGATTTTGAAAACATGGAACAATTTTGTCAACGGTAGTAATAAAGCATATGCATCATGTAAATTATATCTTATAAGTTGCAAGCCTCATGCATAGTGTACTAATAGTGCCCGCACCTTGTCCTAATTAGCTTGGACTACCTGGATCATCACATGCATTGTTTTTACCAAGTGTCACAAAGGGGTACCTCTATGCCGCCTGTACAAAGGTCTAAGGAGAAAGCTCGCATTGGATTTCTCGCTATTGATTATTCTTCAACTTAGACATCCATACCGGGACAACATAGACAACAGATAATGGACTCCTCTTTTATGCATAAGCATGTAGCAACAATTAATAATTTTCTCATTTGAGATTGAGGATATATGTCCAAAACTGAAACTTCCACCATGGAACATGGCTTAAGTTAGCGGCCCGATGTTCTTCTCTAACATATGCATGCTTAACCCACATGGTGGTAGATCTCTCTTACTTCAGACAAGACGAACATGCATAGCAACTCACATGAAATTCAACAATGAAAAGTTGATGGCGTCCCCAGTAAACATGGTTATCGCACAACAAGCAACTTAATAAGAGATAAAGTGCATAATTACATATTCAATACCACAATAGTTTTTAAGCTATTTGTCCCATGAGCTATATATTGCAAAGGTGAATGATGGAATTTTAAAGGTAGCACTCAAGCAATATACTTTGGAATGGCTGAAAAATACCATGTAGTAGGTAGGTATGGTGGACACAAATGGCATAGTGGTTGGCTCAAGTATTTTGGATGCATGAGAAGTATTCCCTCTCGATACAATGGTTTAGGCTAGCAAGGCTTATTTGAAACAAACACAAGGATGAACTGGTGCAGCAAAACTCACATAAAAGACATATTGAAAACATTATAAGACTCTACACCATCTTCCTTGTTGTTCAAACTCAATACTAGAAATTATCTAGACCTTAGAGAAACCAAATATGCAAACCAAATTTTAGCATGCTCTATGTATTTCTTCATTAATGGGTGCAAAGTATATGATGCAAGAGCTTAAACATGAGCACAACAATTGCCAAGTATCACATTACCCAAGACATTTATAGCAATTACTACATGTATCATTTTCCAATTCCAACCATATAACTATTTAACGAAGGAGAAACTTCGCCATGAATACTATGAGTAGAAACCAAGGACATATTTGTCCATATGCTACAGCGGAGCGTGTATCTCTCCCATAAAGTGAATGCTAGGATCCATTTTATTCAAACAAAACAAAAACAAAAACAAACCGACGCTCCAAGAAAAAGCACATAAGATGTGATGGAATAAAAATATAGTTTCAGGGGAGGAACCCGATAATGTTGTCGATGAAGAAGGGGATGCCTTGGGCATCCCCAAGCTTAGACGCTTGAGTCTTCTTGATATATGCAGGGGTGAACCACCGGGTGCATCCCCAAGCTTAGAGCTTTCACTCTCCTTGATCATGTTGCATCATACTCCTCTCTTGATCCTTGAAAACTTCCTCCACACCAAACTCGAAACAACTCATTAGAGGGTTAGTGCACAATATAAATTGACATATTCAGAGGTGACACAATCATTCTTAACACTTCTGGACATTGCATAATGCTACTGGACATTAGTGGATCAAAGAAATTCATCCAACATAGCAAAAGAGGCAATGCGAAATAAAAGGCAGAATCTGTCAAAACAGAACAGTTCGTATTGACGAATTTTAAAATGGCACCAGACTTGCTCAAATGAAAATGCTCAAATTGAATGAAAGTTGCGTACATATCTGAGGATCACTCACGTAAATTGGCTTAATTTTCTGAGTTACCTACAGAGAATTAGACCCAGATTCGTGACAGCAAAGAAATCTGGAACCGTGCAGTAATCCAAATCTAGTACTTACTTTTCTATCAACGGCTTAACTTGGCACAACAAAACACAAAACTAAGATAAGGAGAGGTTGCTACAGTAGTAAACAACTTCCAAGACACAAAATAAAAACAAATTACTGTAGGTAAAAACATGGGTTGTCTCCCATAAGCGCTTTTCTTTAACGCCTTTCAGCTAGGCGCAGAAAGTGTGTATCAAGTATTATCAAGAGATGAAGTATCAACATCATAATTTGTTCTCATAATAGAGTCAAAAGGTATCTTCATTCTCTTTCTAGGGAAGTGTTCCGTACCTTTCTTGAGAGGAAATTGATATTTTATATTACCTTCCTTCATATCAATGATAGCACCAACAGTTTGAAGAAAAGGTCTTCCCAATATAATGGGACAAGATGCATTGCATTCAATATCCAAGACAATAAAATCAACGGGAACCAGGTTATTGTTAACGGTAATGTGAACATTATCAACTTTACCCAAAGGTTTCTTTGTAGAATGATCAGCAAGATTAACATCCAAGTAACAATTTTTCAGCGGTGGCAAGTCAAGCATATTATAAATTTTCTTAGGCATAACGTAAATACTTGCACCAAGATCACATAAAGCATTACAATCAAAATCTTTAACTTTCATCTTAATGATGGGCTCCCAACCATCCTCTAACTTTTTAGGAATAGAGGCTTCACGCTCTAGTTTCTCTTCTCTAGCTTTTATGAGAGCATTTGTAATATGATGCGTGAAAGCCAAATTTATAGCACTAGCATTAGGGCTTTTAGCAAGTTTTTGCAAGAACTTTATAACTTCAGAGATGTGGCAATCATCAAAATTCAAACCATTATAATCTAAAGCAATGGGATCATCATCCCCAATGTTGGAAAAAATTTCAGCAGACTTTATCACGAGCAGTTTCAGCAGTTTTAGCAGCTTTCGAGCAGTTTTTCGCGCTTTGCATTAGAAGTGGAAACATTGCTAACACCAATTCTTTTATTAGTATGAGTAGGAGGTGCAGCAACATGTGTAGCATTAGCATTACTAGTGGTGGTAATAGTCCAAACTTTAGCTATATTCTTTTCTTTAGCTAGTTTTTCATTTTCTTCTCTATCCCACCTAGCACGCAGTTCAGCCATTAATCTTATATTCTCATTAATTCTAACTTGAATGGCATTTGCTGTAGTAGTAATTTTATTATGATGATTCTCATTAGGCAAAACTTTTGATTTCAAAAGATCAACATCAGCAGCAAGACTATCAACTTTAGAAGCAAGTATATCAATTTTCCCAAGCTTTTCTTCAACAGATTTGTTAAAAGCAGTTTGTGTACTAATAAATTCTTTAAGCATGGCTTCAAGTCCAGGGGGTGAATTCCTATTATTGTTGTAAGAATTTCCATAAGAATTACCATAGCCGTTGCCATTATTATAAGGATATGGCCTATAGTTGTTACTAGAATTGTTCCGGTAAGCATTGTTGTTGAAATTATTATTTTTAATGAAGTTTACATCAACATGTTCTTCTTGTGCAACCAATGAAGCTAATGGAACATTATTAGGATCAATATTAGTCCTATCATTCACAAGCATAGACATAATAGCATCAATCTTATCACTCAAGGAAGAGGTTTCTTCGACGAATTTACCTTCTTACCTTGTGGAGCTCTTTCCGTGTGCCATTCAGAGTAATTGATCATCATATTATCAAGAAGCTTTGTTGCTTCACCAAGAGTGATGGACATAAAGGTACCTCCAGCAGCTGAATCCAATAAATTCCGTGAAGAAAAATTTAGTCCTGCATAGAAGGTTTGGATGATCATCCAAGTAGTCGATCCATGGGTTGGGCAATTTTTAACCAGAGATTTCATTCTTTCCCAAGCTTGAGCAACATGTTCAGTATCTAATTGTTTAAAATTCATTATGCTACTCCTTAAAGATATAATTTTAGCAGGGGGATAATATCTACCAATAAAAGCATCCTTGCATTTAGTCCATGAATCAATACTATTCTTAGGCAGAGATAGCAACCAATCTTTAGCTCTTCCTCTTAATGAGAAAGGGAACAATTTTAGTTTAATAATATCACCATCTACATCTTTATATTTTTGCATTTCACATAGTTCAACAAAATTA
Organism: Lolium rigidum; assembly: GCF_022539505.1. Taxonomy (NCBI): domain Eukaryota; kingdom Viridiplantae; phylum Streptophyta; class Magnoliopsida; order Poales; family Poaceae; genus Lolium; species Lolium rigidum. The sequence goes on along the minus strand of NC_061512.1, from coordinate 79,743,664 downwards.
TTAAGATGGGCAGCAAGCATCATCGGAACTAATTCCGGAAAATTGATCTTTCATAACAAGATTCAAGAAAGCGAGGTTTAATCTCAAAGAATTCTGCTGTAGTAGCAGGTGGAGCAATAGGTGTGCATAAGAAATCATTATTATTTGTGGTTGTGAAGTCACACAACTTAGTATTTTCAGCGTTGGCCATTTTAGCAACGAGTAAATAAAGCAAACTAGATAAAGTAAATGCAAGTAAACTAATTTTTTTGTGTTTTCGATATAGCAAACAAGATAGCAAGTAAAGTAAAACTAGCAACTAATTTTTTTGTATTTTGATTTAGTGCAGCAAACAAAGTAGTAAATAAAACTAAGCAAGACAAAAACAAAGTAAAGAGATTGAGAAGTGGAGACTCCCCTTGCAGCGTGTCTTGAACTCCCCGGCAACGGCGCCAGAAAAAGAGCTGCTGGCGTGCAGTTGACGTGGGAGATAGAAATCTTTGTGGTGTAACTTTTCTTCAGGTCCCCGGCAACGGCGCCAGAAAAAGAGCTTGATGGCGTGTATTTCACACGTTCGTTGGGCAACCCCAAGAGGAAGGTATGATGCGCACAGCAGCAAGTTTTCCCTCAGAAAGAAACCAAGGTTTATCGAACCAGGAGGAGCCAAGAAGCACGTTGAAGGTTGATGGCGGCGGGATGTAGTGCGGCGCAACACCAGGGATTCCGGCGCCAACGTGGAACCTGCACAACACAACCAAAGTACTTTGCCCCAACGAAACAGTGAGGTTGTCAATCTCACCGGCTTGCTGTAACAAAGGATTAACCGTATTGTGTGGAAGATGATTGTTTGCAGAAAACAAGTAGAACAAGTATTGCAGTAGATTGTATTTCGAGTAAAGAGAATTGGACCGGGGTCCACAGTTCACTAGAGGTGTCTCTCCCATAAGACGAACAGCATGTTGGGTGAACAAATTACAGTTGGGCAATTGACAAATAAAGAGAGCATGACAATGCACATACATATCATGATGAGTATAGTGAGATTTAATTGGGCATTACGACAAAGTACATAGACCGCCATCCAACTGCATCTATGCCTAAAAAGTCCACCTTCGAGGTTATCATCCGAACCCCTCCAGTATTAAGTTGCAAAGCAACGGACAATTGCATTAAGTATGGTGCGTAATGTAATCAACAACTACATCCTTAGACATAGCATCAATGTTTTATCCCTAGTGGCAACAAGCACAACACAACCTTAGAACTTTCTCGTCACTCGTCCAGGTGTCAATGCAGGCATGAACCCACTATCGAGCATAAGTACTCCCTCTTGGAGTTACAAGCATCTACTTGGCCAGAGCATCTACTAGTAACGGAAAGCATGCAAGATCATAAACAACACATAAGCATAACTTCGATAATCAACATAACAAGTATTCTCTATTCATCGGATCCCAACAAACGCAACATATAGAATTACAGATAGATGATCTTGATCATGTTAGGCAGCTCACAAGATCCGACAATGATAGCACAATGGGGAGAAGACAACCATCTAGCTACTGCTATGGACCCATAGTCCAGGGGTAGACTACTCACACATCACACCGGAGGCGACCATGGCGGCGTAGAGTCCTCCGGGAGATGATTCCCCTCTCCGGCAGGGTGCCGGAGGCGATCTCCTGGATCCCCCGAGATGGGATCGGCGGCGGCGGCGTCTCTGGAAGGTTTTCCGTATCGTGGTTCTCGGTACCGGGGGTTTCGTCACGGAGGCTATTTGTAGGCGGAAGGGCAGGTCAAGAGGCGGCACGGGGGCCCCACACCACAGGGCCGCGCGGCCAAGGGGGGCCGCGCCGCCCTATAGTGTGGCCCCTCCGTGGCCCCTCTTCGTCTCTCCTTCGGACTTCCGGAAGCTTCGTGAGAAAATAGGCCCCCGGGCTTTGATTTCGTCCAATTCCGAGAATATTTCCTTACTAGGATTTCTGAAACCAAAAACAGCAGAAAACGAAGCAACTGGCACTTCGGCATCTTGTTAATAGGTTAGTTCCAGAAAATGCACGAATATGACATAAAGTGTGCATAAAACATGTAGATAACATCAATAATGTGGCATGGAACATAAGAAATTATCGATACGTTGGAGACGTATCACCTCTCTTGAAGATTTCATGAGAAAGTTGGAAACCATAGAGCAAAACCTTCCAAGTATTGATACTACTTTGGGAGCATTACTTGATAGCACTGATAAACTTGATAAATCTCTGGGTGGAATTAAATAGAGAATCACCATCTTAGAATCTTGTGTTGTTCATGATAATCAAACCCAAAGGATTAGTGTTGACACCGATTTTGTCTTATGTAATAACAGGTAGCCGATGGTTATGAAATATGACATACTAAATAATTAAATAAGTAAATTCTAAACAAAATATGGTTTTTCCTATATATAAAAAAAACACAATATAAGTGATGTTGCCATGGATGGTGGTATTTTAATATTAACCTAAATTCAAAACTCCGCGAGCGACGCTGAATTTCTAAACCAAATTCGAACTCCCGGAGCGACGCTGAATTTCTAAGCTGTCCGACCGTACGAGTGATAAAAAATCCGTTTTGTCATGACAACGCTATAAAATATAGTTGCGTTGAATTAAATAAATAGTGAATCATGTATGCAAAGTATTACACCAAAAAGGAAATTTTGGAACATATGTAGAAATCAATTTACAATAGCCATGTAAGCCAACACGTAACAAGCTAGCTAGTTATTGGGCCATAAACAAACTATACGTGCATCTCCACAATCGTTGCATGGATTAGACGGCACCAGTGCATGATTAACAATATAATAATGAATAGTCATTCAGCCCATGGCCCATATACATGAAGAGGTCACGCAGCAGTTAAACACTCCATCGAGAATTGCCTGGCCACGTCCTCCCGCGATCGCTCCCACGATCTGCACGATCGCACGCAGCGACGCAACTCCTCGCGGCAAGCGACGAACCCCCCAACCTCTATAAATACCAGATACGCATCCATCGCTCGACCCCGGCACAGCCTTCATATTCCCCCCCTGCTCAATCGCTCATCGCTGGAACCATCCATCGTCCATAGCATCCGCTTCCATCTGCACACGCTTGCCCACATACGCGCGCGTAGCCGCTGCTGTACGCCGCCGCCGGCCGGCCGCTGCCCTTGTACACGCAAGGAGAAGACTCGGAGGATATCAACTTGAAGGTGAGAATATGATCCTTTTCTTGCTCCTTGGCTGGTCACATTGACACACGCCATGGAGTTTCTCCTCCTAATCTCTAGTTTGGTCACATTGACACAAACTACGGATTTCTCTTCCTAAATTGCTACCTCTCATATTGCATTCTTTCTATGATCCTAAAACTATTGGCTCTTGTTTTGGTCACATTGACACAAAACAAGTTGCTCTGAAAACACATACTACTAAATCGCTGCTCTTGGTTTGGTCACATTGACACAATCCAAGTTGCTTTAAATCCATATAATCATGAAACAAATGGCTCTTGGTTTGGTTACATTGACACAAACCAAGTTGCTCAAAATACATATGTTACCAAAATCATGCTCTTGTTTTGGTCACATTGACACAATCCAAGTTGCTTTAAATCCATATAATCATGAAATAATTGGCTCTTGTTTTGGTCACATTGACACAGAACAAGTTGCTCTAAAAATACATACTACTAAATTACGCCTTTAGTTTGGTCATATTGACACAAATCAAGTTGCTTCAAATCAATATAATCATCCATACCCACATGATAATAAAATTCGCCTCTTGTTTTGGTCATATCGACACAAACCAAGTTGCTATAAAATATACATATCACTAAAACAAATACCTCTTGGTTTGGTTACATTGACACAAACCAAGTCGCTCAAAATGCAAATGTTACTAAAATCATGCTCTTGTTTTGGTCACATTGACACAAAACAAGTTGCTAAAAAATCAAATATTGGTAAAATTAAGTGATTGGTTTGGTCACATTGACATGAACCAAGTAGCTGTAAATCAATACCATCTAAAATAAATGTATATTGGCTCTTGGTTTGGTCACATTGACACAAACCAAGGTGCTATAAATCTACCATATATACAATAAAAGAAACATGCTCTTGGTTTGGTCACATTGACACAAGCCAAGGTGCTTTAAATTAAAATACTACTAAATTACGCCTTTAGTTTGGTCATATTGACACAAGCTAAAGAGCTTTAAAATCCCATATATCGTCCAATAAATTAAACTACCAAATATTAAATCTTGGTACAATCTAAAATGTACCACACAGTCTGGCTAGCTAAGTCTCTGAAATAGATGGATCTAGTCTAGAACAAAATGATAGAAAACCCTCTACGCGAGTTGTACCGCTCGAACAGATCAGGTCTGAAAATCCATACGTTGCCATAAATCTGCCTCCAAAATCAATCGGCAACCCATATTGAAATCCCCTGGCACATGCCTTAACATGTAGGCATGGCAAACAATCAAACAAAACGTATGTAGGCTAATTTAATATATGACCATTAGCTTATACTGCCCATGCTAAAATAGGCTACGACATGCAAATTCAGTTAGTACTACATTCAGTAGTATTAAACAAATATGGAAATCTAGCTGCATATAGCTCTCACTTCATGCATATAAAAAAGTGTGCCGTGTGTATTCTATGGCCAAACCTGCACACACAATGTTAGATACAACTTTAGTCGGCTAACTAAGAGGCAAATGACCTTACAAATAACTGAACAATATATTCCATATAAGCCGATTAAATAAAATTGTATCTGATGCATGCATATTCATTGTACTTCTAATATTAGTGCAAGTAAAAATATGACACATATGTCGCCAAATAAACAATATGAAATCATATGATAATTCAAAGAAGATTAAATGCTCCCCAAGCACGGCGGCGTCGACGACAGCGAGGAGGACTTAGATTTTCTACTTTTATATTTTGTAATAGTCATAAGATGCAATCCTTTGTAATAGATATGTTGGAATTCTTAATCAGGGGTTTTCTCTTCGGAGATGTAATTAACAGTTCTTTTATGCATATGTAAGAGTTCTGGAAATAAAGTACTCGCAATTCTTGATTTGTCATTTATATTCGCGCAACTTTAAATTTATATACTATCTGTCTCTATGACGTGGACGCGCATTAGTTATTTTTGTCGCCGCCATTTTCCCGTCATCAGATTCTGGCACGCCCGGTGGGACATATTTCCCCCCTCATCTTCGAAATTCCAACATATAATACATCATATGGGTTCCTATATTATGTTTTCCCTATATATCCAAATTTCAGAGAGCTAATATATAGTTCCTCCCTATTTACAAGGTATGGAGAGACAGGTTCAGCAGTTTGTGACCATCCGTTTCGGGAACCTCTGGCTGGATGTGCCACTCGGCCCGCTTGTGACTGCTGTCAGCGAGAGTTGGAAGAGCACAGCCGCGTCGCCAAGTGAACCTGAGAGGGAAGAAGAAGAAGTCAATTCAGTACCCACAGATGGGTTTGTTCCTGTGATCTCCAAGTCAACCAAGAGGAGGATGAGAGCCGCAGCAAGAGCTTCGGAAGCTGCTGCATATGATCAGCACGTGAGTGTGCACAAAACTGCGCCCTCTGGCTCGGTTCCTCCTGGCTTTGCAAAGGCACCATGTGCCAAGCCAGCAAATCAGCGGTCGCCGCACAAGTTTAGCGGCACATCACTTCAGGAGTGGCCCATGCTTGCAAAAAGAGCTCCTCCATTGAAGATAGGCTCACCGCCACAATCTGTTTCAGCAAGAAGAGAGCCGTTTCCTTCGTCTACATCGACCAAGGTCGCGGTGCCGCTCACCCCTTCTAAATTGAAGGTGGGTACATCGGCAAACAACGTTGTACACGAAGCATCAGGGGCAAGCTCATACAAGCATGCGCCAAAGGCCTCGGGGGCGGCTCATAAGCCTTCCGTGGCAGAGAAAGGCAAAGCTCTGATGGTGGAAGAGGCTGAAATTCCTCGACCACGCGGTCAGCTTCGCGTCGACGCACCGGAGTTCATCCCCACGTACATGGAGCCGGACACCAAACGTCCGCTCATGTGGCGTGGAGTGTACCTCACTCCGGAAGATATTCGGACGGGCCATGTTGATCCGACCGCCGCAATTTCGGACCCCTTATCATCTTCGGTAGCAATGCCACGTCCGTCATTTGAAGCTTCCTTTGACCCGGCTCGTCACCGCCGCCGTCGTCAGCGGGCTCATCAAGCATGGGTCAACCTGCCAAACGCAGTTGACTCCAACATAGCAACACGTCAGCGACAACAAGTTGCCCACCCCATTCGGAATAGAGATGGGAATGGCAACGCAAGAATCCGCGGAAGGCGTCATACTGATTTCCATAGAGTCATAACAGAAAGCATATGTCAAACATTGAAAGATATGCTGCCAGGCCATTCCATGTCAGCAGATGATATTGGTGGCGCAATCATGCGGCGCGCAGATGCTCTCGCCAAATGGCCGGAGTATGATGAGTTTGTAAAAGAAGTACCTAAGAGAAGAGAGTATGTCACTCAAGCTGGCCGTGCAAGTGCAAGACGTGCAGCCTTGAAGAGGAGGGAGATGGCACTACGTGCAAACTCCGGACACAGTAGAGTAGAAGGCAAAAGTTCTCCGTTTTCAAGTCAAGTCAGTAAAGGAAAAGTGAGCAAGAAATCGGAAGATACGCCAAGGAAAGGGGCCACGATACTCACACCATGGCCAGCTCAGAACAGAGTTCCAAGCAACTCATTTGAAGTGTTTAACTCACTGCCAATTGGTGTTAGAGTGCCAACAGATACTAGTGAGACGTCTTCCGCATCAACACACTTCAAGAGAAAGAAAGCACGCAGGACTGTTGTAGAAGGTCCCCGCCGAAGGACACGAAGCCAGAAGGATTCGGACAATGAAGACTTCAGGTCAAGCGATGGTGGGTCTTATAATCCCCTATCAGATAGTACCCCTTGTCCTTCGGAGAGTGAGCGTGAGCCTCACATAGATCAGCCGTGTGACCACATGGGGCACTCCGAGCAAGTCCTTGTGACAAATGAAGCTCGTTCGGTTGAAGAACAATTGGCCACCCTTACAGCCGCACTTCAACAAAGAGATGATGAGCTAGCAGCCCTGCGAAATCAGATGAGTGATAACCTGAATAAGAGCAGTGAAGGGCATGGTGGTGCAAGTACTAGTAACCAACCAGGAGGAGCTGCACTCAGCCTTGAGGCGATCCAAAGAATGATCGCCGAAGGAGTTAAGACGCAGCTGATGCAAAATCATCACTCCATGCGGCCAGGCTATGTTAAGCCATATCCTCCGGACGTTGACCTTGTTCCCTTCCCAAGCAACTATCGGCAGCCGCAGTTTAGCAAGTTCAATGGAAGCGGGTCACCACATGAGCACATTGCCCATTTTCTTGCAGCTTGCCAAGACACAACTCATAATGGGGCACTTCTGCTGAGACAGTTCGTGCAAACACTATCTGGCCCTGCCTTCACTTGGTACAGCAAACTAGCGCCAAGTTCAATCAAAACATGGGAACAAATGCAGAATTCTTTCCTTGAGAGGTTTTACAGTACCCAAAGGACTGTAGGCATCACAGAGTTAACCCGGACCGAGCAGGGCATGAATGAGAAAGCAGCTGATTTCATTAACAGATGGAGAAATCTAAGTCTGCATTGCCCATAGCCAATCACTGAGCCGGAAGCAGTGCGCATGTGCACAAATAACTTGCTTTCTGATGTGGCTGTGCAGTTACAAGGGGTGCGGCCAATAACATTTGAAGAGCTAGCCTCTAAAGCTACTGATATAGAGAACTATATGCAGCTTAGGGCTCGTCGAACAAAGCCAACATTCAGTAAACCTATGGAGAAAAGTGGCCAGCGGGAGAAGCCACCAAGCAAACCAAGGTCAGCCCAAGCGATGGAAACAACAACCAGCCCTCACTTCCAGTCCGGGAGAGGTGCGCCAAGGAACCAAGAGCAAAGAGGCACACAGCTTGCTAGGAGGCCAACTCTCAGCGAGCGTCAAAACAGGGAGTATTCGTTTCCGGTAGATGAAATTGGTGATCTTTTTGCGGGTTTAAAGGAGTTGAAACTTATAGAACTTCCCAATCCCAAAAGGCCAGAAGAAGCTTCAAAGTTCAATGAGCCAAACTTCTGCCATTACCATCGCATCTTGGGCCATACACTCAAAGATTGCTTTGTGGTAAAGAATATCATCCAGAAAATGATTGACGAGGGGACTATCGATACAGATCTCCTCAAAAGTATGACGAAGGGAAAGAAGATGGCGTCAGCAAATGTCGCCACCCTTCAAGATGATTCGGTGAGTTGTGCTTCTTCAAATATAAGAGCAACTTACAATGATAAAGTACTGATATTGGAATATGGATATTCTCCTATGATCATTCCAGGCCATTCGGAAGCCCAGGATCAGCATAAAAGAGAGGCTAACGTACCCTGCAACAATGGTGCATGGCCCGGTTTCTCCGCTTCTCGAGGACCCGAAGATCGGGAGCAGCGGCGGTCAAAACGTCGTGTACTACCCCGAGTGATGGAAGAAGCTCCTCCTCTGCGCTTCGCACCAAAGATATATCAGCACACCACGAAGCGCATGAAGGTCCCTAGTGAAGAATTCAACGTTCTCACTATTGGTGTGTTCGAGGATGAAGATGAGTCTCTTTGTTTTCCTGAAGAAGAACCATTAGAAGTTGATCAGGTTCATCTTAGATCAGGTCGCCAACTAGCAGACCCTCATCCCCCACCTAGGAAGGAACCAAAAAGTAAGGATGCAGTTCTGAATGATTCGACTGACCCTGCATGTAGGGTGCCAGTCAAGTATGATGTAATCGCACATTTGAAGAAAATACCAGCCATGTTATCTGTGTATGATGCTTTGTGTCTCTCATCTGATATGCGGAAAGCCCTCGTCACGGCACTCACGTTTCCTGAAGATTACAGAGTAGAAGTGTCTCAAACAGAGGTAGAAGAGTCTGATGTACTGAATATTACATTCGCAGATGAAGACAGGTTGCTAGGCTCAAAAAAGCACAACAGACCTCTTCTTATGTTTGGTGAAATTGATGGTACACCAACAAATCGCATTATGATCGATGGTGGATCTGCAATAAACCTGCTGCCTCTGCGTACTCTGAAAAGAGTAGGATATTCCAGCAAAGACTTGAGCCGGTCGAATGTAGTCATCCATGGATTTAACCAATCAGGTCAAGAAGCTATGGGTACCATTACGTTGGTTTTACAAATGGAGACACTACACACACACGTGACGTTCCATGTGATTGATGCAGCTACTTCATACAATGCTTTGCTAGGACGACCATGGCTGCATGATAACCAAGTCGTACCATCCACACTCCATCAGTGTATCAAATATATGGAGCAGTCGGGAGAAACAGTAAGAATATTCGCTGATAAAAGACCATTTACAGTAGCTGAATCCTTCTACGCTGATGCAAAGTTTTACTTTGAGCCTGTTGAGAAAGTATACAAACCAAAAGCGATTACGGTACCAGAATCAAATATGCCAAAGGAAGATGCTGCAGAATCTTCAGCAAACCAAAAAGTCTATCAATATATACCAAGTAGTCAAAGAAAGAGCGGCGACCCAATATTCCGCATCGTGAATAAGTCGTCTGCTAAAAGAGGTACAAAATTTCCTACACCTCTACCTCCTTTGGTTCAACACAAAATTGAACAAGCTAAGGTATCACGTCAGCATAATAAAAATAAAAGCAGTCATGTGGCGCTAATTACCTTGTTAAATAAAGATAACAAGTCATTGCCTATTTCTTTATATGATAATAGAGTTCTGTATATGATGCAGAAAATGGGATATGATATCTTCACAGGCCCGTCTTTATGCGACGGCCGGGGGCAACTTGCGCCATTCGAAAAGGCGTTGTCTCAAGAACAGCTTGAAGCGCTACATGAAGATCAAAGCTTAAAAGAAAAGAGATATGGGTTAGGATATGAAGTATGTATGGCGTCGACTGAATATATTGATATGGCTGAAGCATCTCCGCAAATGGAAGATGGCAACCAGCCCACAGTCGACGACTTGGAAGAAATAAATATTGGTACGACCGATAATCCTCGTCCAATTTTTATCAGTAAACATTTGTCTAAACAAAATAAAGAAAAATATACTGAATTTCTTTCTGCAAACAGAGACGTATTTGCTTGGACATATGAAGAAATGCCAGGGCTAGACCCGGAAGTAGCTGTACACCACCTCGCTGTACAAGAAGGCGTTGCGCCGGTGAAACAGGGACAAAGAAAGTATCGTCCAGAAGTACTTCCGAAAATAGAAGCTGAGGTAGATAAACTCATTGCTGCAGGGTTCATTAGAGAAGTCAAATATCCCAAGTGGATCTCTAGTATTGTACCCGTCAAAAAGAAAAATGGTCAAACACGTGTATGTGTAGATTTCAGGGATTTGAATAAAGCATGTCCCAAAGATGACTTCCCAATACCTATTTCTGAAATACTAGTCGATGCCACCATGGGGCATGAAATATTTTCTTTCATGGACGGTTACTCCGGTTACAACCAAATAAAAATGGCGCCGGAAGATGAAGAGCTAACAGCATTCCGCACACCTAAAGGTATATTTTGTTATAAAGTTATGCCTTTTGGATTAAAAAACGCCGGGGCGACATATCAGCGAGCCATGGCAATTATCTTAGACGGACTGCTATATGATATCGTCGAATGTTATATAGATGACATAGTTGTAAAATCAAAGCGCGAACAAGACCACTTAATACATCTTGAAGCGGTATTTGAGCGGCTTAGGCAACATAAATTGAAAATGAATCCGATGAAATGTGCATTCGGAGTTTCCTCCGGAAAATTTCTTGGCTTCGTGGTTACAAAGCATGGCATTGAGGTCGATCCAAATAAAATACAAGCGATCGTTAAAATGCCACCGCCTATAAACCTACACAAATTAAAAAGCTTCCAGGGCCACTTAGCATATATTAGGAGGTTCATCTCTAATTTATCAGGGAGATGCAAACCGTTCTCACGCCTTATGAAGAAAGGCGTCCCTTTTGAATGGGATCAAGCATGCCAAAATGCATTCTTGGAAATTAAAAAATATTTGATAAATCCTCCTGTTTTAGGTGCACCAGTTAAAGACCGGCCGTTGATTCTTTATACCGCGGCCATGCCTACTTCACTAGGCGCACTCTTAGCACAAAATAACGATACTGGAAAAGAAATGTCCTTGTACTATCTTAGTCGCACCCTCGTAGGGGCCGAGTGCAATTATCCGGACATGGAAAAAATATGCTTAGCATTAGTATTTGCGGCACAAAAATTACGCCACTATATGTTAGAACATACTGTACATCTTGTATCAAGAGCATACCCTCTTCGGTACATTCTTAATAAGATGGTCCTTTCAGGAAGATTAGCAAAATGGGCAATGTTGTTGTCACAATTTGATATTAAATATGTTCCACAAAAAGCCGTAAAGGGACAGGCCTTGGCTAATTTTTTAGCTGCACACCCCATCCCCGATGATTTCCCGATTGACGATGATTTACCCGATCAAGAGGTATTCACCACATCGGTTGTCAACTCAACATGGAAAATGTATTTCGACGGCGCATGTCGACGATCAGGGGCAGGTGCGGGAGTCGTCTTTGTTACACCAAGCGAAGACATAATTCCATATTCGTTCACCTTAACCTCAGCGGTCTCAAATAATTCAGCTGAGTATGAAGCTTTGATAATTGGGTTTGAACTGGCTCTAAACATGGGGTTAGATTCACTCACTGTTTATGGCGATTCCCAGTTGGTAATTAATCAATTGTTAGGAATCTACATGGTTAAGAAAGAAGAATTAATGCCATACTTTAGGAGAGCCAAGACCCTCATGTCTACATTTGTTGATCTAAATATTCAACACATCGTTAGAAGTCAAAATGACAAGGCTGATGCATTAGCAAGCCTGGCTGCTAGCATGGCATTAACATCGCATCAACCAATGGACGTCCATGTTGAAGAAAGAAGAATTCTACCTATACTTTCCGAAGAAGAAGGTGAAGAAACCATAATATCGTCGGCAATGACAGCCGACGTATGTGAAATTGAGGTAGGGGATTGGCGAGAACCATTCCTAGAATATTTCCTTCACGGATACTTACCTTTGGATGCCAGTGAAAGATCTCGAATTCGCAAGAGGTCAATTCATTATACATGCATCAATGACACACTCTATAGGCGTTCGCATGATGGCATATTATTGCGTTGCCTCGCTAAAAATGAAATTATAGAGGCCTTGAATGAAGTACATGCTGGGATATGTGGCTCACATCAATCAGGTCCGAAGTTACACTATCAACTAAGGCGTTTGGGTTATTATTGGCCCACAATGTTTGAAGATGCAACTAAATTCGCAAAGAAATGCCATGAATGTCAAGTACATGGCGACTTTATACATCAGCCGCATGAACCTCTCCACGCGACAAATATATCTTGGCCTTTCGAAATGTGGGGGATGGATATAGTAGGGCCAATCACCCCACCATCCTCCAAAGGTCATAAATTTATTTTAGCCGCAACCGATTATTTCTCTAAGTGGGCGGAACTTACACCGCTAAAAGAGGACAAAGCGGAGAACGTGGAACATTTTATAAGAACACAACTCATATATCGCTTCGGTGTTCCTTCTCGGATCATGTCTGATAATGGAACCCCTTTCAAAAACAAACAAGTAGATAAATTATGCTCAAAGTTTAAGATAAATCATTACTATTCCACGGCATATAACCCAGCCACCAATGGGCAAGCGGAAGCTTTTAATAAAACGCTATGTAAATTACTAAAGAAAGTTGTATCAAAAAATAAACGTGAGTGGCATGAAAAATTGCTCGAAGTTTTGTGGGCATACAGGACCACAACACGCACGCCTACGGGAATGACACCATACTCCCTAGTGTTTGGAGGAGAAGCGGTTCTACCTTTGGAAGTACAAATCACTTCACTAAGGGTCGCTACCCATGAAAAATTATCAGAAGACGAATCGATAAAGTTGCGCCTCAATGAATTAGAAAGACTGGAAGGCAAACGACTTCAAGCCTTACAAAATCTGGAGGCATACCAAGCTAGAATGTCTCGGGCCTTCGATAAGCGCGTCAAAAGAAGGTCATTTAAACAAGGAGACTTAGTGCTCGCTGTCATTCGTCCTATGAATATCACGCGGCGAATGAAAGGAAAGTTTGAACCTAAATGGGAAGGTCCTTTCGTCGTAAAAGAAGTTTATTCTAGCGGCGCATACAAAATCATATCGCCGGACGGTGAATATTCACCTTCGCCGGTAAATGGGAAATTCCTTAAGCGTTACTACGCTTGAGAAAATATATATAAAAAAAAAATACTCCAACCCTCATGAGTATAAACTGGGGCACAAAATAAAATATAAATTCATAATGTACACTCCAATAGCTTATGAGTCTAAACTGTGTCATATAAAAAAAAATACTCCAACCCTCATGAGTATAAACTGGGGCATAAAGTAAAATATAAATTCATAATGTACACTCCAATAGCTTATGAGTCTAAACTGTGTCATATAAAAAAAAATACTCCAACCCTCATGAGTATAAACTGGGGCACAAAGTAAAATATAAATTCATAATGTACACTCCAATAGCTTATGAGTCTAAACTGTGTCATATAAAAAAAAATACTCCAACCCTCATGAGTATAAACTGGGGCATAAAGTAAAATATAAATTCATAATGTACACTCCAATAGCTTATGAGTCTAAACTGTGTCATATAAAAAAAAATACTCCAACCCTCATGAGTATAAACTGGGGCATAAAGTAAATATAAGTTCATAATAAACACTCCAATAGCTTATGAGTCTAAACTGTGTCATATAAAAAAAATACTCCAACCCTCATGAGTATAAACTAGGGCATAAAGTAAATATAAGTTCATAATAAATACTCCAATAGCTTATGAGTCTAAACTGTGTCATATGAAAATACTCCAACCCGCATGAGTATAAACTGGGGCACAAACTATATACAAGTTCATAATAAATACTCCAATAGCTTATGAGTCTAAACTGTGTCATATAAAAAATAATACTCCAACCATCATGAATATAAACTGGGGCACAAAGTAAGTATAAGTTCATAATAAATACTCCAATAAATTTATGAGTCTAAACCGTGACATATAAAAAAAAAGCTACTCCAAATTTATGAGCTAAACCGTAATACAATTAATAAAGTTGGTGCAGAAAATGTGCGCATTACATATTCATATCTCAAGGCGTTCAAACCATACGAAATGCTCATCATCTGGAAGAGAAATGATTCACTGATAATAGCTGCCAACAATAGGAGAGCAGCCGTGAATAAATAAATGGCATGGTAGACCACTGTTCCCATGCAAATAAACTGAAACATACGAAAATGCTTGAAAGGAAAGCTAGCTCATGCAGGTTGAAGGGCCCAGGAAATTGGTATTATACAGAACGCAATTTCTTCACATTCTCTATAATAGGACCGATCTCATCACCCATGACGGATATCTTCTGCCGGAGGGCCTTTATTTCCAGTAGTTTTTGCATTAGCTTCGGAAAGAGTGTCACGCAGCTTCTTGGCCTCAGCTTGCTTACTGGACTGTGTTGACTTCAGTTCCTTAACACCTTCTTCAATATCATTCAAGGCATTTTCAACTTTTTCCATCTGTACTTTAAGAGCTTTGAAGTGTGTCATCTTCTCAACACGCTGCTTTTCCATGGATGATAGCTTCGCTGCTGTAGTCTCTAAAACATCGGCGAGTGATGCCTGCTCTCGATCTGCCACAACGAGATCTCCATCTCTTTTCTGGGATTTAGAACCTAACGTTGTCTGGGCTTCTTGCATGCCACTTGAAATACAAATGAGCCTTTCTAATGCTGCACGAGTAGCCACAACTCTAGCAATATCATCCCTAGCTGGGAGTAGCGAGTGGATCGCCTTGAGAACTTCACATCGATGAGGATCTACTATTGTGGAGTTGTCCAAACCTTCAAAGGCTGTGTCCAATACCGAATCAAAGGTCTTCATAACAACTTCAGCAATAGAGGAAACATTCATGGAAGACATTGCAATCCGGGTTGAAGTTCCCTCGTTGCTAACAAGATCGCCTTCAGCACCTAAAAAAAAAAGGAGAGGCAAAAAGAGTAAGATGAATATTTCTGTAAAAGAAAATGAATAAGAAACTCAACAAATAAAGTAAAATATAAGAATATTTATAGAACTACCATGTAAAGATGAAGATAAATGACTTGGAATATCAGTCACTGAAGGTATATTCGAAGCTGTATGTGAGGAAGAATTTGAAGGATCAATATCATCCAGACCCGACGCGCTATAATCATCTACATTTAGCGTGTTAAAATCTTCAAAACCGTGAGCCATATCCCCACTAAGAACGTTGTCCAAAGCCGCGCAGCTGAGATCATTAGCCACGTATAAAGGAATATCCAATCTTATAGGGCTGGAAATATCCCCATCATCGGCAAAATCAATTCTTCTTTTAGCTGTAGGCCTCGTGTCCTCATCGGAAGAGATAGTTTCAGTTATACATGGTTCTTTTAGCTTATCAAGCAAAAGATTGTCACCAGCCTTCTCACCCGCTGGAGGCAAAATATCAGCAGAAGAAGATATAACAATACCCTTATCCTTCCTTTTCTGTAAATAATATATGTTCATAATATGTTATACAAAGAAATTGTGACAATGATAAAATAGATTAAATGAAATAAAAGTTATTAACTCACACGTCGAGGATTTTTAGGAGGCTCATTATCTCCGAGAAAAGTTGCCAAAATTTGTTTCCAATAATCCACGATCTCTTTCTCCTTCGCTTCAATAGCGGTAATGTACTCGTTTTGACGTCTTGCTGATACTTCTTTTATTATAACATGATCTAAATTTGAAAGCTTGCGTGGGGACATGAATGGTTTCTCGCTTTGCTTAAACGCATTCCTCCTCTCATCATATGGGATTTTCCCATGCAAACTGCCATCCCTGAGTTTATGCGAAATATCACTGAACGGTTTCAAAAACTTCTTCCACCAGTCGGCCCATGGCAAAGAACATTTGCCCTCATATCGGCTGCTAAGAGGATGTTGGATATTCTCCTGACTTGGTCGTAACAAATGGGACCAGTAGGTGTATGCAATACCAACATCGGCTTCGGTAAATAAAGATTTCAACGGATCGTATGGTATCAATTGGTCCAGTCTAAATTGGCGAGCCACACGATCCGGATGGTAGGGCTCAGCTATACAAACATCAATGTTCTGAAATAAGAACCTCCAGGGAAGAATACCTCGACGGACAGAAATCATAAAAGACCTCTGTAGCTGATCCACTCCATTCAGGTTACGTGAAGAATAAGGGCACCAAGTGATGTTTATCTGATTCTCAAAGAAATCATAGGCCGTCTTAGGAGAAAATTCATCCGGGGACCTGAACATAGTACTTATCATGGTTGGCTGCATGAGCAAGGTTCTAGGAGTGGGAAGACGATTTCCTTTACCCTTAGCCCCAAAAGTTTTCTTCAGATAAAGATGCATCCACCCTATGACATAATGAACTGGCCAAGGTGCCTTGCTATATGTGGGTCCCACAGGATGCATACTCATACACCGGAGCGAAAAGTACAGCGAAGAAAGCGCCGGTGGAGCAAGTGAAATTTTGCGCCCTATAGCAATCCAAGATGCCATGACGAGAACACCAGGACGAATGTATGGTCCTCCACCAACAACGACAAAACTACATAGCCAAACTGCGATAAATGCTGCAAGATACAGACGACTCTCTCGAAGACTAGCGAAGGTCAAAGGTTTGGGGCGATGATTGTGAAAATAGTCACACCAATCTTGGAAAGATACTAACTGGCCTTCACTCTTAGAAGAGAGATCCTCCCATATTGTCAAAAGGCTGAGATAAAAGTTTGGAAATAGAAGTAAAGAAGGATCTAGATCTTTTAGCGGAGGGATATATTCTTCATAAGGATCCCCAACGATCGGAAGCCCGGCCATAAGGAGCATGTCGAGTAAAGTGATTGTATGCTCACCATATGAGAGCAGAAAAGTGTTGGTTTGTGGACTCCATTTCTCTAGCAAAGATTGCAACAGAGGAGGGGAAGCAGTATAGTCGCAGAGAGAGCAATATATAGCTCCACATATATAATCTGTGTGATCTTCACCCCCTTTCAAGTTAAAAGAATGATTGGTAAGGACTTCAGCACCCCATTCAGTATAACCAATGGGGCGTTGGACATATGAGATGTTATGATTCTCCCAACCTAATTGTCTCGACACCATTCTTTTTCCTAAGGTGCAAAGTAACTCAGCGTGAGGCCTTGGTGCGGTTGGGTGGTAACTTAGAGCATCAAACGAATGTTCCGAGTGCCATCCACGATCTCCAGGAACCACTCGCGCCCCTATTTCCGCTGACTTGGTGAGTATAGGATTGGCTAAAGCAGTTGTCTCGGGTTCATATAACTGCTTCTTGGCCAGCTCTGATAGTTTCAGTTGATATGAGGAGCGAGTAGGTTGACCAAGCACCATCTATATATATACATAAAATGGGCAAAATTAAATCGGAATGATATACGAAGCAAAAAAAAAATTAAGTTTATTACCTAATGAAGCTTTGCGAACAACTACTTCCAACCCAAAGTTCTGCAAAATAAAGCAAAGTCAAGAAATGCTTAAGGTCTTGAAAAAGGATCTACATAACCATTCTTATTATGCTGAAGTCTTCATGTTGTTCCTCCATAATTGTGCGACAGACCAAGCTCGGGTGGAAGCTTGCTGGAACGCCAACCATGAGGAAATTTGGAATTTTCGCAACAATAAGATTTTCTCCGTGATTGTGATATCGTATAAAAAACTCTTCCTTCATGTAGTAAAAAAAAAAGGAATGACAAAACTGTGTCATATGCGTATTTGTACCTATGGTTGTACGACGGACCAAGTTTAAAGAAACTTGCCGGCACGCCAACCATAAGATCAAAGTAATTTATAATCGCACAAGCATATATATTCTCATGGATGTACGACAGACCAAGTTTAAAGAAACTTGCCGGCACGCCAACCATGAGAAGATTTTAAATTTTTGCAACAATAAGATTTTCTCCGCAATTGCAATATCATATAAAAACCTATCCCTTCATATAAAAAAAAAAGAATGACAAACTGTGGCATATGCATATTTGTACCTATGGTTGTACGACGGACCAAGTTTAAAGAAACTTGCCGGCACGCCAACCATAAGATCAAATTAATTTATGATCGCAATAGGGTGCAGTCAGTGACTAAGTTAATCGATGCCTGACATGATCTACAATCTAAAAAAAAAAATGATTTTCTTTCCGCTAAAAAAAATTGCCAAGGATAAAACGTATACCTATACGGAGCGTATACGTACCTCAGCGGAAAAGCGATCTGATACGCAGATTGTAATTAGCCCACCTAAAAAAAAAAGAAGAAGGTCAAAGAGTCAGAAGAGAGTACGTAAAAAAAATCTTACTGACATGAATGATTGTAGAGTTGATCGATCACTCACCAGCATCTAAACCAAGAACCGATTGATCTGCACTTCTCCAGAAATTGCTAGCTTATGTGCCTAGTAAAAAAGGACGAGAAGAAGGGATCAGTTAGATGATGGAACTGCAAGATCAGCTTACATCGATATCTAGGATAGCGGTACATACAACGAAATCCGGTAGAGATTGGATCTGGCAGAAAATCGCCAAAGCGCAGTACACTAGAAGAAGTGGAGAACGCAGATTATCAAAATAGAACAGGGGATAATATACGTCTTGTTGCTGAACATGCGGAAACAAACTCAGCCGGCCAGCACACTGCTAGATTATCGGAAAGTAGTTGTGGGCAACTAATTTTCAAACCAGCTAGCGCTCCTTAGCCTTTGGAGTCTCAACTAATTTCCAAAGTGACGACTGGATAATAATCTGGTTGTCAAAAAAAAAAAAAAGCTTTTAAATTTCCAAAGTGGCGAATAATAATCTGGCTGTTTTTTTTTTTTTAAATGTTTTTTTAATATTCTATACGAAAAGAATATGCATATAGTTTCGAGCTCTAGATCCGAATCATCATAACGTTCGCATCCAGATCTCGAGGGGCATCTGTTGACACCGATTTTGTCTTATGTAATAACAGGTAGCCGATGGTTATGAAATATGACATACTAAATAATTAAATAAGTAAATTCTAAACAAAATATGGTTTTTCCTATATATAAAAAAAACACAATATAAGTGATGTTGCCATGGATGGTGGTATTTTAATATTAACCTAAATTCAAAACTCCGCGAGCGACGCTGAATTTCTAAACCAAATTCGAACTCCCGGAGCGACGCTGAATTTCTAAGCTGTCCGACCGTACGAGTGATAAAAAATCCGTTTTGTCATGACAACGCTATAAAATATAGTTGCGTTGAATTAAATAAATAGTGAATCATGTATGCAAAGTATTACACCAAAAAGGAAATTTTGGAACATATGTAGAAATCAATTTACAATAGCCATGTAAGCCAACACGTAACAAGCTAGCTAGTTATTGGGCCATAAACAAACTATACGTGCATCTCCACAATCGTTGCATGGATTAGACGGCACCAGTGCATGATTAACAATATAATAATGAATAGTCATTCAGCCCATGGCCCATATACATGAAGAGGTCACGCAGCAGTTAAACACTCCATCGAGAATTGCCTGGCCACGTCCTCCCGCGATCGCTCCCACGATCTGCACGATCGCACGCAGCGACGCAACTCCTCGCGGCAAGCGACGAACCCCCAACCTCTATAAATACCAGATACGCATCCATCGCTCGACCCCGGCACAGCCTTCATATTCCCCCCCTGCTCAATCGCTCATCGCTGGAACCATCCATCGTCCATAGCATCCGCTTCCATCTGCACACGCTTGCCCACATACGCGCGCGTAGCCGCTGCTGTACGCCGCCGCCGGCCGGCCGCTGCCCTTGTACACGCAAGGAGAAGACTCGGAGGATATCAACTTGAAGGTGAGAATATGATCCTTTTCTTGCTCCTTGGCTGGTCACATTGACACACGCCATGGAGTTTCTCCTCCTAATCTCTAGTTTGGTCACATTGACACAAACTACGGATTTCTCTTCCTAAATTGCTACCTCTCATATTGCATTCTTTCTATGATCCTAAAACTATTGGCTCTTGTTTTGGTCACATTGACACAAAACAAGTTGCTCTGAAAACACATACTACTAAATCGCTGCTCTTGGTTTGGTCACATTGACACAATCCAAGTTGCTTTAAATCCATATAATCATGAAACAAATGGCTCTTGGTTTGGTTACATTGACACAAACCAAGTTGCTCAAAATACATATGTTACCAAAATCATGCTCTTGTTTTGGTCACATTGACACAATCCAAGTTGCTTTAAATCCATATAATCATGAAATAATTGGCTCTTGTTTTGGTCACATTGACACAGAACAAGTTGCTCTAAAAATACATACTACTAAATTACGCCTTTAGTTTGGTCATATTGACACAAATCAAGTTGCTTCAAATCAATATAATCATCCATACCCACATGATAATAAAATTCGCCTCTTGTTTTGGTCATATCGACACAAACCAAGTTGCTATAAAATATACATATCACTAAAACAAATACCTCTTGGTTTGGTTACATTGACACAAACCAAGTCGCTCAAAATGCAAATGTTACTAAAATCATGCTCTTGTTTTGGTCACATTGACACAAAACAAGTTGCTAAAAAATCAAATATTGGTAAAATTAAGTGATTGGTTTGGTCACATTGACATGAACCAAGTAGCTGTAAATCAATACCATCTAAAATAAATGTATATTGGCTCTTGGTTTGGTCACATTGACACAAACCAAGGTGCTATAAATCTACCATATATACAATAAAAGAAACATGCTCTTGGTTTGGTCACATTGACACAAGCCAAGGTGCTTTAAATTAAAATACTACTAAATTACGCCTTTAGTTTGGTCATATTGACACAAGCTAAAGAGCTTTAAAATCCCATATATCGTCCAATAAATTAAACTACCAAATATTAAATCTTGGTACAATCTAAAATGTACCACACAGTCTGGCTAGCTAAGTCTCTGAAATAGATGGATCTAGTCTAGAACAAAATGATAGAAAACCCTCTACGCGAGTTGTACCGCTCGAACAGATCAGGTCTGAAAATCCATACGTTGCCATAAATCTGCCTCCAAAATCAATCGGCAACCCATATTGAAATCCCCTGGCACATGCCTTAACATGTAGGCATGGCAAACAATCAAACAAAACGTATGTAGGCTAATTTAATATATGACCATTAGCTTATACTGCCCATGCTAAAATAGGCTACGACATGCAAATTCAGTTAGTACTACATTCAGTAGTATTAAACAAATATGGAAATCTAGCTGCATATAGCTCTCACTTCATGCATATAAAAAAGTGTGCCGTGTGTATTCTATGGCCAAACCTGCACACACAATGTTAGATACAACTTTAGTCGGCTAACTAAGAGGCAAATGACCTTACAAATAACTGAACAATATATTCCATATAAGCCGATTAAATAAAATTGTATCTGATGCATGCATATTCATTGTACTTCTAATATTAGTGCAAGTAAAAATATGACACATATGTCGCCAAATAAACAATATGAAATCATATGATAATTCAAAGAAGATTAAATGCTCCCCCAAGCACGGCGGCGTCGACGACAGCGAGGAGGACTTAGATTTTCTACTTTTATATTTTGTAATAGTCATAAGATGCAATCCTTTGTAATAGATATGTTGGAATTCTTAATCAGGGGTTTTCTCTTCGGAGATGTAATTAACAGTTCTTTTATGCATATGTAAGAGTTCTGGAAATAAAGTACTCGCAATTCTTGATTTGTCATTTATATTCGCGCAACTTTAAATTTATATACTATCTGTCTCTATGACGTGGACGCGCATTAGTTATTTTTGTCGCCGCCATTTTCCCGTCATCAATTAGCGAACTTGAAGAAGCTATGGGAACATTGGGTTCAACCTTTTCATCTATAAAGTTTAGAGAGAAAGCTTATGTGGGTAAGGAGCAAAAGTTCATGTATGTCTCTAAGGGGCCTAAACCAAAAAGCTATTATAGGCCTAAAATTGATAAAGCTCTTAGAACCACTATAGATAAGGGAGCATCTAAGACACCCAATGGGCCAAATTGTGAAAATTATGATGTTGGTGCTTCGTCTCTTGATAATACCTGATATACACTTTCTGCGCCTAGCTGAAAGGCGTTAAAGAAAAACGCTTATGGGAGACAACCCATGTTTTTCCTACTTCACTTTTATTTTATATATTTGAGTCTTGGAAGTTGTTACTACTGTAGCAACCTCTCCTTATCTTAGTTTTGTGCATTGTTGTGCCAAGTAAAGTCGTTGATAGTAAGGTTCATACTAGATTTGGATTACTGCGCAGAAACAGATTTCTTTGCTATCACGAATCTGGGCCTAATTCTCTGTAGGTAAGTCAGAAAATTATGCCAATTTACGTGAGTGATCCTCAGATATGTACGCAACTTTCATTCAATTTGAGCATTTTCATTTGAGCAAGTCTGGTGCCTCAATAAAATTCGTCTTTACGAACTGTTCTGTTTTGACAGATTCTGCCTTTTATTTCGCATTGCCTGTTTTGATATGCTTGATGGATTTTTCGATTCCATTAACTTTCAGTAGCTTTGTGCAATGTCCAGAAGTGTTAAGAATGATTATGTCACCTCTGAACATGTAAATTTTAACTGTGCACTAACCCTCTAATGAGTTGTTTTGAGTTTGGTGTGGAGGAAGTTTTCAAGGATCAAGAGAGGGAGATGATACAATATGATCAAGGAGAGTGAAAGCTCTAAGCTTGGGGATGCCCCGATGGTTCACCCCTGCATATTTCAAGAAGACTCAAGCGTCTAAGCTTGGGGATGCCCAAGGCATCCCCTTCTTCATCGACAACATTATCAGGTTCCTCTAGTGAAACTATATTTTTATTCCATCGCATCTTATGTACTTTTCTTGGTGACAAGGTATTAACTTGTCAATGCCTACGGATTGTAGACTAGAGTTTAGTTGGAAGTAGAGGGCAAGTAGATCTCGAAGGTTTCAGCCGAAAAGTACTCGACGATTATGAAACTAGGGTTTGGAAACAATGATTCGATGATTTCTGCGTCCCTCGACTCCCCCTTATATAAGAGGCGGAGCCGAGGGATTCGTGGCATACAAGTTACAGAGTCCGGGAAGGTTTCTAACTCATCCCGCAAGATTACAAATAACCCTTCCTACTACAACTCTAGCTTTCCTTAATAATATCTTGGGCTCCCAAATCTTCTTATTCTTCGGGTAATGGGCCTTCAGTAAACCCCGGGTACTATCTTCGGCAGACCCATTTGGGATGCCTATGTCAGTAGCCCCCGAAATTTTGCTTGAATCGCAGAGTTAAGGAAAATCTCCACTGTTTATTTTTATTTGACAACTTCAACTTTTCTATATTTCTTCTCATAAACTTCTATATTGTACATGGATAATGGTAGTTGGGGCTAGTTCATCTGACGGATCAGGTACTAGTTAACTGCTCTAGTGGCAATCCGCAAAAACCTACTTCAAGATCACGTCCCTGGACATGACCTCGGGATACTGGTGCAAACTTCGACAGGTGCCGCTTAAGGTCTTACCATTCTGTCGAGTCCCAGTAAAATTTATCGGGTACCTAACGCGTCCGTTAGGATTTTTCTTCGTATCCGTTGATACGGATAAAAGTAGCAGAGCGCAGTCTTTGGCGATGCCACGCCCAGCAGAACGGATCTGGGGTCTTACCTTCGCAAATTTGCGGCATTCAGAAATTGATCGCAACTTTGGCGTTCTGAGAATATATTGTTGAGTGCTTATTCGGTTGTTGGAATGGCACATTTTATCGAGTCAAAGATGACTTATATTGCTCTCCCGATGGGAGTATATGCAGAGTTATTTATAACTCGAAATATACTCTTTTGCTCTGCTATCTTTCTTTTTTCTTGTTTCTCTTTCATTCTTTCCTCTTCTTCTCTTTTTTCTCTTTTTTTTATAATTTCATCGGGCACGCGAACAGCCTTCCCGATGGGAGTAGCCCCCGAGGCTACAGCCAAGGACTTGTACTTGGTTGTAGGCTCCATGCCTTATGCCGCTATATTTTCTTTTTATCTCCCGAAGTTTTATAATTCCTCGGGTGCGCGAACAGCGCTCCCGATGGGAGTAGCCCCCGAGGCTATGAGCAAATATTTGTATTTGATCATAGGCTCACGCCATTTCTATTTTGTCTTTCTGGATCTTTTTCTTTTTTCCAAAGTAGCCCCCGAGCATTTGATCAAAAACTTGTATTTGATCAAAGGCTCAGCATTATTTTTCCATGTCGCCTTTTATGAAGCTGTTGAGTCGAATTTTTCCTTCTGCCAAGGTGACGTTATTGCTGACGATAGCCACGATTGCTAGTCAAAAAATTTCGAGAAGTCTTCTCCCGCTGCCTTGTGGGCCCAATTAATCCACTATCTTGACAAGTCGTGCAAGTGGGGGACACACGTCCTCCGCTTTTCCTGGCGTTCGTACCGTAACTTCTCTAATGTTGAATTACTTTTTTACCCTCGTGTCCACGTGGCTACCATCTGCCACACATTTTTCTTATCCAACGATCCGCCGCTTCACCGCACCTCTATATAAGATCTTCTTCTTCCTCCTCGAGCACTTCCGCTCGCGCCGTTCTCCTACTCTCATCTGCAAATTTGCTCCTACGACCCACAGCCACCTTAAGCTCCTTGTCTCCAAGCTGCAAACCCTGCGCCATTGTTGATGCCACCGCGTCGATTGACAAGGCACAGCACGCCGGAGTCCTCCATGGCCGCCGTGGATCTGGGGACGGCGGAGTGGGAAAGATCGAAGATTTCCACCCAGGACATCAACATGCTGAAGAAACTAGGGATCAGCAAGAAGCCTAAAGCGTTGTGCTTCCCCAGTGAGGAGAGCTACCCAACCCCTCCAATGGGGTACCGGGTAAGTTTTGTCGACCACCTCATCCGCGGTCTTTCCGCCCCCATTCATCATTTTCTCCGTGGACTGCTTTTTATCTACGGTCTGCAACTCCACCACCTCACGCCAAACTCGATTCTTCATATCTCCATTTTCATCACCCTTTGCGAGGCCTTCCTTGCGTCCAGCCTAACTGGGCGCTATGGAAGCGCATTTTCTTCTGTCGCCGTATTGGCTCTCCCAATGTCGCCTATAATATAGGCGGCGTTGTAATTTCTGTTCGGCCCACTGTCGACTACTTCGACGTCAAACTCCCTGACTCAGTTCAAGGATGGCGCAAGAAGTGGTTGTACATTCAGGAGGAGAACCATAGATGTGCTGAGGACAACATCCCTCCTTTTGATGGCGCCGAGAAAATCTTTCGCCGCCGCTCCTGGGACGCAGAGGCTACCGAAGAAGAAAAGGCGTCGACAGAAACCTTGATGGCTCGCATCCACGAGTTGCAAAATACTCGCAGCAAAGAGTTATCGGGTATCCAAATCACTGCCTACTTTCTTAGGACTAGAGTGCAGCCGCTTCAGGCTCGCAAATATCCTCTCTGGAAATATGCTGGCGACAAGGACGCAGATCGGCTGTCAGTGGATTTGGAGGTCAAGGACTTAGAAAAACTTGTTCGAAAAATCTCGTCTCTCAGCAAAAAAGATCTTGTCCCTTCTTCTTGTCGTGTAAAACCATTTAGCAGCGCCAATCCACTTCCCAAGGTAATCTTTGTCGATTGTCTTGTTATTGCTTTGCTATCTTTATTGTAACTCCTTTTCTGATATCTTCCCCTGTTTTATTTTTATTTTGTACAGAACCATCCAGACCTTGTCTCGCTTCCTCCTCTTCCTGAAGGTGGAGAAGTCGAGGAAAGGGCCATTGTCACTGATGACAACCAAGAGGCCCCCTCTTTTGTGAATGAACCCGTGGATTCTCTAAAATCTGCGGGATCTTCTGAAAAGATGCCGCCTCCGAAGGCACCTGCGTCGGCACTCGTCTCCTCCTCCTGCTCGTTTCTCCAAAGAACAAAAGGAAGAGGAATGATGTCGAAGATTCCGGCACCTCCAAAGCCGAAGAAGTTGATCCTTCACGTCAGAAGGCAACTTATGATCCATATCTCGAATCCCTCATCAGCTCGTAAGTCATTTTGATTTCCCCTTATTTCTGTACTCGATTTTTTTTGTCTTATCTTACTTTTTATGTTGTCGATCTTTAATCACAGTGATGATGAGGAAGAAGTACCAACTCTTGACGTGGCTCCTCGAACGAGCACGTCTCATACTTTAATTGTTTCGGAAACGCCAGTTGAGGGAGAAGAATCCTCGCCTCCTCAACAAAACGTCGTCACCACCACTCCTCCTTCAAGCCCTCTTGCTCCTTCACCAAAAAGGACAAGGGTGGAAACGGTCGTGGAGCCTACCCCTCAGTTGGGTAGCTCCTCTAATCCGCTCTTAGATGATGTAAGTTTTTAACTTTCTTGCCAGTATCTATATTTCCTCTGTTTGCTTCTTTATGCCTTCATATTTCTCTCGTACCGATGTTTTCTATCTTTGTTCTTCTTTGACAGCCCATGATCAAAGAGCTTGTTCGCATCGGATCCCAATTCATTGGGTACCGTGAGTATGCCAGCAGGACTGAAGGTAATAACTTTTTTTGCTGTCATTGTTTCTAACTTGTTGCTCCTATTTTTGTCGCAATTTTGACGGTTCTTTTCTATTTTGACAGAGAAACTTGCAGAGGCCAACAAGCTTGCCGACACTCTTGCTCAGAAACTGGAGCAAAGTGAAACGGCTCGCAAGAAAGCCGAACTTGATGCTAGCCAAGCCAAAGCAGAGGCTGATGAGGCCAAGGCAAAAGCTGCTAGTGTCGAAGAACTGCAGAAGAGACTTGAGGATACCGAAACTGCTTTAAACGAGCACAAGGCCGCACAGGCTACTCGTGAAAAGGGAATCCTCAAGCGCTTGAACACGCAAAATTGGCGCTTCCTCGGTAATTTTATCGATCTCTTCCATCTTTCTTAGGACTTGCTTTTTCTTACTTGCTGTCAACTAACATTTATTTCCTGTGGCAGGTCAAACAAACCAAGAATTTGATCTTGAAAATCCTGCCGATGATCCTCTCCTTGACGCACTTTCTTATCTGGAGTTTCATGGCCAAGAAATTCGTGAAGGCGTGGTGAACGCTGATGCAGGATTGTCGAAGCTGTTCCCCTACTTCTTCCCGAAGAAAGAGGAGCCTAAGACTTTCCTTGCCCTTGCCAAGTACTTCAACCCACCGGAGGATCTTGGACTGAAGATGCGCCAGGAGAACATGAAGGTTGCTGTCGAGAATACTGTTGCCTTGGTCGCTGACAGCCAACAAACTGTTGACTGGATGAAGGTTGGCGACACCGAGCAGATAGAGCAAACAAAATGGCGGTCGTTGATCAAGGCAGCCAAGCCCAACACGAAGAAAATCTTGGCCTATCTCGGGATCAAACCATCTGCAACTCCTAGCTCATCAAGGCCGGAGGTCTAGTTGAATGCCTCTCCTTTTTTCTTTTTCTTTGCTCTTTTTATTCCTTTTGCCCCTGTCGCCACCTTAGCTTTGGCGACAGTTATCCTGGTAGTCCTTTTGGAGAACTTCTTTTGTAATGTCCATGTAAATTTTCTAGAAATCAATGAAATTCCTCCTGGCACTTATCATTGATCCTGGGACTTTTCTTTTCCAGTTAATATTTGATAACTATTCGACCAATCCTTGCTCTGCAGATGCTTCACCTGCTTCTTCCTTCTCGAAGAAAATGCTAATCGACGATAACCCCCTCGAAGGTTCTTCAAGCAAACATTTGTCGGAAGATTTGCAAGAACTTCGACAACAACTTCAATCCATGAAGAAACAAACTCTTGCAATGATGGAACAATCTCGACAAGCGTCCGAGAGAGAGAAAATTGCTCTTCAACAGGCAAAAGAAGCCATCGCTGCGAAGGATGCTGTTGTTGCTGAGGCTGCTGAAACTTCTTCTCGTGAGAATTATATGCTTCAGCTAATGACTGACGCCAGTTTGGACATGACAGGTATGTTTCCTGCTCATAACCGTGTTGGATGTTGTTCTTTTTTATTCGTTCCTTGATATTTTGTTTGCTGTGCCAGGCTCGTTTCTGGATACTGCTGCCGAAGACCAACGTGTTGAAGCTCGAACCACTGTTTTGCTGAGACTGGCTGCGCAACATGGATCTAACTTTTGGGTTACTCCTGAGCGTACTCGCCAAATCGTCAGATTTCAAGATCGCGCGGCTCAGGTCCGTGACTTCCTTGACTTCTGTACGAAGACTTTATTCTTAGTTTATGGAACCATGTTCCCTCGGAACAAGATGCCAGAGACCATTCCAGCTTTAATGGAAAATTTTTGAGATACTCCTCGAATCCATGGCTTTGTGCGGGCTCAACTTTCTGCCGGCGCAAGATTTGCCATGATGATGATAAAAATTTGCCATCCAAAATTGCCCATAGATCAAATTGTTCCTACTTGCCTGGCGAAGATGGCAAAGAAAAAGAGAAATATGGGCAAGATTGATGATTTGGTTACTCCTGTTGCCGAAGATATGATGGATGAACTTCTTCGGATGGATTCTGAGTTCTTCGTGAAGGGAAGCTATGCTGAGCATAATACTCGTCCTTCTACTGAGCGAATAACCATAGACCATGTACTAGGTTTCCCTTGAATACTTTTTCCTCTTCTTGCTGTATTTCCATCATTGATACATCTTTGTGTATTTGTAAACACAATCTATATTGTAAAGTTGTCAACTCTGTATTTTTCTGTTTTTGATCACCGAGCCCCCGAGCCTTTGGCTGGAGTTTATACTGTTTTGCTATCTCGAAGATTTTCCCTCCTGTCGTAATAAGATATCTTTGTTTTTTTTTCATTGATGGGTTAGAAGCCCCCGAGTGTCGTGGGGTCGAAGTTCTATATTTTTTGTTGCAAGGTTCTTGGACCAAAGCAATAAGATTTTGACGAGTACACTATATTTATAATTGTTAGCTTCCGATGTTTATATTTGGCGAGGTATTAGTGTACCAAGACGAAATATTTCGGTAAGTCTAGTTTGTCTATATTGTACGTATTTTGAGACTTGAAGGCGCTGAGCCCCCGAGCGCGTCGAAGAATAAGAAGTATATCTCCGCTATCTTTATTATATTGCAGCACCGCGAGCCCGCCTCATTAAAAACCTTTCCGGCCCCACTCGGTGCCCCGAAAAGGAAAAGAGTGCGTCTGAAAACTCGCGGGCGTTTTAGTACATTGTATTTTTACAGAGGAGGACTATATTTCGACTCTAAGCGTAGAACCGCCTGAGCTGCGCCACGTTCCAGGGGTTTTTCTCGGGAGCCCCTGTCTTCTTGTCCTTGATCCTGTATGCTCCTCCGTCGATGACTTCCGTGACGACGTAAGGGCCTAGCCATGGTGATTCGAGCTTTTCAATACTTTTTTGATTTAACCGCAAGACCAAATCCCCAACCTGGAAAAGATCTGGGCCTTAACCGTCGACTGTGGTAGTTTTTGAGGTCCTGCTGGTATTTGGTGACTCGTGAAAGTACTTCATCTCGAGCTTCGTCGAGTGCGTCCATATCATCCTCCCGAGCTTTTTGTGATGTTTCTTCGTCATACTCTATTACTCTTGGAGAATCATGCTCTATTTCAATTGGTAATACTGCTTCGGCTCCGTGGACGAGAAAAAACGGAGTTTCTTGTGTCGCCGTATTTGGTGTTGTTCGGATGCTCCACAAAACACTTGGCAATTCCTCTGGCCAAGTATGTCGAGCTTTTTCAAGCGGTCCTAGCAGGCGCTTCTTGAGGCCGTTGCAGATGATACCATTGGCTTTCTCGACTTGGCCGTTAGTTTGCGGGTGCCCAACTGACGCAAAGTGCAATTTAATGCCTACTTCTGCGCAGTATTCCTTGAATTCCTTGGACGTAAAGTTTGAACCGTTATCTGTGACAATGCTATGGGGCACTCCAAACCGAAAAACGAGGCCTTTCACAAACTTTATTGCCGACGCTGCATCTGGTGAATTTATTGGCTTCGCTTCTACCCACTTGGTGAATTTGTCGACAGCGACCAGCAGGTACTCATATCCTCCTGGTGAAGCTTTGTGCAACTTGCCCACCATATCAAGTCCCCATTGGGCAAAGGGCCACGACAATGGTATTGGTGTTAATTCTGCCGCTGGAGAGTGAGGTTTTGCTGCGAATCTTTGGCACGCATCGCAGGTTCGTACTATTTCCTTGGCATCCTCGATTGCTGTCAACCAATAGAATCCTGCCCGAAAAACCTTGGCTGCAATAGCTCGACTACTTGCGTGGTGGCCACATATTCCTTCGTGTACATCTTTTAGAATTATTCTTCCTTCTTCGGGTGTGACACACCTTTGCAAGACGCCTGAAATACTTCGCTTGTATAACTCCCCTTTGACCACTGTGAAAGCTTTGGATCGTCGAATAACTCGCCTTGCCTCAACTGGATCGTCGGGTATTTATTTTCTGAGGATATATGATATATATGCTTGCATCCAAGGAACTTCTACCATCATCACAAGCTCTTGGTCCTCTTCGTCCTCCATGGTTTCTTTGAGGGGCGCCGAAGTTTTTTCTTCCTTTGCTTTTTTCTGCACCTTTTTCGGCTTCGTGGATCTCTCCGCTATTTCTTCCCAAAATACCCCTGGCGGGATTGGGAGGCACTGCGACCCGATATTTGCGAGAACGTCGGCTTCATCATTGCTCAATCTACTGATGTGATTTACCTCGCACCCATCAAACAGCTTCTCGAGCTCATTGTACACCTCCTTGTATACCATCATGCTATCATTGACTGCGTCACATTGGTTCATAACTTGCTGAGCCACCAATTGTGAGTCGCCAAAGATTTTTAATCGAGTTGCACCGCAAGCTTTCGCCATCTTCATCCCGTGTATGAGGGCTTCATATTCTCGCTTCATTGTTGGATGCGTTAGGGAACGTCATCCGGAGGACGTATTTTAACTTGTCGCCTTCAGGTGATATAAGTACCACTCCTGCGCCAGCTCCTTCTACTCTCTTGGACCCATCGAAGTTCATGGTCCAAGTTCTCGACAAATCTGGGGGTCCCGTGTTTTGTAACTCCATCCACTCTGCAATGAAATCTGGCAGAACTTGCGACTTGATTGCCTTTCTTTTTTCATACGTGATGTCCCGAGGGGAAAGTTCTATTCCCCAAAGGGAGACACGCCCTGTAGCTTCTGGATTGTTCAGTATATTTGAAAGAGGTGCTTCGTTGACTACTATTATCGGGTGTGCCGAAAAATAGTGGCGCAACTTCCTTGCCGTTGCAATTACTCCATATGCTAGTTTCTGGTACTGCGGGTACCGCTGTTTGGAAGGCGATAAAACTTCACTGATGAAATATACCGGCCTTTGCACTCCATGGAGTTTTCCTTCTTCTTCTCTTTCAACAACTAGCACCGTGCTAACCACTTGGGGCGTGGCTGCAATGTACAGCAGGAGAGGTTCCTTTTCCTTCGGCGCCACCAAGATTGGTGGTGTCGAGATTGTGCGCTTCAGATCCTCAAAATCTCTGTCTGCCTCTTTGTTCCACTTGAATTTCTCTCCTTGCTTTATCAGAGCGTAAAATGGTAACGCTTTTTCTCCCAGCCTGGCGACGAATCTGCTCAAAGCTGCGACTCGCCCAGTTAGCTGCTGTACTTCTTTCAACTTCGTTGGCTTCCTCATTGTTACGATAGCTTGTATTTTGTCGGGATTTGCTTCAATCCCTCTTGCTGAAACTAGAAACCCTAGAAATTCTCCTGCTGGGACGCCGAAAGAACACTTCGTCGGGTTCAGCTTGAGGCAGAATTTGTCGAGGTTGTCAAAGGTTTCCTTGAGAACCTCGATCAACGTCGCCCCCTTTTTTGACGTTATGACGACATCGTCAATGTATACTTGCACATTTTTCCCAATCTGTGTCGCCAAACACTTCTGCATCATCCTCTGATATGTTGCTCCCGCGTTTTTCAGACCAAAGGGCATTGTTCTGTAGCAAAACACGCCATAAGGTGTGATGAATGCTATCTTTACTTCATCTTCTTCTTTCAATCTGATCGGTTATAACCAGAATATGCGTCCAGGAAGGAAAGACGTTCACATCCAGCCGTGGAGTCGATAATTTGATCGATCCTCGGGAGGGGAAAGTGATCTTTGGACAATGTTTATTGAGGCACGTAAAGTCGACGCACATACGAAGGACCTTAGTGTTTTTCTTCGGCACCAACACAGGATTTGCTACCCATGTGGCCTCTGTGTGCAGCTCCTTGATAAAACCAGCTTCTCGTAGTCGATCGATTTCTGACAGCATAGCCTTGCGGTTTGGTTCCGAAAAACGTCGCAAAGGTTGTTTGATTGGTCTCGCTAGTGGATCCAAGTTTAGGTGGTGCTCGGCAAGTTCCCTGGGTACTCCTGGCATGTCAGCTGGACACCATGCGAAGATTTTCCAGTTCTCACGGAGGAACTCGACGAGCGCGCTTTCCTATGCGAGGTCCATGTCGTTTGCGATGGACGTCGTCTTTTTCGGGTCTGTCGGGTGAATCTGAACCTCCTTAGAATTTTTCTCAGTATTGAAAGTTGATTCTTTATTTGGCCTTCCAACGTCTGGCAGTACGTCGTAGTCAGTCATACTCCTTGACGCCAAATACTCAGCTTGCATCCCGAAAGTTTCGATATCCGATGAAAATCCTTATCGCACTTATCGGCTAAGGCGAAGCTTCCTTTGACTGTGATTGGTCCCTTAGATCCAGGCATCCTCCACAACAGGTATGTATAATGTGGTACCGCCATAAATCTAGCATATGCTGGTCGTCCCAACAGAGTGTGATACTGTGACGGAAAATCCACAACTTCAAACTCCAGCTTCTCGATTTTATAATTCTCTCGGGTTCCAAACTGAACGTTGAGATTAATCTTTCCCAGTGGATAGCTTGGTTTCTCTGGTGTGATACCATGGAACCTTGTGTCTGTTGGCTTCAGGTTTGCTAAGGATATGTTCATCTTCCTCAATGTATCTGCATACATAAGGTTTAAGCTGCTGCCGCCATCTATGAACACTCGAGAAACATCGAATCCAAGCAATAACTCGCTGGTAGGATAAGTGCCGACCGCCCTGGTCGAGGAACTTGCTCGTGGGTGATCTCGCTATGGTAAAGCCAATATCTTGCCCCGACCAATTAAGATACTCGACCGTTGGTGCGAGGCATTTTTTCGCCATGAACACCTGTCGCGAGATTACTTTCTGAGCTCTGTTGGATGGCCTTCCCTTCTGAATCATCGACACCGCTCCATTGGAGTTAGGATCAACGTAAGGCGGTGGTGGAGGTGCTGCCGCTATTCTGAGCTGATGTCGATTGTCTTCCGTAATCGCGGGAGGGGGTGGCAAGTGAATCTCGCTCCTGGGTTCTCGAGGATTTCTCTGTGCTGCCCGAGCGTTAGCATGCTCTGCCCACCTTAACATTGCCTGGAAATTGGGACAATCTTTCTGCAGATGCCCTGACTGTCTTTTCCCATTACTATCGAGGAAAAAATGCATCTGACACGGCCCGTTCATCATCTCTTCAGGAGACACAAAAGGTCTCGGGAACCTCGGCCCAGTATTTTGCCTATTGTTTCGAGAGTCATCTCTATTGTCGCTTCGCTGCTCATTGCTTCTCTGATAATCATCTCTGTTGTTTCCTCCAGTGTTTGCTCGGAAGCCTGCCGAAATTTGTCCTGGAGCATCATAGCTCGGGTACTGCCGAGGAAATCATCGCCTCGGTTGATAATTTCGACCGCGGTCCTCCTCTGGCGACCTGTGTCGTTTGTTGTGAACAGCATCTTCTCCATCTGTCTATCTGTTTGCTATTTCCATTAACGCAGATACTGTTTTTGGGTTGGTCCTCCCCAAGTCCTCGACAAAATCTCCACGCCTGATTCCTGCGACGAACGCGTCTATCGCTCTCTCATCAGATATATTTTCTGCCGAGTTTTTGATGATGTTCCACCTTTGGATATATTTTCTCATTGGCTCATCTGGCTTTTGTCGGCACGCTCTCAACTCCTCTAATGACGCAGGTTTCTTGCACGTGGACCGGAAATTCTTGACGAACACGTCCTCGAAGCTTTCCCAGCTATCGATGGATCCTGGAAGAAGTTTCTTTATCCAAGATCGTGCGGCTCCACTCAAATGCACCTGGATGCTTTGCATAGCTGTTGCCCTGGTTCCTCCTGTGAGCTTCACCGTCTCGAGATAATCAACTAGCCAATCCTCTGGATCTTGAAGGCCGTCGAACTTCTTGAAGTTATCAGGTAACTTGAATCCTGAAGGGACTCGAGTTTTTTGAACCCTCCTCGTGAAGCACGGCA
This sequence comes from Lolium rigidum, assembly GCF_022539505.1. Lineage (NCBI taxonomy): Eukaryota > Viridiplantae > Streptophyta > Magnoliopsida > Poales > Poaceae > Lolium > Lolium rigidum. Next base: position 79,709,076 of record NC_061512.1, on the reverse strand, counting down.
AGCCACACATATCCTCGTCGTTTAACTCTGGGGACTGCCGATGTTCCCTTCTGCTTTGTCGCGCTCTGTCGACTCTTGCTTGTGCTGCCGTGTCTCTTGCTCCACTTGGTCCTTCGGGAGCTGCAGCTGCTGTTGCCGCAGGTCGCGGACTATTTTGCCTTGCCGTTCCTTCGGGAGGCGTTGATACAAACGCTGTCCCCATGGCTCCAACTCCTGCTATCGCCATGTTGTATAGTGTTTCCCTTGGATCTCCTGGAGGTGGTTTGGATGCGAGGATAAAAGCTTGTGTCGCCATATACCCAGCCTCTGGTGTCTTAGGGATGATGTTTCCTCTCGTGTCTATCGACATAAAAGACATGTCGAGGTTTTGGACCAAGTGCTCTCTTTCTCCTTCGGGTACATGCTGTAACCTCGATCTTGCTCTATTTCGAGCCTCCCTGTGGCTATCACCCGAAGTTCTAGACTGTCGACTCAACTCTGCTCTTCGCCTACTTGATGTAGAGGCTGCCTCCTTTCTTCTGTTTAGCTCAGATGCATGTTTTTCCAATTCTCTTGCAGCTCGTGCGAGTCTATATTGATATGCTTGCAATTCCTCTGGCGTGGCTGTGGTGGCCATTGGTTATGTGCCATCCATATCTCTCACGGCTCTATCCCATGTTGTTTGCGGGAGTTGGACTCTGTGTCGCGGCTGTGGCCCGACGTATTTATTGCCTAGGCCTCGCCGCAGATCAGAGGGATCGACGTATGGATTTCCTAGATCGTCGAAAGCCTCAGATGTTTCCTCTTGGTCATGGCTTGGCTCTCCATTGACATAAATCTGATGATATTTTGTACTCAGATCTATGTTGGGTTTGGTGACACCATCGTTGAGATTGGTGAAGACCTTGCCCACTGATACGTCCAATTTGCATCACTATTTTGTATCATAATTTGCTGTTATTCATTGATATATTTCATGTTTGGACACAATACTTATGTTATTTCATCTATTTTGCATGTTTCATCATTGTAGGAGGATCAAGCACCGGAGCCAGGATTCTGCTGGAAAAAGCACCGTCAGAACGCAATATTTCGGAAGATCAACTGTGGAAGGAAATTATACCAAAAATCCTATTTTTCCAGATGACGAAGGAAGCCAGAAGGGGGAGCTGAGAAGGCCCAAGGTGGGGCCAGACCACAGGCCGGCGCGGCCCATGGCCTGGCCGCGCCACCTTGTGGTGTGGGGGCCCCACAGCCCCTTTCGCCTCCTTTTCTTCGCAAAATCCTTCGTCCCGAAGACCTAAGCCACAGAGGGTACCTCACGAAGAGTTACAGCCGCCTCTGCGGGGTGGAGAACACCAGAGAGAAAAGAGCTCTCCGGCGGGCTGAGATCCGCCGGGGAAATTCCCTCCGGGAGGGGGAAATCGACGCTATCGTCACCGTCATCGAGCTGGACATCATCTCCATCACCATCATCATCATCTCCACCATCATCACAACGGTCTCCACCGCTGGACATCGTCACCGCCGTAGCAATTTGGGTTTGATCTTGATTGTTTGATAGGGAAAACTCTCCCGGTATTGATTTCTACTTGTTATTGATGCTATTGAGTGAAACCGTTGAACCAAGGTTTATGTTCAGATTGTTATTCATCATCATATCACCTCTGATCATGTTCCATATGATGTCTCGTGAGTAGTTCGTTTAGTTCTTGAGGACATGGGTGAAGTCTAAATGTTAGTAGTGAACTATGGTTGAGTAATATTCAATGTTATGATATTTAAGTTGTGGTGTTATTCTTCTAGTGGTGTCATGTGAACGTCGACTACATGACACTTCACCTTTATGGGCCTAGGGGAATGCATCTTGTACTCGTTTGCCAATTGTGGGGTTGCCGGAGTGACGAAACCTAAACCCCCGTTGGTATATCGATGCGGGAGGGATAGCGAGGATCTCGCAGTTTAAGGCTGTGGTTAGATTTATTCTTAATTACTTTCTTGTAGTTGCGGATGCTTGCAAGGGGTATAATCACAAGTATGTATTAGTCCTAGGAAGGGCGGTACATTAGCACAGAGTTCACCCACACAACACTTATCATAACAATGAAGATTATTTAGCCGTATGTAGCGAAAGCACTAGACTAAAATCCCGTGTGTCCTCGAGAACGTTTGGTCATTATAAGTAAACAAACCGGCTTGTCCTTTGTGCTAAAAAGGATTGGGCTACTCGCTGCAATTGTTACTCTCGCACTTTACTTACTCGTACTTTATTCAACTATTACATCAAAACCCCCTGAATACTTGTCTGTGAGCATTTACAGTGAATCCTTCATCGAAACTGCTTGTCAACACCTTCTGCTCCTCGTTGGGATCGACATTCTTACTTATCGAAAATACTACGATACACCCCCTATACTTGTGGGTCATCAAGACTATTTTCTGGCGCCGTTGCCGGGGAGTGAAGCGCTATTGGTAAGTGGAATTGGTAAGGGAAATATCTACTGTTTGTGCTGATTTTATTTCTGCCTGCTGCCATAATTCATTATGGAGAGATCTTCTCTCGAATGTTTATTTGGGAAATCTGCTACTACTGCAAAGGTAGTGGATGAGGCGCCAGGTGAAGAAGAAATACCATAGAAAATACCTATGAAAATTATTGAACGCGTAGTGAATAACCGTTATACAGTTGATGGAACTGTCCACCCTGGAGATCATTTATTGTTCTTGCATGAATTATGCGGTTTATTCAAGTGTGCAGGTATTTCTATGGATGAAGTGAGGAAAAAAACTATTCTCTATATCGCTGTCTGGTAAAGCGGCGCATTGGTATAAATTACTGGATAATGGGGATTCTCTTGAATGGAATGATATTGTGCCCCGGTTTTATTCTAAGTTCTATCCTCCAAGTGAAATTCACAAGGATCGGAATCGCATATATAATTTTTGGCCTCATGATGGAGAGAGTATTGCCCAAGCTTGGGGGAGATTGAAGTCTTTAATGCTCAAATGCCCCATTCATGAGTTTCCTGGTAATGTTATTATTGATAATTTCTATGCAAGACTTTCTTTTGAAGACAAGACCTTGCTGGATACTTCTTGTTCTGGATCATTCACGCGCAATAAGGAAGAGTTTAAAAGGGACCTTCTTAATCGGATCCGGGAAAATACCGAAGGATGGGAGATCGACAAAGATCGAGAATCGGGTATAAATTATGATTACAAATGCATTGAAGCTTTTATGGATACTCGATAAATTTCGTAATATGAGTGCTACTTATGGTCTTGATTCTCAAGTTGCTGCAAATCTTTATAAAGCTTTTGCCTCTCATTATGAATTGCCTAAGAAGAATTTTGATAAGTATCATGAACCGTATAAAGATAAAATTGATTCATCTATTAATAAATGCGTTGTAGTTGAAAATGTTGATCATGTTATTCCTGAAGCTTATATTGAAAAAACTCCTTTCCCTGCTAAAATGAAGGAGTACTCGTTATAAATAGTGCGGTTCATAAAAGTGAAAAGAAACCTATAGAACTCGAAGAACAAATAAAAGTTGAACCAACTTGTTGCAATAGTTAAAGATCTTGTGACTGAAAATTTAGAGGAAGGTCATATTATTTTCTGTGAAGATGCTTCTAATATTGTTTCACATCCTAATAAACCCAAACAAGCTAGTGTTCCTATGCTATCTGTTAGAATTGGTGATCATTGTTATTATGGTTTATGTGATATTGGTGCAAGTATTACTGCTATTCCTTATGAGCTTTATACGGAGATTATGCACGAAATTGGTTCTTGTGAACTTGAAGATATTGATGTGGTTATTCAGCTGGCTAATAGAGAAACTATTTCTCCAATTGGTATTGTTCGAGATGTGGAAGTTCTATGTGGTAAGATTAAATATCCTGCTGACTTTTTGGTACTTGGTTCTGCTTGCTAGTGATTATTGTCCTATTATTTTTGGTAGACCTTTTCTAAATACTTGTGGAGCTATTATAGATTGCAAGAAAGAGAAAATTTTGACTAAATTTGCTGGTGAATCATATGAGTTTAACTTCTCTAAATTGACCAAAACTCCTTATAAAGCTGATTTGCCTAGTAATGATTTTAAAATGGAACAGTGTGCATCTATTGTTCTTGTTCCTAATAATCCTTTGCAACAACATTTGGAGAATAGCGAGAGTGAAGTTTTTAGGAAAGAAAGAGATGAGCTTGAGGAAATTTTTCTTCGCCAACCTATTCTTAAGCATGATTTACCGGTGGAAGATCCGGGTACAACACCGCCACCAAAGGAAGATCCTGTCTTTGATTTAAAACCTTTGCTCGATAATCTTAAATATGCTCATATTGATGATAAGAAAATATATCCTGTTATTATTAGTTCTAAGCTTACGGAGTTTGAAGAAGAAAGGTTATTGGAAATATTGGAGAAACACCGAGGTGCTATTGGCTACACTCTTGATGACTTGAAGGGGATTTCTCCCTCTATTTGCCAACACGCCATTAATATGGAAGATGATGCGAAGCTCGTTGTTGAACCTCAGCGTCGTCTAATTCCTAAGATGAAGGATGTGGTAAGAAATGAGGTATTACGACTTCTTGAAGCTGGTATTATATATCCTATTGCTGAGAGTAGATGGGTTAGTCCTGTGCATTGTGTTCCTAAGAAAGGAGGAATGACTGTTGTGCCTAATGATAATGATGAGCTCATACCTCAAAGAGTAGTTGTAGGGTATAGAATGTGCATTGATTATCGAAAAGTTAATAAAGTTACTAAAAAAGATCATTACCCTTTGCCTTTTATTGATCAAATGTTAGAAAGGTTATCTAAAAATACTCATTTTTGCTTTCTTGATGGTTATTCTGGATTTTCACAAATTGCTGTTAAAACTAAAGATCAAGAGAAAACCACTTTCACTTGTCCCTATGGAACTTATGCTTATAGACGTATGCCTTTTGGTTTATGTAATGCTCCTGCTACTTTTCAAAGATGCATGTCCGCTATTTTTCATGGCTTTTGCGAGAGTATTGTAGAGGTATTCATGGATGATTTTTCTCGTCTATGGGAATTCTTTTGATAATTGCTTGCGGAACCTTGATAAAGTTTTGCAGAGATGTGAAGAAACTAACCTTGTTCTTAATTGGGAGAAATGCCACTTTATGGTTAATGAAGGAATTGTATTGGGACATAAAATTTCCGAGAGAGGTATTGAAGTTGATAGAGCTAAAGTCGAAGCAATTGAGAAGATGCCCTATCCTAGGGATGCTAAAGGTATTCGTAGTGTTCTTGGTCATGCCGGGTTTTATAGGAGGTTTATTAAAGATTTCTCCAAGATTTCAAAGCCTCTTACTAATCTTCTTCAAAAAGACGTACCTTTTGTTTTTGATGACGATTGTAAGGAAGCTTTTGAAACTCTTAAGAAAGCCTTAACAACTGCTCCTATAGTTGAACCACCTGATTGGAACTTACCATTTGAAATTATGTGTGATGCTAGTGATTTTGCTGTAGGCGCTGTTCTTGGACAACGAGTAGATAAAAAATTGAATGTTATTCATTATGCTAGTAAAACTCTTGATGCTGCTCAAAGAAATTATGCTACTACTGAAAAGGAATTGTTAGCTGTAGTTTTTGCTTGTGATAAGTTTAGATCCTATATTGTTGATTCAAAAGTTACTATTCATACCGATCATGCTGCAATCAGATACCTTATGCAAAAGAAAGATGCTAAGCCAAGGCTTATTAGATGGGTACTTCTGTTGCAAGAATTTGATTTACATATTGTATATAGGAAAGGTGCTGATAATCCTGTTGCCGATAATTTGTCTAGATTGGAAAATATTGCTTATGATCCTGTTCCTGTTAATGATAGTTTTCCAAATGAACAATTGGCTGCAATAAAGGTGAGTTCGCGAGACAGTCCTTGGTATGGTGATTATGCTAACTTTATTGTTTCCAAGTATTTGCCTCCAACCTTTTCAGCTCAGCAAAGGAGGAAATTCTTTTATGACTTGATGCATTATTTCTGGGATGATCCACACTTATATAAAGAAGGAGTGGATGGTATTATGCGAAGATGTGTTCCCGAATATGAACAACAGGAGATATTGAGTAAATGCCATGGTAGTGCTTATGGAGGACATCACGCCGGAGAAAGAACCGCGCAAAAGGTTCTACAATCAGGTTTTTATTGGCCAACTCTCTTCAAAGATGCAAGGAAGTTCATTTTATCTTGTGATGAATGCCAAAGGGTTGGTAATATCTCTAGACGCAATGAAATGCCGATGAATTATACTCTTGTTATTGAACCGTTCGATTGTTGGGGATTTGACTTCATGGGACCTTTTCCCTCTTCAGAAGGTAACACTCATATACTTGTTGCTATTGATTATGTTACTAAATGGGTGGAAGCCATACCTACAAAAAGTGCTGATGGTGAGACCTCTTTAAGAATGCTTTTAGATATTACTTTTCCTAGATTTGGAGTTTCTAGATATATTATAACTGATGGAGGTTCTCATTTTATTCACGGTGGTTTTAGAAAAACTCTTGCTAGATATGGTATTAATCATAGAATTGCTTCCGCTTATCATCCTCAAACTAGTGGGCAAGTAGAATTATCAAATAGAGAGATTAAATCTATCTTGCAAAAGACTGTTAATAAAACTAGAAAGAATTGGGCTAGTAAATTGAAGGATGCACTTTGGGCTTATAGAACTGCTTATAAAAATCTCATGGGAATGTCACCTTATAAAATGGTTTATGGGAAAGCTTGTCATTTACCTTTAGAACTAGAGCACAAAGCTTATTGGGCTGTTAGAGAATTAAATAAACATCCTAAACTTGCCGGTAATAAGAGGTTGTTGCAATTGAGTTCTCTAGATGAATGGAGAAGTGAAGCTTACGAAAATGCTAAACTCTTTAAAGAGAAAGTTAAAAAATGGCATGATAGAAGGATTATCAAAAGAGAATTTAATATTGGGGATAAAGTCCTATTGTATCGGTCTCGTCTCAGATTCTTTGCAGGGAAACTACTCTCGAGATGGGAAGGACCATATGTTGTTGAGGAGGTGTATCGTTCAGGTGCAATCAAAATTAGCTCTCTCCAAGGCAATGCCACGCAAGTGGTGAATGGACAAAGACTCAAGCATTATATCTCAGGTGATTCTTATAATGTTGATGTTGATATTATTCGAGTGGAAACACCGGAGGCCTTCATCAAAGGACAAGTTGACAGTTCGCCAGAACTCGACTTTGAATAGGTAACAGTACTGGTAATGAAAAGTTCGCAATTTACTTTCAGAGCAATATTTTTGCTGTTTTTGGAAAATATGAAAAATTACGAGATCGAAACGGAGTGGAAAAGACGCACGAGGGCGTGCCACCATAGGCCGGCGCGGCCTGGCCTTGGCCCGCGCCGCCTATGGTCTGGCCGCCTCGTCGCCCCTTTCCGACTCTGGTTCGACCTGGTACTTTTCTTTTGTCGTGAAATTTTTTGCTATATAATCCCCTGGACCCCTGGAGGTCCGTATATCGCTTTCTCGACGTGTTTTGTTTCGAGCTGTTTCTGCCAGGATCTGTTTTCAGTTTAGAAGCACCATGGTCTCCAAGAACAAGGGCAAGGAGCTTCCGGATGAAGACAATCAAGATCTTGGGTGGAAAGAAGAGGACAAGAGCGTCAAGGAAGAGGATGAAGAAGAGGTGGAGGAAGACTCGCGTGCACACCCGCGTGCTACCATCGCAAGCGTCAAGGTGGTGGACAACCCCTTCAGTGCAAACAAGAGCGCAAGGATTCGCACCGGAGGAGGGGTTCCACGTCATTACCTAGCTCCGAAGACATCTTTCTCAGGCACTCACCATCCCTTCCGCAATCTAATTTTCAATAATCAAATTGAAAGGATTCCCAGGGCAGCATTGCCTAGCAATTGGGATATAGATCGTTCTAACACTGCAGGAAGGACGAAGCCTGAGGGTGAAGAGTGGGGAAATAGCTCCAAAAGTTGGGACTCGCCATCGGACATACTTCTTAACCGCGTCGAGCACAATTCGGAGATGATTCGCAACCTCACGTACAAGATTGATGAGCTTCAGGAGCTTGTTGAGAAGCTTGTCAGGAATTCATCACCACCATCGCCGAAGGAGTAATTCATCATCGGGATGGTATTGGCATCCCCTTGGTTTGTTCCAAGCTTGGGGGAGTGCCGCGGTATCACATCATCACTACCTTTTACTTTTTACTGTCAAGTAAAAAGTGTCATATCATGAGTAGGGAAGTTATCATATAAGGTGGGTTGCAGTTTGGAAGTATCTCTCCTTTAGTTGGTTGTCTATGTATCCCTTGGTGTGAGTTATCGTTATGGAATATTAATGAGAAGTCTTATCATTTACATATTGCACATCTTATTTTAGTTTGCAATCTCTATTATATGATTTACCTTGTTGTTAGTATTGGTATCACTTTGGGAGCATTGAATAAATCTATTTGGTTTTGGCAAACTTAGCATTGGTCAATAGCAACAACACTTTGAGGTTTAAGTAGACAAGAGAAATACATGTAGTTGTTTCATTGTCTTTCTTTCATGTTAGCTCATAGCTTATTATTCTGAAGTTAAAACTGTTTGTGCTTACAAGGAAGATGCATGATTATCTCTATCGCATGTATATTTGTTTGGTTCCTTCAACTCTTATGCTTGCTAATTAACCTTGCTAGCCAAAGACCTGTACTGAGAGGGAATACTTCTCGTGCATCCAAACCTTAACCCAAACCTATGCCATTTGTGTCCACCATATCTACCTACTACATGGTATTTTCTGCCATCGCAAGTAAATACTTCGTGTGCTACCTTTAAACAAATTTAAAATTTACTATCTTTTATTTGTGTCAATGTTTTATAGCTCATGAGGAAGTATGTGGTGTTTTATCTTTCAATCTTGTCGGGCAACTTTCACCAATGGACTAGTGGTTTCATCCGCTTATCCAATAATTTTGCAAAAAGAGCTGGCAATGGGATTCCCAGTCCCAAATTAATTAAACTAAATAGACACTCCTCCATGGTATGTGATTGATGGACGGCACCCGAAGGATTCGGTTAGCCATGGCTTGTGTAAGCAAAGGTTGGGGGGAGTGTCATCATAATCTTTACCTAATAATAAAGGGAAAAGGGTTTCTCCCTCGGTCGTCGGTCCAAGTTTAAACTACCCCTGAAGTTAATCTAAATTACCCACCACTGCCATCCACAAGTGAAATAACTGTTCAAGTTCTTTTTGTCTTATTAGTCCCTTTTACCCTTAATTTGTGTTGATATTACGGTCATTGCCACCGCTTATGCGAAATAGACAATTCTGACGTCCCCGCAACCTGACCTTTGTCTTTTTTTCTTGGTGTTCCACCGAACTCTCTCATATCCTCTTTCCACCCAGCGCAAGAACTCCGCGCCTGATTCACGCGCGGCGCGATTCACGCGCAGTCCGCCACCGGCGAATCGAGACCTTCAGCGAGGATCGAGTTATCTCATGCTGGAATCGAACCTAGCTATCTGATTTCAGCCTCACCGTTGTATGAATCGAGACAGAGCTCGCTGCCGCCTGCAGCTCAACATCACCGCTAACGAGGTCCCACACCACTGTAGCGGGGTTGCTGAAGAGCGAATCGGCCCGAACGTCTGGTGCACGCGCGAGTAGGAGATTGAGGTGGAGGCCGCCGTCGCCCGCGGAGGATCTGCAGCCAACGCCACGACGACCGGCGATGCAGCTGCTCCCTGGCGGCATTCAACAGGAGGCAGTGGCTGAGAGACGTACAAGGCATTGCTCCTCCTAGAGCAACTCCTCACGCACGGCCCCCGCTGCCCTGTACTGTACAATATCGTTGTGTGTATCGTCAAAGAAAAAAGCCATGATCGAGCACAGCCAACGCTCAGTCTGCACTTTATGTGGTACACTGAACCTGAAGATGAATTTCATGCTGTTTGTTTAATGCAGTAAGTGCAGAGCTCTCAGATTTTCCATCTTCAAGGGAGGGACACAAACAGACAATGAGCCGACCGTTTACGTCTACAAGGTCGAAAAATGCGTCGAATTCCTGCTCCAGCTGACTGGGCTGTCCGCGGCGACGCAAACCTAGCCGAAATATGCGCCTCAGATGCGTCTCTGCGGATGCGCAAAGTGTCCGCTCGCGTCTGGCGGACGTTTCGTCACGCCCGCCTGACAGCGACCTTGGCTTGATGCGTATTTTCAGGCGCGCCAATGACTGGCGCCGCTGCGTCGCTTCGGCAGTCTGCGCCACGTTAATGGCGATGTCTCACCTGCCGAGCGGCCGCCGCCCATCTCCGCCAACGCAGTAATGGTGATGCCACGTGTCCCGCGGCCGTCGCCTGCCTCCGGCCTATATAAAGAGGGCGCGCGCTCTTCTTCCTCATCCACTCATCCACACAAACCCTAGCCACCACAAGCTCCACAGTAGCGCCGCCTAGCTCTTCCTGCGACGCAGCCAGCCTCGCGAGGAAGTTCATGGCGGGTCCTGGTGGCCTGGGCGCCCCCGGGGCCGGGGCCGCCGAGGTGGACCAGCTATGTCCCCACGATCGCCATCGCCTGCGCCGTCCTCATCTTCGCAGGAGGAGCGCTGCTTTGAGTTCCTCCTCCGCATCGACGACGACCCACTCAGCATCAAGCGGCTCCCGGACAAGTTCGCTGAGTTCGTCGATGGCGTCGAGCCGGCCCAGTTGCATCTATGGGAGGCCAGCTGCAACTTCTGCCTGTGGCCTGTCGAGATCTCGTTCGACAGGCAGAGCAAGATGTACCTGCACACGGGGTGAGACAAGTTCGCCCGCGACCTCGCGCTCGAGCCCGACCCAGTTTGTGTAATGTTTGAAACTATGTTTACAAATGGAGAAAAGGGAAAAAACAAGTAGAAAAAAATGTGTTGGACCGCTGGAGCCACCCCAGAGGGAAATGAACGCGGACAAAAATGGTCATTTTTCGCATCCGTCAGGCGACGCAAATGGACGCACACGGATAATTTGGGCATCCGAAATACATCGCCCCGTTGGAGATGCCCTTGGAGATATGTAGGATTTACCTCATGAAAGCAAATTCATTAAAAAAAACCTTCTTGAATGGCGACGAACAAAATCACTAAAACGAACTCATGCATCAGTTTTGAAGATTTTGTCATGGACTTTTCCGCACATCCGTCTTACAACCATAATCTTTTAAGCAAGAATATGTATCCATCAGAACTAGCGTCGTAGCATTGGGTTCTACTTGTCGTTACAAGTCTTCTTACAATAAATTGCATAATCTAGCATTATTACGAAATCATCGAGTATAAGTTAGCTTCACACTTTATCAAAAAATAAGTTAGCTTCACAAGTTAAATCATTAAAATATAGCTTCACAATTGGTTGTGTCATTATAGTTTTAGGCATCATTATAAGCCATCAGGTCACAAGAATATCCAATAAACCTTCAACTTCGTTGTGAGGTAGAGTCATAGCCATGGTATTTGGAACAATGACATGTTTGGTTCATGCCGTGTTTAGTCCTGCCAAATGTTGACAAGAATTGACTTGCTACTTTTTTGGTTAAGGAAATCTCTACCCACTTGGCTAATTATTTGGCAAGAATCTGCGAGAGAGATGGAGGGAGAATCTATGGCAACCAATATTTTGGCAACAAACCAAACATAGGTCAAAGTATACTAGGCTACCATTTTTTTGGTAGCGCTAGCTTGGGCAATGAACCAAACCTACCCTAAGTGAGCATGCAACCTTACAATAAATTGCATGGTCTAGCATTATTACAAAATCATCCAGTATAAGTTATCTTCACTCTTTGTCAAAAAATAAGTTAGCTTCAATTCACAAGTTAAACCATTAAAATAATAGCTTCACTTGGTTGTGTCATTATAGTTTTAGGCATCATTTTAAGCCATCATGTCACAAGAATATCCGATAAACCGTCAACTTCGTTGCAAGGTAGAGTCATTGCCATGGTATTTGGAATAAGGACATGTTTGGTTCATGACGTGTTTAGTCCTCGCAAATGTCGGCAAGAATTGGTTTGCCATTTTTTAGCTAAGGAATCCTCTACCCACACTTGGTTAATTATTTGACAAGAATCTGCAAGAGAGATGGAGCAATAATCTGTGGCAACCAATATTTTGGCAACAAACAAAACATAGGGCAAAGTATACTAGGTTACTAATTTTTTTGGTAGCGCTAGCTTGGGCACTGAACCAGACATACCCTAAGTGAGCATGCAACTAAAACTACACCTAAGCTTCGTGACCATCACATTCCTTCAATTTGTTGGAGTGTTTGAGTAACTATTTCTCCGAAACTAAAATAAAAAGGCACTCATTCATGGTATGAGATTGTTGGCAGGCACCCGAGGATTCGGTTAGCCATGGTTTGTGAAAGAAAGGTTGGAAGGAGTGCCACACAAAATAAAAATAAAATGGGAGCCGCTCTTTGAAGGTTTGCCTGGCAAGGGGGTTAGAGTACCCGCTACCAGTCGTTGACAACAACAAACACCTCTCAAATTATTACTTTTATTATCTCTATATGATTTCAAAACTGAAAAAACTCTAGCACATGATTTAATCCCTGCTTCCCTCTGCGAAGGGCCTGTCTTTTACTTTATGTTGAGTCAGTAAACCTATTTCCCTCCATCTCAAGCAAGCATTTGAGTTGTTGTGATCAAACCATTATATTGTGATCTGCTTCATCATGTCTTTTATTCTTCCTTGTTTAGTACAAGTTTTATCTGAATGAATATAGCTTTGCAAGTTATCAATGATTATGAGGAGACTATTATGATTGAGTATGCAAGTTGTGCCATATAAACTTTAACATGAGAGCGCTGCTCAATAGATAAATATAACCTGTTAATTGTTCTCTGACCAAGAACGAAGTTTGCCATCACCAACTATGATTTCTTATGCACCTTTATTTGTGATTACCTTATACTTGTTTCAAGTTGAGTCATATGGGGAAGTTGTTTACTAGAATGTCTTGTGTGAATGAATATGATGCTTCTTGTCCGTATTTTATTTATCGACTCTTCACTCCATAAACATGTGGTCCTGTTTACCGAGTTCAGTTTCGCTTGGGGACAAGCGAAGTCTAAGCTTGGGGGGAGTTGATACGTCCAATTTGCATCACTATTTTGTATCATAATTTGTTGTTATTCATTGATATATTTCATGTTTGGACACAATACTTATGTTATTTCATCTATTTTGCATGTTTCATCATTGTTGGAGGATCAAGCACCGGAGCCAGGATTCTGCTGGAAAAAGCACCGTCAGAACGCAATATTTCGGAAGATCAACTGTGGAAGGAAATTATACCAAAAATCCTATTTTTCCAGATGACGAAGGAAGCCAGAAGGGGGAGCTGAGAAGGCCCAAGGTGGGGCCAGACCACAGGCCGGCGCGGCCCATGGCCTGGCCGCGCCACCTTGTGGTGTGGGGGGCCCACAGCCCCTTTCGCCTCCTTTTCTTCGCGAAATCCTTCATCCCGAAGACCTAAGCCACAGAGGGCACCTCACGAAGAGTTACAGCCGCCTCTGCGGGGCGGAGAACACCAGAGAGAAAAGAGCTCTCCGGCGGGCTGAGATCCGCCGGGGAAATTCCCTCCAGGAGGGGGAAATCGACGCTATCGTCACCGTCATCGAGCTGGACATCATCTCCATCACCATCATCATCATCTCCACCATCATCACAGCCATCTCCACCGCTGGACATCGTCACCGCCGTAGCAATTTGGGTTTGATCTTGATTGTTTGATAGGGGAAACTCTCCCGGTATTGATTTCTACTTGTTATTGATGCTATTGAGTGAAACCGTTGAACCAAGGTTTATGTTCAGATTGTTATTCATCATCATATCACCTCTGATCATGTTCCATATGATGTCTCGTGAGTAGTTCGTTTAGTTCTTGAGGACATGGGTGAAGTCTAAATGTTAGTAGTGAACTATGGTTGAGTAATATTCAATGTTATGATATTTAAGTTGTGGTGTTATTCTTCTAGTGGTGTCATGTGAACGTCGACTACATGACACTTCACCTTTATGGGCCTAGGGGAATGCATCTTGTACTCGTTTGCCAATTGCGGGGTTGCCGGAGTGACGTAAACCTAAACCCCCGTTGGTATATCGATGCGGGAGGGATAGCAGGATCTCAGAGTTTAAGGCTGTGGTTAGATTTATTCTTAATTACTTTCTTGTAGTTGCGGATGCTTGCAAGGGGTATAATCACAAGTATGTATTAGTCCTAGGAAGGGCGGTACATTAGCACAGGTTCACCCACACAACACTTATCATAACAATGAAGATTATTTAGCCGTATGTAGCGAAAGCACTAGACTAAAATCCCGTGTGTCCTCGAGAACGTTTGGTCATTATAAGTAAACAAACCAGCTTGTCCTTTGTGCTAAAAAGGATTGGGCCACTCGCTGCAATTGTTACTCTCGCACTTTACTTACTCGTACTTTATTCAACTCGTTACATCAAAACCCCCTGAATACTTGTCTGTGAGCATTTACAGTGAATCCTTCATCGAAACTGCTTGTCAACACCTTCTGCTCCTCGTTGGGATCGATATTCTTACTTATCGAAAATACTACGATACACCCCCTATACTTGTGGGTCATCACCCACTGTAGTAGATTTGTCGATGAAGTTGTAGCTTTCGACACTGCTTGAGCCATCGCTTATATATGAGTCCACAGATGACTCAAACGACATGTCGCTGAAGATCTTGGCGAGTTTCTCTCTTGCCCTGGTGCTGATGTAGCGTGACGACGAATTTTCTTCTTCTCCTGATTCAGTTGATGATGTATAGCTTGAAAAATCGGAATCGACCGCCGACGATCTCGACGAAATCGGAATTTCGACACGATACGATCCTTCTTTCTCGACGCGAAAGTGAAACCTTCCGAACGTCATCTCCATAGGCTCCTCCAGATACGCATATGCATCCAAACGGGAGGGTGGGTGAGGAACAAAATCGACAGGACCAGCAGCGATCTTTTTACCTCGATCCATTGCGTTGCTTGCGGTTGACGATGTCGAAGATCTTGAACGTGCCATCGAGATCGGATCCTTACGCCTCTAGTCCCCACAGACGGCGCCAATTGACAAGGTATTAACTTGTCAATGCCTACGGATTGTAGACTAGGGTTTAGTTGGAAGTAGAGGGCAAGTAGATCTCGAAGGTTTCAGCCGAAAAGTACTCGACGATTATGAAACTAGGGTTTGTAAACAATGATTCGATGATTTCTTCATCCCTCGACTCCCCCTTATATAAGAGGCGGAGCCGAGGGATTCGTGTCATACAAGTTACAGAGTCCGGGAAGGTTTCTAACTCATCCCGCAAGATTACAAATAACCCTTCCTACTACAACTCTAGCTTTCCTTAATAATATCTTGGGCTCCCGAATCTTCTTATTCTTCGGGTAATGGGCCTTCAGTAAACCCCGGGTACTATCTTCGGCAGGCCCATTTGGGATGCCTATGTCACTTGGAGCGTCGGTTTGTTTTTGTTTTTGTTTTTTAAAATGGATCCTAGCATTCATTGTGTTGGAGAGAGACACGCTCCGCTGTTGCATATGGACAAATATGTCCTTAGGCTTTACTCATAATATTCATGGCGAAGGTTGAATCTTCTTCGTTAATTTGTTATATGGTTGGAAACGGGAAATGATACATGTAGTAATTGCTATAATGTCTTGGATAATGTGATACTTAGCAATTGTTGTGCTCATGTTTAAGCTCTTGCGTCATACACTTTGCACCTATTAATGAAGAAATACATAGAGCTTGCTAAAATTTGGTTTGCATAATTGGTCTCTCTAAGGTCTAGATAATTTCTAGTATTGAGTTTGAACAACAAGGAAGACGGTGTAGAGTCTTATAATGTTTACAATATGTCTTTTATGTGAGTTTTGCTGCACCGGTTCATCCTTGTGTTTGTTTCAAATGACCTTGCTAGCCTAAACCTTGTATCGAGAGGGAATACTTCTCATGCATCCAAAATCCTTGAGCCAACCACTATGCCATTTGTGTCCACCATACCTACCTACTACATGGTATTTCTCCGCCAATCCAAAGTAAATTGCTTGAGTGCTACCTTTAAATTTCCATTCTTCGCCTTTGCAATATATAGCTCATGGGACAAATAGCCTAAAAACTATTGTGGTATTGAATATGTACTTATGCACTTTATCTCTTATTAAGTTGCTTGTTGTGCGATAACCATGTTCCTGGGGACGCCATCAACTAATCTTTGTTGAATATCATGTGAGTTGCTATGCATGTCCGTTTTGTCTGAAGTAAGGGAGATTTACCGCTAGAATGGTTAGAGCATGCATAATGTTAGAGAAGAACATTGGGCCGCTAACTAAAGCCATGATCCATGGTGGAAGTTTCAGTTTTGGACAAATATCCTCAATCTCATATGAGAAAATTAATAATTGTTGAATGCTTATGCATAAAAGAGGAGTCCATTATCTGTTGTCTATGTTGTCCCGGTATGGATGTCTAAGTTGAGAATAATCAATAGCGAGAAATCCAATGCGAGCTTTCTCCTTAGACCTTTGTACAGGCGGCATATAGGTACCCCTTTGTGATACTTGGTTAAAACATATGTATTGCGGTGATAATCCAGGTAATCCGAGCTAATTAGGACAAGGTGCGGGCACTATTGGTATACTATGCATGAGGCTTGCAACTTTTAGGATATAATTTACATAACACATATGCTTTATTACTACCGTTGAAAAAATTGTTTCTTGTTTTCAAAACCAAAGCTCTAGCACAAATATAGCAATCAATGCTTCCCTCTGCGAAGAGCCCTTTCTTTTACTTTTATGTTGAGTCAGTTCACCTATTTCTCTCCACCTCAAGAAGCAAACACTTGTGTGAACTGTGCATTGATTCCTACATACTTGCATATTGCACTTGTTATATTACTCTGCATTGACAACTATCCATGAGATATACATGTTATAAGTTGAAAGCAACCGCTGAAACTTAATCTTCCTTTGTGTTGCTTCAATACCTTTACTTTGAATTATTGCTTTATGAGTTAACTCTTATGCAAGACTTATTGATGCTTGTCTTGAAGTACTATTCATGAAAAGTCTTTGCTTTATGATTCATTTGTTTACTCATGTCATTTACCATTGTTTTGATCGCTGCATTCATTACATATGCTTACAATAGTATGATCAAGGTTATGATGGCATGTCACTCCAGAAATTATCTTTGTTATCGCTTACCTGCTCGGGACGAGCAGAAACTAAGCTTGGGGATGCTGATACGTCTCCGACGTATCGATAATTTCTTATGTTCCATGCCACATTATTGATGATATCTACATGTTTCATGCATACTTTATGTCATATTTATGCATTTTCCGGCACTAACCTATTAACGAGATGCCGAAGAGCCGATTCTTGTTTTCTGCTGTTTTTGGTTTCAGAAATCCTAGTAAGGAAATATTCTCGGAATTGGACGAAATCAACGCCCAGGGGCCTATTTTCACACGAAGCTTTCAGAAGACCGAAGATGATACGAAGTGGGGCCACGAGCTGGCGACACACTAGGGCGGCGCGGACCAGCCCTTGGCCGCCCCGACCTACTGTGTGGGGCCCTCGTGTGGCCCCCTGACCTATCTCCTCCGCCTACTTAAAGCCTTCGTCGCGAAACCCCCAGTACCGAGAGCCACGATACGGAAAACCTTCCAGAGACGACGCCGCCGCCAATCCCATCTCGGGGATTCTGGAGATCGCCTTCGGCACCCTGCCGGAGAGGGG
This sequence comes from Lolium rigidum, assembly GCF_022539505.1. Taxonomy (NCBI): domain Eukaryota; kingdom Viridiplantae; phylum Streptophyta; class Magnoliopsida; order Poales; family Poaceae; genus Lolium; species Lolium rigidum. The sequence continues at coordinate 79,691,281 of NC_061512.1, read as the reverse complement.
AATCATCTCCCGGAGGACTCTTCACCGCCATGGTCGCCTCCGGAGTGATGAGTGAGTAGTTCACCCCTGGACTATGGGTCCATAGCAGTAGCTAGATGGTCGTCTTCTCCTAATTGTGCTTCATTGTCGGGTCTTGTGAGCTGCCTAACATGATCAAGATCATCTATCTGTAATGCTATATGTTGTGTTTGTTGGGATCCGATGGATAGAGAATACTATGTTATGTTGATTATCAATCTATTACATATGTGTTGTTTATGATCTTGCATGCTCTCCGTTATTAGTAGAGGCTCGGCCAAGTTTTTACTCTTAACTCCAAGAGGGAGTATTTATGCTCGATAGTGGGTTCATGGCTCCATTAAATCCGGGACGAGTGACGGAAAGTTCTAAGGTTGTGGATGTGCTTGTTGCCACTAGGGATAAAACATTGATGTTATGTCCGAGGATGTAGTTATTGATTACATTACGCACCATACTTAATGCAATTATCTGTTGTTTGCAACTTAATACTGGAAGGGGTTCGGATGATAACCTGAAGGTGGACTTTTTAGGCATAGATGCATGCGGGATAGCGGTCTATGTACTTTGTCGTAATGCCCAATTAAATCTCACTATACTCATCATATCATGTATGTGCATTGTCATGCCCTCTCTATTTTTCAATTGCCCAACTGTAATTTGTTCATCCAACATGCTATTTATCTTATGGGAGAGACACCTCTAGTGAACTGTGGACCCCGGTCCATTCTTTTAATCGAATACAATCTACTGCAATACTTGTTCTACTGTTTTCTGCAAACAATCATCATCCACACTATACATCTAATCCTTTGTTACAGCAAGCCGGTGAGATTGACAACCTCGCAGTTTCGTTGAGGCAAAGTACTTTGGTTGTGTTGTGCAGGTTCCACGTTGGCGCCGGAATCCCTGGTGTTGTGCCGCACTACATCTCGCCGCCATCAACCTTCAACGTGCTTCTTGGCTCCTACTGGTTCGATAAACCTTGGTTTCTTACTGAGGGAAAACTTGTCGTTGTACGCATCACACCTTCCTCTTGGGGTTCCCAACGGACGCGTGCTGTACGCGTATCATCCAGCTCAATGTCCAGCTTCACGTCCAGCTGCTCCTCTTCTCCTAGTGTGATGCTTGCTTCATCTTCGTACCTGATCATACATAAGTAAAAGGACTTAGGCAGTATAAAGTTCTCATCGATCAAAGTATCACTTAGGGACAAGTTCACCTGTTGTTTGAGTAGCTTCGCACGAGCTCTTGTCATAGGTCCAATCCTGACTTCATTGGTGAAAGGACACGGATGCCTCCTAGAGGGGGGGGGGGTGAATAGGCGGTTTAAAACTTTTACGAATATGGCTTAACAAATGCGGAATAAAACTAGCGTTTAATTTGTCAAGCACAAAACCTATATAACTAGGGTTCACCTATGTGCACCAACAACTTATGCTAAGCAATTCAAGCAACTATGTGATAGCAAGATATATAACTTCAAGCACGAAGGCTATCACAAAGTAAAGTGCATAAGTAAAGAGCTCGGGTATAGGAATAACCGAAGTGACGCGAAGACAACGATGTACCCCGAAGTTCACACTCTTGCGCGTGCTACTCTCCGTTGGAGCAGTGTGGAGGACAAGTCACTCCAAATGCTCGAAGGCCACCGTATTCTCCTCGAGAATTCCCACCAAAAGGGATGTCCTCGATCCACTATGGAACCTTAGGGTGGTCACCGAACCCGCACAAAGCTTGGAACTATCTCCACAACTTAATTGGAGGCTCCCAATAAATCGCCACAAAGGCCTTGCCCTTGAAGAATCTCCACAACTTAATTGCAGTCCCCAAGAACACCACAAAGACCCTAAAGACCACTAAGCCGTCTAGAGTCTAAAGACCCAAGAGGAACAAGCTCCCGAAGTGAATATCTCACGAACTTTCACCTCCACGTATCACCGCGGAGAAGTCAAACCGATGCACCAAATGCAATGGCTATAACACCACAAAGATGCTCAAATCCTTCACTCTTAAATTCCAACAAAGCTACTAAAACTATTGGGGGAATAAGAGAGGAAGAACAAAATAAGAAGAGGAACACAAAATTTCTCCAAGATCTAGATCTAGAGATTCTCTCACAAAGAGGGAGATTTGATTGGTGTAAATATAGATCTAGACCTCCTCTCTCTTTTCCTCAAATCTGAGCAAGAATCATGAAGGGATTGGGGGAGAGGAGGAGCTCTCAAGATGCAACAATGGTGGAGAGCAAAAGGTTGAAGAAGCAGTTCAAAAGGGGGACAAGAAAAGGCTTAAATAGCGGCTCACGATTTTCTGCCCGTTGGGGTTGGTCAGCTTGGACCGGTAGTACCGGCCACAAAAGGGCGGTACTACCGCCTGTGGTTGAGCAGAGCAGTGCAGACGAGTGGCGCAGCTGGCCAGCGAGGACGGCAAAGCGGGAGAGCGGGGTCAGTGCGTGAGCAAGGCAGCCAGGCGCGTGGTGAGCGGGCGGTCGAGCGACTGGGTTGGTGGCAAGCGGGTGACGTGGTGCGCGGGCGCGTGAGAAGGGACCGGTACCACCGGCCTGGGCCAGATGGAACCACCGGCCAGAGTCGACCGGTACTACCCGGCATCGGTACCGGCCATGGTACCGGCCTAAGTGCGCATGTATACTCGGATTATACTGGAAGCCCGGACGCACGCAGCGGTAGTAGCAGCGGTATATCCGGCCATGCATGGGCGTCACCACCTGCCATCCAGCCCGAGCTAGCTATGATCGATTAGCTTATCTTGCACATCATGGCCAGAAGCTAGCTTCTTCTTGCATACTAACATGTAACGATTATCCCAAGCTAGCTAATTTCTTCATGTATACTTGCACATCGCGACCAGCTAGCTTCTTCTAAATGTGCACATGACGGCCAGCCTTCAAGGCATCAACTTTATTTTCTTTGAATAACAACAATTGCCCAGCTTCAAATAAAATAACGGGCAAACAACAAATACCAGAAATGCAAAAACAGGAGCTATATGAAAATCCGATCGAGACGAAATTATTTTTGTTAGAAAGAGAACGACAAAAGCTACCGCAAAAAGGTGAAATTATTAAGAATAATTGGGGTAGATTTTTCCACTAATTTATAAGATAAATTTCTCAACACTGAGAACCGGTAAAAACAACAATATAAAAAACGCAACAAGTATTTTACGCGGAATTCGTTTTCGATGAACTAGAGCTTATCATAAAAATAATCACAAACTCTAAAACATCACATGGATAAGATTCAAATAACAACCAAAAAAAATGATGCAGTGATGCAAAGGTTTGACGGCACTCCGAATGATACGATCGAGTTACTCACTCGAGAGCCCCTTGATAGTACGACATCTAGCATGTAAACCGGTCTCCCAACTAAACCATGAGACCGGTAAGAAATAAACCCTATCAACAGCAAACCTTAACCTTGCACATTTCACTTGAGCTCAATAAAGACGATCTTGACCGCAACAAGATGTAACACATTTCTTGATTGTGTTTGACTGATGAAGTCTTGCGAATTGTTCCACATACTCCACTATGGGAGAGTTCCTTCTTCGGTGCATATTATTTCTTCTTGATTGCAATCTTCAAGCCAACATATGGTTCAACCATTGCCCATGGACAACTCCTACCAGTATAACTCAATGCAAACATTAGTCCATAGGGATTATCATTAATTACAAAAAACCACACATGGGCTCCATGCACTTTCAATTGGACATGAGCTTCACAGCAGCATCGTCTTCATCTTGCAATGACAGAGGTAGTAATTTAGTAGGGATGTCCTCATCATCAGATTTCTGGCCATGCCAGGTATGTGTCTCACATCTGTCAGAGTGCGTGTCATGCCATCATGCATCTTAATCCGAACGGAGTCAATGCCCACGATCTCACGTGGGTTGTTATCTCCCATATGCACAACATCTCTACTCTGCACAAACTCATAAGAACTGAGCCAGTCTTTGTTACAACAAATATGAAACGAACATGCAGAATCAAGTATCTACTCATCATTAACAGAAACACAACCAACAAACACAACTAGGCAATCTCCATCAGAATTATCACTGGAAACAACAGCAGCCTTACCATCACCCTCCGATTTGTTTTTCGACTGGTAAGTACCGTTTCTTTTCTCTTTGTTCTGCAACTTCAAGCAATCATCAATATCGTGGCTAGTTTTCTTACAGTACTTGCAGAACTTACCATCTCGTCCCTTGGACTTTGAGCGACCTATGTCGGTCTTGCTCTTATCTTTGTTGTAGTTCTTGTAGTTGTTGTTTCTGTTCTCGGTCCTGCCACGGACCTGCAGTGCTTCTGCCTTAGATGATGAACCATATGCCTGTACCATAGATTTCATCTTTTCCCTATGTTGGAGGGCCTCATAAACTTTGTCAAGGGTTAGTTCATCACTGCTGTATAACAAGGTGTCTCAAAAATTCGCAAAAGAATTAGGCAACAAGACTAACAGTATAAGAGCGAGATCCTCATCATCATAATTTACCTCCATGGACAGCAAATCAGAAACGATCTCTCTAAAGACCGATAGGTGATTCATCATTGACGCACCTTCTTGCAGCTTGTGCGAGAACAACTTCATCTTCATGTGCATCTTACTGGTTAGATCTTTAGACATGCAGATCGATTTCAATTTCAACCACAACGCCGCTGCGGATTTCTCTGCCAGCACTTCCTGCAAGATATTGTTGGATAGATGAAGCTGAATTAATGAAAAAGCCTTACGGTCTTTCCTCTTTTCATTATCGGTCCAGGACTTGGAATCTTTCTTGCCAAATCCATCAAGAGCTTCATCCAGATCAGAAGATTGGGTGAGCATCGCCCTCATCTTCACTTGCCACAGAGAAAATCTCGTGGTATAATCCAGCTGCGGTAGATCGAACTTCAAAGAAGACATGTCACAAAACCCTAGATTGAAACACGGGCTCTGATACCACTTGATATAAAAGCGACAAGCAAATAACGAAGAACAATAAAGGAAAACGCAACGGAGACACGAGATTTAACGTGAAAAACTGTAATATCCCAGGTTTAGAGGCTACAAAATGAGAGAACACCAAAGTGTGCATTGCATTCATGCATAGAAAATCCGGGGATTTTCGCGCTTTCAAATAAAACTTACCACAGTAACTGAAGTTTCACTTGACTTGCTGGAATTGAAGTAGATCATCAAGTCAAGCGCTATAAACTTCACTGTGATCTTTGCTAAACCTTGTTTTGGGTAGAGATGATTTGATCTATGGATTAGATCAAATGGAATTAGATTTACAACAACACATTCTTTAAGAATCAAACCCTAACTTATTAACACTTAAAAGTTAGCAACTACCTTTGTGTGTAAATTAATTCACTTATAAATAAGTTAAACCACATGGTCTAAAGTGCATAAAAGCCACACATTCTTATTTAAATCATAACTTATTAAATACATGGAATATCATAAAACTAAATCCATTTACATTACGAATTATAGTTCAAACTATTTGAATCAAACTAACTATGAGTATTTTGAAACTCATATGACCATGCCTTGGTGAAATCAAACCCAACTATCCAAAATTGAGGAATAACCTTAACCTTTTTACCAATATTATAATGTAAATCCAATCAAAGATGGTATGATGACTCATCCACAATAATACAACTCTCCATAAGATATTTAGTAACAAATGCCACTTGGCTATCCAAAAATAAATCATATGAGAGGATAATCTCTATGCCATGTGGGATGAAAATATCTACATGACTTGCTTTCCAAGCTTTGCCACCTCATGCTCAAAGGATTGCTATGGATGAGGGCATGACAACCAAGCACCTTACTCATCAAACCAAATCAAGAGTCACCACCTATGTGTCATGATACTAGAGCTTGCCCAAGCCTATAAATAGAGCCACACCCTTCATCCATTTGCTCATCAAGTACCATGATACATGGGCACAAACACATAGAGCCACTCCATATGAATTAGCTAGAATCAAGATGAAGAAGCTAGGAGGTGGAGGCATACCACAAGATGCAGATTTATTCAGATTTCCTGAAGAACAAGCTACAGAAGATACCAAGGTAGAATTCCTAGGCAAACCATATATTTAGAGGATCATATCATCATCTCTTGAGTAGGACCTTAGGATATTCCAAGACATTGAGAAGTGAGAGAAGTTATAATACTAACCATAACCATGTTCATACAAGAATATTAGAGAAGTACTAATCCTAGTTGTTCAAGTCAATATTTGATCTTAGAAGTGAGAACCCTATTTCAATAACAATACCTTAGCAAACCAATTCCTTAATCATCACAACTTAGTATTAATTATAAACCCTAAGAATCTAGGATGAGTGTGATGAGAGGAATAATAAGGAGGGATTAGTGAGGAATGAGTGGATCTTGTCTAATGCATGATTATACCTTGTAGACATAGATCATAAGTTAAACCATATGATTATTAGATCTCATCTATCACATAAAATAATAAGTATATCACTAGTAGTTAACCCAGACCAATCCTCATGCCTTGTATGTAGGAGTAACCCTAGCTAGCCAATAAAACATAATCAAAGCTTATGCTTATACCCAATTCTAGCTTGTGTATTACATGAGAAATCCCAAAGAAAACCCTAGACCACATTTGAATCCAAGTACCAATTGGGATCATGAAAAGAACCCTGCCATACCTCATGCCTATTTAATACTTCAATTGGTGAAGCATCACCAAAACCCTAAACCTTTCACCTAGGAATTACTTCACATAAAATATTGCACTCTACCTTTCCATCCTAGTAGACCAAATGAAGTAGTGTTCTATAAATTAAACCATCATTAGCAAATGCATTGCTAATTATAAACATAGGATCCATCTTAATTAGTTCAAGCTAAAGTTTACTACAACCAGATTAGTGATTATAGAATTTTCTTAGCCATCTTATTAAAACCATAGGAATAATTCTTCACATACAATCATAACACAATTCCAACCTCATTACCAATAATATGAAACTTTAGCTATAATTAAATTATATGTGAGTAATCACTATGAATAAGCACTAGCACAATAGAATATGTTCACCTTCACATGTTCTCAATTTCAAATCCTTTAAAACAGAATTGATTCCTAAATTTAAAAGGCAATTGAGATGAACCCTAACTCTATAACTATTTTAAATTTTGAGTTGTGTCTCATGAGAACATAAAATTAATCAATTATAAAATGGTTGTTTGAAAACAAAACAATACAGTGAGTAACATTATCAAATTGTTATGATATTCAAATAAGTTAGAACCTGCAAAACAAAATAGAAATCAGAATTGAATTCAAATAACAAAATTCAAAACAGAAAATGAAAAGGAAAATAAAAAGAGAGGAGGACTTACCCTAGTGGACCTCAAGCACCGCAGCAGCCCATCACTACCACGTCAACCAAGCCCAGCATCAGCCCAGCCCAAAGCCACTTACCGTTTGGGTTGCTTTAAAAATCGTGCGAGAATAAAACACGTCGTCGTCCTCGTCTCCGTGCACGACAGCGCTGCAACGCCAGTAGGCCACGATCTCCTCGCCGATAAGCTTGCCCGGACGTCGCCAGACCTCTCAGAAGCACGCCCAATCTCTCTCGCGTCCGAGTTTATCCGCGGGAGAAAAGATCTTCGCCAGACGAGATCATCCAGAGACCGCCACCTCTTGACCGTCGCCGTCGTCGTGTCGAGGCCTCGAAGGTTCTCTTGGCCTATAAATAGGTGGGGATCATCACCGTGATCTCCTTGTTCTTCGCCGCTCATCCATTCTCCCTCAATCAGCCTCTACCTCTCACCATTATCCACTTACTGTCGCCGGCGTCGTGGACGAGTTCGACGGAGGAGACCACCCCAAGCTCCGTGCAGTGGCTCGTTGGAAGCGCATCGTCGAGGAGAGCCTCTGGGTACAAGCAATCATCTAGGGGAGCAAGGTGCAGGGCGAATTTGAAGATTCCCTTTCTCAGTACATCGCCGGTAACAATGAAATCGAGCTCAACTCCGGCAGCAATCGTCGTCGTCGACCACGCCATCATGTTCGGGGTAAGCTTGCGCATCCGAAGAGCCGGATCTTGCTTCCTAGAACCCTCTCGTAGCCCTCGATCGATAGTTCACCGGAGAGCACCGCCGCGGGACATGTTCTCCGACATGGTTCCGGTGATCCCCTCGCCAAACCAACACCACCATCGTGTTCCTCGTCTTCTTCTCGTTCGATTGGTACCAACCACGCATATCGGGGTGCCCTAAATCGGCGGCGCCACCGTGCTCTGGCCGCCGGCGTTTAAACGTCGGGGAGGTCAACGACCTCAGTCCGTTTTGACCGGTCTTTGCCTGCGTGGCAGTCTACGTGTCCATTGGTCCCACTCGTCAGTGTCTAGGAGTAGAAATGAACCGGTATCTTTAGTATTTTCCTTTAATTTCAAATTCCAGTAAATAGGTGAAACTTTGCAAAATCATAGAAATTTCATATCAACTCAGAAAATTATGTATAATATATCAAAATGTTCACAAAAATAAACTCTATTCAAATAAAATATAAAACAAAAATGTGTGTCAAAATAAAAATTCACTTATTTTTATCTTTATTAATTATGTCTTTCTAATTGTTTAAAATGCAAATTGAATTCAATAATTAGTGAAGTTATAAAAATTAAATTTTAACTATTCAGTAACTAAGTAAAATGTTAGAATTAATTTTATTTATCATATTTACATTAACTCAATTATTAGTGGTAATTCATAAACCCTAATTTGCAAATTACTATTTTCTATTTTCTCTAAATAGTGATAACTCAAGAAAATATTATAAGTCAATATTATTTTGGTAATTCAAAACTTGTTTATTTAAACATCTTTAGTTACCAAGTTAAGTATTTTAAAAACCTAATAACAATTGTTAAACCCTGATTTCTAAATTAAACCTAAACATGAGTTACCCTAATTATTAATTCTTGTGAACATGAATAAAATGCTAAAACCATTATTAATGTTGTTTCAAAGTAATTAGTAACCACACCTATATTTCCAATCATCATTTTAGGAGTTGTACCATAACTTAGAAACCCTAGTTTCAATTTAGTAAGACTTTGATTTCATTATTTCATGTGTTCATCCATAGTAGTTGCAAACCTAAAACCCTAAGGATTTAACCCATGTGATCATTACACTTTAGAAGTAACTCTAAAACCCTAATTATGTGCACATGTGATCATGTGAGATTTACTTAACATATAGAACCCTAATAAGCAACAATTGAATGCATGCTTATGATCCCCTAGCATAAAACCAAGTCACATGAGATTATCATTTCATGTTCCTATTCTTAATTAAAACCTATATGATTCACTAGTGCCACTTAGGTATAAACCCCATGTTAGCACCATTGGTCATCAATCCTATATACCACACCATTAGGATCAACCTCAATCATTAAACCCTAGTAGAACCATAATGATAAACCCTAGTATCAACTTTGTGTAGCAAATCACATCACATGTTCCTATCCAACTAAACCTTACTTAGGAAATGATAAACCACTTAGTTTAGGAACCATTAGAAATTATTTAGTAAAGCAAATGTGAAGCCATAGTAAACCCTAATAGCAAACCTATGGAACCATCTTAATAACCATCCTTTGAAATGATGTATAGGAGAAACCATAGCAATAAATCTACCAATACTTGTTATATAGGAACCCATACCAAGTTAAGAACCAACTAGTTTCTATTAGTGAAATTAAACGAACCCAATAGTAAACCCTAGAAAGCATAGCTCCTATGAATAGTAGTTCATATTCTTATTTAACCTGTTCTTCAAAAGTTATTCTTTTGAAGTACAAATGTCAATCAAACCTTATAAGCCCTAATCCTTCTTTGAAATACTTATTACTTCTTAAACAACATGTTCTTCAAAAGTTATTCTTTTGAAGTATAGTATAAGTAATCATCAACCATGTTCTTTAGAACTTAAAATTGACAATTGTTCTTTACATATTATTCCACCACTAATCTTTATGTGTATGATTGTTATGATGTCTTATATCACTTGGTTATGTTGCTAATATAACCAAACCCTAATAAGAACCTTGTTTGAGAACCATTCTAAAAGTGCAACCAACCCTAAAGAAATCTTTACAACTCATACATCCTAAATCATTGAGGTTAGGTTACGCTCGGGACGATTGCATCTCATACTATGCATTATAGCATCTTTGCCAGTTCTTTAAACATTGTCCTTACCGGACAATGATGGTATTTCAGAATTTGGAGTTCTCACGTATCGAAGCTTTTGCCCGCATAATCTTGCAGTCAAGAAAGGCAAGTTCATCGCTTGCTCATGTCATTTGATTATTTTTATCAAACTATATGCAAAGTACTATACTTATCACTCATGCATTGAAAAGCAAAGTATTATTTTACAATTATGAATATGACTATGTGGTGGGCAATGGAACCATGGTATGTGTTGATATGGTGGAGGTTCCATTGCAATGGGTTATATCACCCTAGGATTAAATTACCAATGCCGTCCGAGTGATTCTAGCGCCGTACAAACCGCGTTGACCATGAGATCTATAATGGCTCTGGGGAAGCCAGCCGTATCTTTTCCCTTCTGCACGCCAACGGATTGGTAGAGCCGGCGGGGTGTTGGAGGCACTGCCGTAGGTTGGGATAGCCTTTTAAATCCCCATCCATTAGTGATGATGGCTCTACGATCTATGAAGGATTGTCCAAAGTACACCATGAGTAAAGCCGTATTATCGGGGGAAAGTCTACTGGAGGTGTACGGGTGGACAAAAGGGTGGGTTTGCAGTCGCGGAGAAGGCGGTGTGGGCTTGGATCTTTATACCTGGCCTCACACCAAAGGAAGTGTGAACGGGGGCAAGTCCCTGCGGATGGCAAAAAGGGTGAGATCTCTTGTGGGAAAAGTAACGCACCTCTGCAGAGTGTATCAAATTGTGGCTCGTCACTCCTCGTTCCGGGAAGGGAACTGCGAACGCGGCAGAAAGGAACTCCATGAAGTTCTAGTCAACTCCGTGAAGACCGATGGGCATAGTTTTCAGAATAAAATAAACCTTTTGAAGAAATGCTTATGAAAACTTGCATTGGCCTATGACTTTCTCGGTCTATGGCTGTAGCTAGTGCATGATACACATATTTCCTAATATGAACTTGCTGAGTACGCTCGTACTCATTCTATCTCGTTTGAACCCCCTTCTTAGATCAAGGCACCGAAGGAGAAACTACCGTGGAACTCGAAGACAAAGGAGTCAACTGCAACAAGATGAAGAATCCAATCAAAGAAGTCAATGGAGTCAACTTCTGCATCAGCTATAATGAAAACCTAGACTAGTAATAGAAGGGAACCTTTCCCTAATCCTAGTACCTAAGTAGCTAGATTTCTATAGCAAGCCAATTAGCTCTTAAACTTGAGTTAGCAATAAGATAGACTACGAGTCGTTCTTCTGGAGCTTAATTTGAAGTTTTACCTCACAGTAAAGTAGGAGGTTGTGTTGATCTTATGTAAACAGTTCGTGTGTACTTCTATAGACATACCTTGGACTCGCATATGTTTCTGTTGTACCACTCTGAGAGATGTAATATGAGTGGAACGGTGTTTCACTTGTGTTATATCAACGACTTGTGTACTACACCATGCAGTGGTACGCTGGGTCATCACAGCTGGTATCAGAGCAAATGCTTTGACCCTAGGATTAAAACCCTTTAAAGGAGACCTATAGGTTTGGTAGTGTCTATAGAAAGATGTCTTAGTTAAACCAATTATTCTTTTGACTTGAGATGGGTATTCACTTGAGAATAATCCTGACACACTTGAGTCAATCTTTCTTATCTATCTTTCTTAAGTAAAGTTAGTTAGTTATATGGCTTCATTCCAAATAATTAGAACACCATTGAAGCTTAAGATAAATGGTGGTAGTAAACCACAGTTGGTATACAATACATGGTAGTCCAAAGAGAGGATACAACCATAAGGAAGATATCCTATTGGAAGATGTATACCAAGTCATGTTATAGTTAAGTAAGAGTCATTAAAAATGTCAAATGGCTGATGTTAAGTAAGGGAGATAAGTTATATAAGGTAGTATATGTCTATGATGAGTCAATCATAGGAGGTAAGGAAGAGTGATAGGAGTTACATGAGTCTACTTCCAATAATAAACTAGGTACTCATATATGATTCACTTAAGAATCATGGTATGATGGAGTAGAACATCATAAGTGCGATAACAAAAGGATGATAAGGAGTAGGATTTAAGGAATAGTTCGAAAGCTTAGGCCTTAAAATCCTAAGAATTGTACCAAGTATGTTAGAACCATAGTTCTTAATTTAATGAAGGCTTATTTATAGCATATCTCCTAGAGAAAACCTAGAGTTATAGGTGGTATATTCTAAACAATCATGTGTTTAGAGTAGACATGTTAGAACTAATTGAATTACAGGAAGTAGTCCTCAATAGCACACATATATGGGATACTATTTTGTTAGTAATTCCAAAGAAAACTAGGTTAATTTCAACTATCCCAAGCCATTTTGTTTCAAGATTGTCTCATTGCAAATGTGCAATTAAGACAAATGTTGAGACAAATAGTAGAAATTCACGTATTTGTGCTAAGTATCACAACCTAAACCTATCTTATGTGGTGTTATATACTACACATCTGATCCTGATGTTTAGGGATGTTTTACCCAACTACTATATTCAGGCATATAAGGATGTGTATTATAAGCACAAAGCTGGATTTTTCTTGGATTTTCTTGAATCTTCATTGATTGACTAGATCCATACATGAAGTTTGACTTTGATATGCAAATGCATGTTGCAATATCAAGCTCTTACTTGATGTTATAGGTCTAGAGGGTAAAGGTATTCGTGTGAGGAAGTGATGAATTATGAAGATTTTGGAAGACAAGATGAAGGTTCACTTGTAGAAGCAAGTAAAATTGTGGGAAGTAACCACAACAATCTGATGGAAGGACCAATCAAACTCACTTCTATCCTTAATCAAGGAGTACTTCAACATGGAAGTATCATGGAAGTGAGAAAAATAGTGAATATGGAGTAGTAGAAGTAGAGCTGTATTCATTCTGGAAGAAGGGAATGCAAGTGAAGTCACTTACAATACTATTTTTATAGTGTCAACAAGTGGTTTTCTTGCAAAACAAACCCTAGAAGAAGGAAAATAGACAACTGAAGTCGCAGCTGGTATCATAAGACCGCAGCTGATATAGGATAACCATGAAGAGAAAGAATGTAAAGTGAGGTGTATCTTAACCAAAACTATGTAAGTAGCCACGGCTGGGAGGTAGATATTGCCTAAAACCATAACATAGTCACAACTGATATCCAATAAGCCACATCTGGTACTAGGTAGTCTGCAGCTGGTACCAGATAGCCCACAGCCTGAACATTTCTTTACCCTAAAAGAAAGGGGGATTCCGCAGCTAGTATTTCACAGCTGGTATCTCGTAGTAGGTGAATATTTAGTCGGAGGATTCATAATGGATACCCACAACTGTGTGGATACACCGCAACGAATTCTTCGTGAGACTTTAGAAAGGCACAAAATATAAACCAGACTTAAACCAACTCCGTAACCTTGGAGTTTAATGATTATAAGAAAAGATCATTAGTAAACTCCAAGGGGGAGAGGAAGGCTGAAGGAGAAGTATTAAGATATTATTTGTAGTAGATAAAGAAGAAGGTCTGAACTGAGAGGAAGTCCGATCTTATTTTTATAAGGTTGTTGGGAACTATCCAAATAATAGTACTCTCAGGAGGTTGTCAGACCAGAAGCCGAGGTTCATATCTCGAGGAAGTAAGGGTTAGACCTTAACTTGAGTGGGTAATTGTAATTACTCCAAAACCAAGAGAACTTAAGTAAGCTTAAGATAATGAAGTTGGATGAAGAAGTTATCGGAGAACAATCAAAGCCTAAGAAGATACTATACGAAGGAGTTTGACCATACCAAAACATAAGCCTATTAGAAAGATTCCTTTCATGAAACCTAAAGAAACCAAAAGGAAGGTAACTAGGATAAACTAGAGGCCATGATTGGATGGACTAAATGAGTCTAATTCATTCGTAGGACTAAACAACCAGGACCATGCCTATTGTAAATACCTTACCAAGTACCATTACTTTCGTTATGGTAGTAAGGGAAAACAATACCCTACTTTAAATAAATCCTTTAGACTTAAGGTTTGAATATCGCAGCTGATAGAACCAAGTTTTAAGTACCCAAATAGGAAGATGTCACCACAGCCATTAATAAAGTCCATTAACACAATAAGATGTCTTAATCCAAGAATCTTTGGATAGTAAGCCTATAAACTTAGAGTGTTGGAAGAAATCATAGAATAGAAGAAAGTATCAGTGCCAGACATCAGAAGACTTCCGGAAGGATTGGGACAAGGGATATATTCAACTATATCTAGTGTGATCACCATGGAGTTGAAGGATGGTGATCTGTTGAAGACATTTCAACGTTCCGAAACATGAGAGCGTTCGAACTTCGGGACGAAGTTCAGTTTAAGGGGGAGAGGCTGTAATATCCCAGGTTTAGAGGCTACAAAATGAGAGAACACCAAAGTGTGCATTGCATTCATGCATAGAAAATCCGGGGATTTTCGCGCTTTCAAATAAAACTTACCACGATGAATCGAAGTTTCACTTGACTTGCTCGGAATTGAAGTAGATCATCAAGTCAAGCGCTATAAACTTCACTGTGATCTTTGCTAAACCTTGTTTTGGGTAGAGATGATTTGATCTATGGATTAGATCAAATGGAATTAGATTTACAACAACACATTCTTTAAGAATCAAACCCTAACTTATTAACACTTAAAAGTTAGCAACTACCTTTGTGTGTAAATTAATTCACTTATAAATAAGTTAAACCACAGGGTCTAAAGTGCATAAAAGCCACACATTCTTATTTAAATCATAACTTATTAAATACATGGAATATCATAAAACTAAATCCATTTACATTACGAATTATAGTTCAAACTATTTGAATCAAACTAACTATGAGTATTTTGAAACTCATATGACCATGCCTTGGTGAAATCAAACCCAACTATCCAAAATTGAGGAATAACCTTAACCTTTTTACCAATATTATAATGTAAATCCAATCAAAGATGGTATGATGACTCATCCACAATAATACAACTCTCCATAAGATATTTAGTAACAAATGCCACTTGGCTATCCAAAAATAAATCATATGAGAGGATAATCTCTATGCCATGTGGGATGAAAATATCTACATGACTTGCTTTCCAAGCTTTGCCACCTCATGCTCAAAGGATTGCTATGGATGAGGGCATGACAACCAAGCACCTTACTCATCAAACCAAATCAAGAGTCACCACCTATGTGTCATGATACTAGAGCTTGCCCAAGCCTATAAATAGAGCCACACCCTTCATCCATTTGCTCATCAAGTACCATGATACATGGGCACAAACACATAGAGCCACTCCATATGAATTAGCTAGAATCAAGATGAAGAAGCTAGGAGGTGGAGGCATACCACAAGATGCAGGTTTATTCAGATTTCCTGAAGAACAAGCTACAGAAGATACCAAGGTAGAATTCCTAGGCAAACCATATATTTAGAGGATCATATCATCATCTCTTGAGTAGGACCTTAGGATATTCCAAGACATTGAGAAGTGAGAGAAGTTATAATACTAACCATAACCATGTTCATACAAGAATATTAGAGAAGTACTAATCCTAGTTGTTCAAGTCAATATTTGATCTTAGAAGTGAGAACCCTATTTCAATAACAATACCTTAGCAAACCAATTCCTTAATCATCACAACTTAGTATTAATTATAAACCCTAAGAATCTAGGATGAGTGTGATGAGAGGAATAATAAGGAGGGATTAGTGAGGAATGAGTGGATCTTGTCTAATGCATGATTATACCTTGTAGACATAGATCATAAGTTAAACCATATGATTATTAGATCTCATCTATCACATAAAATAATAAGTATATCACTAGTAGTTAACCCAGACCAATCCTCATGCCTTGTATGTAGGAGTAACCCTAGCTAGCCAATAAAACATAATCAAAGCTTATGCTTATACCCAATTCTAGCTTGTGTATTACATGAGAAATCCCAAAGAAAACCCTAGACCACATTTGAATCCAAGTACCAATTGGGATCATGAAAAGAACCCTGCCATACCTCATGCCTATTTAATACTTCAATTGGTGAAGCATCACCAAAACCCTAAACCTTTCACCTAGGAATTACTTCACATAAAATATTGCACTCTACCTTTCCATCCTAGTAGACCAAATGAAGTAGTGTTCTATAAATTAAACCATCATTAGCAAATGCATTGCTAATTATAAACATAGGATCCATCTTAATTAGTTCAAGCTAAAGTTTACTACAACCAGATTAGTGATTATAGAATTTTCTTAGCCATCTTATTAAAACCATAGGAATAATTCTTCACATACAATCATAACACAATTCCAACCTCATTACCAATAATATGAAACTTTAGCTATAATTAAATTATATGTGAGTAATCACTATGAATAAGCACTAGCACAATAGAATATGTTCACCTTCACATGTTCTCAATTTCAAATCCTTTAAAACAGAATTGATTCCTAAATTTAAAAGGCAATTGAGATGAACCCTAACTCTATAACTATTTTAAATTTTGAGTTGTGTCTCATGAGAACATAAAATTAATCAATTATAAAATGGTTGTTTGAAAACAAAACAATACAGTGAGTAACATTATCAAATTGTTATGATATTCAAATAAGTTAGAACCTGCAAAACAAAATAGAAATCAGAATTGAATTCAAATAACAAAATTCAAAACAGAAAATGAAAAGGAAAATAAAAAGAGAGGAGGACTTACCCTAGTGGACCTCAGCACCGCAGCAGCCCATCACTACCACGTCAACCAAGCCCAGCATCAGCCCAGCCCAAAGCCACTTACCGTTTGGGTTGCTTTAAAAATCGTGCGAGAATAAAACACGTCGTCGTCCTCATCTCCGTGCACGACAGCGCTGCAACGCCAGTAGGCCACGATCTCCTCGCCGATAAGCTTGCCCGGACGTCGCCAGACCTCTCAGAAGCACGCCCAATCTCTCTCGCGTCCGAGTTTATCCGCGGGAGAAAAGATCTTCGCCGGACGAGATCATCCAGAGACCGCCACCTCTTGACCGTCGCCGTCGTCGTGTCGAGGCCTCGAAGGTTCTCTTGGCCTATAAATAGGTGGGGATCATCACCGTGATCTCCTTGTTCTTCGCCGCTCATCCATTCTCCCTCAATCAGCCTCTACCTCTCACCATTATCCACTTACTGTCGCCGGCGTCGTGGACGAGTTCGACGGAGGAGACCACCCCAAGCTCCGTGCAGTGGCTCGTTGGAAGCGCATCGTCGAGGAGAGCCTCTGGGTACAAGCAATCATCTAGGGGAGCAAGGTGCAGGGCGAATTTGAAGATTCCCTTTCTCAGTACATCGCCGGTAACAATGAAATCGAGCTCAACTCCGGCAGCAATCGTCGTCGTCGACCACGCCATCATGTTCAGGGTAAGCTTGCGCATCTGAAGAGCCAGATCTTGCTTCCTAGAACCCTCTGTAGCCCTCGATCGATAGTTCACCGGAGAGCACCGCCGCGGGACATGTTCTCCGACATGGTTCCGGTGATCCCCTCGCCAAACCAACACCACCATCGTGTTCCTCGTCTTCTTCTCGTTCGATTGGTACCAACCACGCATATCGGGGTGCCCTAAATCGGCGGCGCCACCGTGCTCGGCCGCCGGCGTTTAAACGTCGGGGAGGTCAACGACCTCAGTCCGTTTTGACCGGTCTTTGCTCGCGTGGCGGTCTACGTGTCCATTGGTCCCACTCGTCAGTGTCTAGGAGTAGAAATGAACCGGTATCTTTAGTATTTTCCTTTAATTTCAAATTCCAGTAAATAGGTGAAACTTTGCAAAATCATAGAAATTTCATATCAACTCAGAAAATTATGTATAATATAGCAAAATGTTCACAAAAATAAACTCTATTCAAATAAAATATAAAACAAAAATGTGTGTCAAAATAAAAATTCACTTATTTTTATCTTTATTAATTATGTCTTTCTAATTGTTTAAAATGCAAATTGAATTCAATAATTAGTGAAGTTATAAAAATTAAATTTTAACTATTCAGTAACTAAGTAAAATGTTAGAATTAATTTTATTTATCATATTTACATTAACTCAATTATTAGTGGTAATTCATAAACCCTAATTTGCAAATTACTATTTTCTATTTTCTCTAAATAGTGATAACTCAAGAAAATATTATAAGTCAATATTATTTTGGTAATTCAAAACTTGTTTATTTAAACATCTTTAGTTACCAAGTTAAGTATTTTAAAAACCTAATAACAATTGTTAAACCCTGATTTCTAAATTAAACCTAAACATGAGTTACCCTAATTATTAATTCTTGTGAACATGAATAAAATGCTAAAACCATTATTAATGTTGTTTCAAAGTAATTAGTAACCACACCTATATTTCCAATCATCATTTTAGGAGTTGTACCATAACTTAGAAACCCTAGTTTCAATTTAGTAAGACTTTGATTTCATTATTTCATGTGTTCATCCATAGTAGTTGCAAACCTAAAACCCTAAGGATTTAACCCATGTGATCATTACACTTTAGAAGTAACTCTAAAACCCTAATTATGTGCACATGTGATCATGTGAGATTTACTTAACATATAGAACCCTAATAAGCAACAATTGAATGCATGCTTATGATCCCCTAGCATAAAACCAAGTCACATGAGATTATCATTTCATGTTCCTATTCTTAATTAAAACCTATATGATTCACTAGTGCCACTTAGGTATAAACCCCATGTTAGCACCATTGGTCATCAATCCTATATACCACACCATTAGGATCAACCTCAATCATTAAACCCTAGTAGAACCATAATGATAAACCCTAGTATCAACTTTGTGTAGCAAATCACATCACATGTTCCTATCCAACTAAACCTTACTTAGGAAATGATAAACCACTTAGTTTAGGAACCATTAGAAATTATTTAGTAAAGCAAATGTGAAGCCATAGTAAACCCTAATAGCAAACCTATGGAACCATCTTAATAACCATCCTTTGAAATGATGTATAGGAGAAACCATAGCAATAAATCTACCAATACTTGTTATATAGGAACCCATACCAAGTTAAGAACCAACTAGTTTCTATTAGTGAAATTAAACGAACCCAATAGTAAACCCTAGAAAGCATAGCTCCTATGAATAGTAGTTCATATTCTTATTTAACCTGTTCTTCAAAAGTTATTCTTTTGAAGTACAAATGTCAATCAAACCTTATAAGCCCTAATCCTTCTTTGAAATACTTATTATTTCTTAAACAACATGTTCTTCAAAAGTTATTCTTTTGAAGTATAGTATAAGTAATCATCAACCATGTTCTGTAGAACTTAAAATTGACAATTGTTCTTTACATATTATTCCACCACTAATCTTTATGTGTATGATTGTTATGATGTCTTATATCACTTGGTTATGTTGCTAATATAACCAAACCCTAATAAGAACCTTGTTTGAGAACCATTCTAAAAGTGCAACCAACCCTAAAGAAATCTTTACAACTCATACATCCTAAATCATTGAGGTTAGGTTACGCTCGGGACGATTGCATCTCATACTATGCATTATAGCATCTTTGCCAGTTCTTTAAACATTGTCCTTACCGGACAATGATGGTATTTCAGAATTTGGAGTTCTCACGTATCGAAGCTTTTGCCTGCATAATCTTGCAGTCAAGAAAGGCAAGTTCATCGCTTGCTCATGTCATTTGATTATTTTTATCAAACTATATGCAAAGTACTATACTTATCACTCATGCATTGAAAAGCAAAGTATTATTTTACAATTATGAATATGACTATGTGGTGGGCAATGGAACCATGGTATGTGTTGATATGGTGGAGGTTCCATTGCAATGGGTTATATCACCCTAGGATTAAATTACCAATGCCGTCCGGTGATTCTAGCGCCGTACAAACCGCGTTGACCATGAGATCTATAATGGCTCTGGGGAAGCCAGCCGTATCTTTTCCCTTCGCACGCCAACGGATTGGTAGAGCCGGCGGGGTGTTGGAGGCACCGCCGTAGGTTGGGATAGCCTTTTAAATCCCCATCCATTAGTGATGATGGCTCTACGATCTATGAAGGATTGTCCAAAGTACACCATGAGTAAAGCCGTATTATCGGGGGAAAGTCTACTGGAGGTGTACGGGTGGACAAAAGGGTGGGTTTGCAGTCGCGGAGAAGGCGGTGTGGGCTTGGATCTTTATACCTGGCCTCACACCAAAGGAAGTGTGAACGGGGGCAAGTCCCTGCGGATGGCAAAAAGGGTGAGATCTCTTGTGGGAAAAGTAACGCACCTCTGCAGAGTGTATCAAATTGTGGCTGTCACTCCCTGTTCCGGGAAGGGAACTGCGAACGCGGCAGGAAAGGAACTCCATGAAGTTCTAGTCAACCTGTGAAGACTGACGGGCATAGTTTTCAGAATAAAATAAACCTTTTGAAGAAATGCTTATGAAAACTTGCATTGGCCTATGACTTTCTGGTCTATGGCTGTAGCTAGTGCATGATACACATATTTCCTAATATGAACTTGCTGAGTACGCTCGTACTCATTCTATCTCGTTTGAACCCCCTTCTTAGATCAAGGCACCGAAGGAGAAACTACCGTGGAACTCGAAGACAAAGGAGTCAACTGCAACAAGATGAAGAATCCAATCAAAGAAGTCAATGGAGTCAACTTCTGCATCAGCTATAATGAAAACCTAGACTAGTAATAGAAGGGAACCTTTCCCTAATCCTAGTACCTAAGTAGCTAGATTTCTATAGCAAGCCAATTAGCTCTTAAACTTGAGTTAGCAATAAGATAGACTACGAGTCGTTCTTCTGGAGCTTAATTTGAAGTTTTACCTCACAGTAAAGTAGGAGGTTGTGTTGATCTTATGTAAACAGTTCGTGTGTACTTCTATAGACATACCTTGGACTCGCATATGTTTCTGTTGTACCACTCTGAGAGATGTAATATGAGTGGAACGGTGTTTCACTTGTGTTATATCAACGACTTGTGTACTACACCATGCAGTGGTACGCTGGGTCATCACAAAAACCCCTTCCAACATAGAAGGGGGAAAAACCATGGGCGCCAGCCAACAAAACTTCACTATATCGGGGAGTGTTTACAAACGCCGTGGGATATCTTATAATCTGATGAACCCTAGCCGGCGGCTTACAAGATGTATATATAGGGGGTGCCAACGATCCGTACCGTACCGCGATGGGCCTCGCTCCGCTCATCAGAAGTTAGTCTCTCTTTAGTATATGAGTTTGGATCACAATACAACAGATTAGAGATATTTTTATTACTTAATAGCAGCTGATATTGCATTAGTCGCGACATGGCTTACACATGCATAATTAGTGGCAATGGGTTGTTAACCTTTTCTTTCCAGTTCATATTGTGAAGAAATACATTGAAAAAAGAAATATTCAATTACCGAGAATTATTTGTATCTATTAATATTAGCTTGAAATTTGGATAAGAAATATTTTGGGCATGTAGACAAAACCTTTGTGCGTTAGTATCACCTGCACGATTGCTGGTGCGTAGAAGTTCTCCAAAATTGAGAAGGGGGTCCAAGGACCTGTTTATAATTCTGATTACTTTTAGAGCTCTTTGTACTGTTGTTGGTGATTATAACTAAATCGGTGAAATTTCGTTAAAAAAATCGTACTGAGCTAAGCGAACAGACGAAATCTATGGCAAAAGAAACTGGAATTCTAAAAAGTCATGTAGTATTATGTTGCCGAACATGGGGGAAGGCATCCGCACTAAGAAATCAGAAAAGAGCAACCATCATATCAACTTCCGTGCAAATGCTAGCGAAGTTTGGAATACATACGTTCCATGCAAGAAAGGCACAAGGAAATGAAACACCGGCCGACCACGCTACTCATAGGGCCTCACAACTCACAAGCAACGCTTCTCTTCTTCCGCGCACGAAGCAATTCTTAACATCACATTCCTTAGCATCGGCCGGGATATGTACTCTGATGCAAGGAAGAAAAAGAAGTATGATCACTCTTCCTCTTACTTCCCAACCCAGCTCACTCCATCTGGGAAGCTTTTGTTTGCTTGCCACCATAAGGACGCCATTGCACACTATCAAACACACGAGCATTGGGGTATCCATCTGAAAACGTAATCCAAATTAAGCTACCCGGCGATGGGACTGTGCGCATCGATGCTGCAGCGTAGGGCGAAGAAGCGGTACCCAGAACCGAGGCGCGGCACGCCGACGGCGCTGTTCGTCGTCAGAGGCGACCGCCGCCGGTCGAATCCAGAGGCAATGGTGTTCCAGGTGCAAGACTCTGGTCGGAGACAGCTTCAGAAACCTGCTGCTGGCATGGCGGAGACCAGAAGGCCCGAGGGATGCTGGCAGCAAGGCGCGTGCGCGCTGGAGAGGGTGCTCGGCGCACAGATGCCTCGGCTGCCTTGTGGGGGCACCGGGACCGTCGGCGTTGAGCCGGATGCAGCGATGTCCATGCCCAAGGCAGCGGCAGAGCGAGTCGCGTCGCCGGGGAGGTGTCGGACGCCACCGACGACACAGATGATGCAGGCATCAGGGGCCATGACGCCTGTGAGGCATGAGCGGTGTGGGACGCCGACGGCAGCGATGACGCCGGGGCGGCCGGTGTGGCAGAGGAGGATACTGATGGGGGTGCGGTGTGAGCTGCCGCGGTTCAGCGGGCTCATACTGTACGACGAGCAAGGCCGGCGTCTAAATATCGGAACCCCTGGCAGAAGAAACCATCGCCAGGTAATGCACGCTGAGTACTCAGACATTGCTGCATCTGCATACAATTTTTGGGACAGGAAGTAAGCTTAGAATGACACTGTTACATGTATATGCATGCATCTGATGACAACAATGCTAACATTATAGGAATCTTTTTAACTATAAAAAGTAAAATGTGTTATCTCTTTAAGCATGTATTGAAAAGAAAATTGTGTTATTTCTGTAAGC
Source organism: Lolium rigidum (assembly GCF_022539505.1). Lineage (NCBI taxonomy): Eukaryota > Viridiplantae > Streptophyta > Magnoliopsida > Poales > Poaceae > Lolium > Lolium rigidum. Next base: position 79,668,062 of record NC_061512.1, on the reverse strand, counting down.
ATGAATGTGACAGACAGACAAATCCGTCTTTAATTACTATTCACTTATTAATCGCTACAAGATCTTCATAATTAGACTTATATTATTATGATAAAATTGTGACCGTATTTGTCCTAAAGGTACCATGCATGTGGTAATATGTTGCAAGATGGGTTGACAACTTATGTCTAATTGTCCTGAAAAAACGTTGTTGAAATATAATCATGTGCAATCTAGACTTGAAGTCCTTGTCAACACGGAATCAGCAATGAAAAAAATCGTGAATCTAACAGATGGCTTGAGTTATAGAACCTTTGCTTTATCTCTCAAACCAATTTCTTTGCGCCATTAGCGGTTCTCCTTTTTTCTCTTAGATGCGTCCTATATTTTTTTGAACTTTGCATGCAAATGAATTTGGTGACGTTGATGTTTCTAATCTTATAGCAAATACATCGTCACTTTTTGCAGGGGAAAAAGAAGATGGGCAGGACATCTGCCACTACAACTCTCAGGGACCTCCTCTAATTAGTTGTCACTGGTTGGTAGAGCGGCAACAAATGTTTCTCCGCCGAGTACTTTGTTGTAAAGCATGAATGCTTTTCATGTAACATATTATGTTCCTTATTATCTAAGGGAAAAAAGGAAAAATATGTTACAGGGGAGGTCCGAGTGCAAACATTCGAATTATATTTTCTTAAGTTGAACCATATGCACCGTCAACGCCAACAAATGGATGCCAACATATTGTCTACTCATGCTTGTGGGTAGGGAAAACCTAAAATGCTATTTTTCACACCCTGGTTGGATGTCCCTGGCCTGCATCCGCTCCCGCCGCACAATTCTCTCTACCGCTCTCCACATGCAAACACAAGACACTTTGTGTGCATACATTTACGACCATGTTTGGAAACCGAAATGTCGATCTGAAAAAGACGAGAACATGCACTCAATGATAATGACTCAATAATAATGAGACTTGTGCAACCAAAGAAATGAGAAAATGCACAAGACGTTCCTACCGAGGACTATAAGACCGTGTTGCACAGGTAGCTAGCTCCATTGCGTAGTTTGTTGAGCTAGGTATTCACACAATTGTATGACGCCTACTTAAATATCGAGTTTGTGCTTCATGCAAGAGATATGTCACTCGATTCTTCTTCTTCTTATTATTATTCTTATTTTCCTTCACCACCTTATTTGTGTCAAAACTACTACATTAAATCGGGCTTACAACGCTGCTCGGAAAACAACAAGATATTGGGCGAGAATTATTTTGACTAATTGATGGACGCAAGGCCGTTCTTGTTTGAGAACAACACAATGCAAACACATTTTTTTTGGCATTTCGTAGTTAATTAATTTTCTCGCATGCCTCAGTTACAAAAGTTCTAAACTAAGTTAGCGAGTCAAACCATGCATACTAGTCAATTCAAGGGTTCGCTATTTGCCAAGTTAATTGGTTCCAAACCAAATGAAGACCTAGCACAACTTTTGGTGATCACATTGGCTAAGACCATGCACTATGTGAGGATAAAGCGGTTCAAAGGGGAAATGCACTTTGGCTCATAGGAGCATTTGCTCTCATTGTGTGAATCTACATTTTGAAGTATCAAAAAATTCTAAACTAAATTTTTACATGTACATCTAGACATTTTATGTTGGTACACAAATTTTCAAAAAAAGAAAAAAAATTATGTGGCTCTTGTAAAAAAGACAAATTTTGATGTTGTAACACGACTACGTATATCACATTTTTTTGTCTTTTTTGTACACACCACACAAAATGTTATTTTTCCACGAAAACTTGTGTACGAACATAAAATGTCACGATGTACACCAAAAAATTTATGTCAATTTTTTTTAACATTTTTAAAATTAATTTTTCAATATTTTATATAATGGGTGCATTTGCTCCTATGAGCCAAAACGCCACCTCCGGTTCAAAGGCTTCAATGAGTCGATTCAATACATAGTAGAGCATCGGTTCAATGGGCCTGACAAGAAAAGCGCGTCAACTTAATGGTTCCCTTCTTTGTATGTATTTGTTGATCCTTGTAGCACAAGTGTGTGTAAAAGAGGCCAAAAAACGTAAAAAAAAGTAATCATGTGACCCACAACCGATTCCTCACATAGTAGAGAGAAACCAACCCGGTTCCTAACTCTGACATGTTTTCCTTTGATCCGAATCTACGTAGTGCATGGTCTTAGAGTCTTGAAGCTATCCTCTTCATCGAAAAAGGTGGTGGAAAATTAATCCATAGAAAAGTAGAGGACTCATTTGGAAAACTATACCCCGAGACTAGAGGATTGCATGCTCGAAGAAAAGGGAAAAGAATGGACTGAGTCATTATCATTAGCTTTGGCTTCCCGGAGCCGGTGAAGTTGTGGTGGCAATTAGGAGAGTAGGCTTCGGGTCGGGGAGCTGCCACCCCATATTGGTAGCTTGAACTTGCCGCTTGCGGCGTCGTCGGGCTTCTTTGCCCCTCTTCTATATATTATAATACACCATCCAGGTGTATTCTCGAAAAAAAAAGATGGACTGACAACGCAGAGACATCACACGACTATACCTAGCCATGGGCAGCCCGACCCGAGGCCCGGCTCGAAGCCCAGCCCGAAAAACTCGGGCCTGGGCCGTGAAATGTTGGCCCGACTGCCGGGCCGGGCCTAGGTAGCCCGAAAACAGCGATTAACACTATGGCCCGGCCCACGGCCCGACAGGCTTGGTGGGTATTTGGCTGGGCCGGGCCGGGCTTGGGCCGTATTTTTTGCGTCGGGCTTACCTCGGGCCGGCCCGGCCGGACACATGCCCAGGTATACACACGACGCATACTGCGATCTGTCTCACTCTACCACCGGGCCCACCGACCGGCGTCACAGCACACACTGCACACGCGGGCCCCGCCCACCTCCTCTCGCCCTTTCCTCTCCGACCCCAACAACACAACACAACACAGAGCCCGAATTCCCCAACCAAACCAGCTAGACCACCGCGACCGTCGCCTTCCCTCCCCGCGAAACCCTAGCCAGCCAGCCCGAGCGCGACGATGGACGGCCCCAAGCGCGCGCAGCTGCGGGTGCGGCTCCGGGTGACGGCGCGCCGGCGGGGCGCCGACGCGGCGGACCGCGCCGGCCCGAGCGCCGGCCAGAAGCGCCGCCTGGACGCCCCGCTCGTCAACTCCGCCGCCAAGCTGCAGCGCCGCGAGATCGGCGGCCGACAGCTCGCCGCGCGCGGCGGGGGCGCCGCCGCCGCCGTGCCCGAGCGGTTCCGGAACATGCAGCTCCAGGTAAGGCCCGCCCGCCCGTCTCCTCTCTGCGCCTATCTAGGGTTCGTTTGCGGGGGGACGGCCTCCGGATCTCTAGGGTTTCCTTTCGCTGGATTCCGTCGGCTCTTGTAGCTCGTAGTAATTGAGATGTTTAATTCTGGGGACCTAGAAGTGCTGAGTTCTATCTCCCCTCAAAAGATCGGATCTTGGGCCTCAAACTGGTACCTTTGGCATGTAAATCACCCTGTTTCAACCTTTTCTCCCCCCCTGTTCCATACATAATAATATGGAGCGCCATTTTGACATAATCGACCTTAATTGTTGCGTTCCGGCTCTAGCTGCTGGAATTCAGAAGCAGCTGCCTCCTGTAGGATTGGATTCTCTAGCATGTGTTACTCATCCAGTGAACTCATGTAGTTTAAAATGATATTCTGTCAAATGGTTCTGGATGGTCCTTGTTAGCTGCAGCTATCACAATGACGGATCCATGATGGAAACGGTTCCCTCTATAGAACTACGCATGTACTTATCAGACGTTTCATACTGAGTAGTCATGGATGTAAATTTTAGAATCAACAATTCGACATAACCAAGTACTCCGTCAGTTCCGAAAAACTTGTCACGGAGGTAGTAGCAATACTGCAATAGAAAGTGCGTAGTTGCCTACGAGAATAAGAACCATTACTTAAAGTGAATAAATGGGTATATGAGTATATGACCAGAAAGGAAAGGATGGTTTGCACAGCCGAAATACTATGTCTGGGGCTCACTTGGCATTTGCCTGCTGGTTACACCTATGCATATGGGTTATACTAGTTGATAATTGAACTGGATACGTTGTCCTATGCACCCCTTTCTGGCCAAACTTGCATCCGCCCATGTAACTATGAACACTAATACTTGAAGTAGCAGAAGACTTGATTTAAGCCTTGAGTATTTGAGATCATACACCGGGAAGTAGTACGTAGACCAACCTTTTGGCTGGCATTTCGATGCGATAGGGTTAATACTTAAGATAACTCAGTGCTGCGTTCTGAATCCTTACTTGACGAGTTAAAGGTTCTATTGTTCCTGCTTGTAGTACAAGACCCAAAATGGGCATATTATTACAGATGCGGCTACTGCAATTTCAGCCAAGTTCTGTTGTTGTACAACTTGGGCCTATACTATAATTTGGTACTAATTGAAGGCTATTCAGTACTGAGTAATAACTTACTATGTGTGGCGTTCTTATTTGAGCAAAAAGCTGCATTATATGTTTCTTTTGACACGAATCTTCTAAATATGTGTTAGACTCACACTATAAATATCAATTTGGTGCAGGAAGAGTTTGATACATATGATCACGATGCTCACCTATTTGTGAAGCTACAGATTCTTAAAAAACGATCCAAAATTATTGAGATTGTGGCGGCAAAAGATATCATATTCGCTCTTGCTCATTCTGGGCTTTGTGCTGCCTTTAGTCGAGGTAGGTATTTCCACCTTTGATAAAATGTGATCTGCACTTGACTGGCAACGATGTTTTCTGACCTCTTGCATTGCGCTTTTGTGTCTGCAGTAACAAACAAGCGGTTATCCTTCTTGAATTTATGCCCAGATGAAGTGATTCGGAGTTTGTTCTACAACAAGAACAATGATTCTCTTATTACTGTCTCAGTTTATGCATCCGACCATTTTAGCACATTGAAGTGCAGAACAACCCCAATCGAGTAAGAGCTTATGCCATGAGAAGTTCCCAAATTCATTATAATCCTACAATTTGTGACTTGTCGAGAAGCACAATTTTAAATGATTTTGAGGATAATTTTGCTGTTCTCATTGAATAGAGTAACTTACAGCTCTTGCACTTACTATCTATGTATTCTTTCAGATATATACGGAGGAATCAGTTAGATGCCGGGTTTCCTCTTTTTGAGACGGAATCTCTAAAGTGGCCTGGCTTTGTGGAGTTTGATGATGTAAATGGGAAAGTACTCACTTACTCGGCACAGGATGGGTATGCCTTCTTAAACATCGATCACATTATTATGTGTTCTTCACAAAGCTTATTGTTCTAATTGTCATACTTGTATTGGCAGTATCTATAAGGTTTTTGACTTGAAGAACTACTCCTTTCTATATTCAATACCTGATACCAATGTGCAGGAGATAAAGATTAGGTATACACCTTTTTCCTTGTTTGTTCATTGTTTGCATATTTCAGTCATGCTAAGTTACTAATTAAATTTATCTTCTCAGCCCAGGAATCATGCTTTTGATATATGATAGAACTCCAAGTTATGTTCCTTTGAAGATATTATCAATTGAAGATGGAAAGCCACTGAAATCGTTTAGGCATTTATTGCATCGCGGCAAGAAAATTGATTTTATTGAGCAATTCAATGAAAAACTCCTTGTCAAGCAAGAAGACGAGAACCTTCAAATACTTGATGTATGGCAGAATTGATGAGCTGTATTATTTATTCATCTTGTAATATTTACCGCTTATAAGCCTAATCAATTTCTTTGTCTTCATGAAGGTACGAAGTTCTGAGCTAATTGAAGTCAGTATTAACAAGTTTATGACCCCATCAGCATTCATTTTTCTGTACGAGAACAATCTCTTCTTGACATTCCGAAACAGAACAGTTGCCGTATGGAATTTTCGAGGAGAGCTTGTGACGTCGTTCGAAGACCATTTGCTTTGGCATCAAGATTGTAGCACCAATAATATTTACATTACAAGTGACCAGGATCTGATCATCTCATATTGTAAATCTGAGGCAGCGGGTGACCAAAGTACAGGTGCAGTAGTCACATCCTTATTTCTTCTTCAGTATTAGTTAATTTGCATCAATTATATAATGTGGAACTGCTTCCATCATTCAGATAGTTTGTAGTGGCCAGTTCTTCGGTATTAGTTAGCATTCTTTTGGTTTCATATGACTAGATGTAGAAAATCATCTTGAATTAAGTGCTACTCGTGCAGCTTCTCCAATTGGATCAATCAACATGAGCGACATTATGACTGGAAAGTGCATTGCCAAGATTGCAGCTAACGACCCTGCCCTGCGTATTGCTCCTCGCAAGAATGGTAGCCCTTCAATCTGGAGTACTATCCCAGAAGCCCTGGAGGATGTCACAGCACTGTTCTACGACGAGGACAGGAACGAGATCTACACTGGCAACAGTCACGGGCTGGTGCATGTGTGGTCTAGTTAGGTAGTAACACAGTATATATGTCACTTTTTGATCTGATAAGAAGGTTGGATGCGCCACCGCATTCTGTATCATCTCCAGGTTGGTGTACCTAGTTCTGTATTTTCGCGATAGTGTAATTTGTTGTTGCTGTATGAGAAAATGTAATTCCCCTGTAAATATTCTTTGTCATGTAATGTTATTTACAATAGTTAGAAGAGGGCTTCTCAGCCCACAGATTTCTGCAGGAACCTTCTGATAGTAGCCATCTTTTCTGTTATTTTGATATGTATCAATGAAACGGTGTGTTTCTTTGAGAGAACTGGATATGAAAATACTGCATGTGCAGAGTGAATTTTCTATGGGGTGCTGGCATATTGTAATCGCTGTTGGCTGTCCAAACTACTGAACTGGCCGAGTTAATACAAATTTGGAAACTTTACCTTCTAGAACAGTGCCGTCATAAGGGCGGCCTGTCTTGGTAAAGAAGATGGTCGACACGGCCTGTCTTGCGGCGCTGATGATGTTTTCCAAAATATTCCATGTGCTGAATCCTGTACTGACTGACCTGATTTTGAGGCTTTTGTCTATTTCCAATCAGAGCTTTTTGTCTATCCCCCAATCAGGTACTGTATTACACCACCGACGGTTTGCTTTGGTCTTTTTAAGTAGCTGAATGGAGTAGCTGCGTTTCCCAGTTTCGCTCTCGACTCATTCACTCACTCACTCTACGCTCAGTGTTTGGTATAGTTCTTTCCGCTCACTCACTCACGCAGAAGAAGAAAAAACTAGCATGAGTTAGCCACTCTGCCTAGGATTTGTCTGTACTAAGTGTACGATTCAGCAGCTGATGAGGTGGAAGAAAAGATAGATTAAGGTGAGGTTTTGTAGATGCGTATTTTATTTTTTCTGCATGGTGTAATTTTGTTATATAATTATTACGTTGTAATTAGCTTTAGAATGCCATTAGCTCATGTAGTATGGGTGCATGTATAGGTTAAGCGGTAATATTCGTATAATATGAATAGAGTACGGAGTACTTTATTTGAACATGCAACAAAGATTATGGAATCTAGATTATTAGGACGTAATTAGCTAATCAAATGTGTTACTAGGACCGTTTATTAGGGACGTTTATCTGGTATTAATTATAGACACGGGTATTAGTTATAGACACTGTGATCTTATATGGTATGTACATAATTTTTATGACACTGTAGATGTAAATTATCGGACCAATAAATATTTGGCCATTTATTTGGTACTCCGTATTAGTTATAGACATTGCGATTAATATGAGGGTGTTTATTTAGTATTTCGACATGGTAGATGTAATTTGTCATGGCTGAATAATATTAGGGCTGCTAATGCACGTTTTTTAGAACAACTTCCACGCTTTATTGATCAACGTTTAAAGTTACAGGTATTAAAATAATATTACGGGGTTCAAGAAGCCATAGGTGGCGCTCCTGTCCTAACGCAGAAAGCAAAACGAGCTAAATTATGAGCTTCAATATTTAATTTTCTACTTTCAAAATTGAATACAACCTCTTCAAAATCGGAGCTAAGCAGTGAAATCTCTCTCACAATTTGGTGCATACTTCCCTCCCATGCCATTAGCTATGTCAATAACAACTTGCTTACAATCACTAGCCAAAACAACTCGGCTAAGCAAGAGATCTGCGCCACAGCCAGCGCCTCACGACAAGCCAGCGCTTCGAGGGTCGTGGGATCCGTCATACCCGAGAAAACGATTGTCGAAGATCCAACATATAAACCATTACTATCCCGATAGATAACAACAACTGCTCCAACAATATTGTTCCTTAAACTTCATCAACATTAGCCTTGATCTGGTACTCGGAAGGTGGTATCCATCTACGCGCTGGTACATGTTGAACTGGAGCACTAGCATTAAGGATTGGTTTCGGCATCAAAGAGAGATCATCCAGGAACCTGCGGACAAAACAATGCGTGGACAATGAGTTTTGAAACTCCCCCTCATGGATGGCCTTTCTACGTGCGGTCCAAATCGTCCATAAAGTAACAAGAACTTTAACGAACTCATCCGTAGACAAGGTCTCCATCATAGAAAAAATCCATCACTTTGCACTAGGTTCAGAAGTTGCACACATATGCTCAAAAGTCTCTTCATCAAATAAAGCCCATACACATCGTGCCATAGGGCGTTAAATAAGGGAGTGACGCCAAGAGTCCATCTTTCCACATAGTGAGCATGAGCTTGTGTTGGACATGTTTCCATAAAAACACTTTGATTTTTGAGGGAACATTTACCTTCCACATGCAGTGTCCATGATTCTCTCCTTTTCTTTATCTCCACTCCACAAGCAAACCGGTAGATCTTCCTGTAAAAATACCTCGCCTGTCAAAATTCCACGCCCAGAAATCGCTCACTGGTCGAGTACAAAGAGGCATACCAAAAATTGTATCACTGCTAGTGCACGTGCTACTGGATTAGTAGTTGTTTTCCTTTGTACCAAGTATTCACACCAGATTAATACTTAATCTGCATGCAGTAAAAAAATCACGAGCACACATCTTTTAACAATATTTTCTGAATGTGTATTTTAGGTGGATTTGAGTATACATGCACGGTTATTAACTGGAAATTAGAAGTGGAGTGCTCGTATTGATGCTGATTGGTATTATTTGGCAATATTGTGGCGCGTAATATATTTGTGGAAGAACGTCCATCTTCAAGTTCGAGGTATAAATGATGTCGTCTAATCTTTGTTGTTAAATATTTTTCCAAGTGATGCAACTATTTTTTTTGGATTTATTGTATAGTTCGCTAAAAACAATTATTATGAAAGTATTATTTTTAAATTCTTAATCGCATGTTAATGCTGCTATAAAAAGAAATTAAACATCAATACAATTAAGCTACGATGTTACTAATATTATTTTGAAAATCTGGTTGTGCGGTAGGTACGAAGAAAAAATTGTTAGTGTTTTATGGGGAGATCGTGCGCCACAAATTTTCCAGGGTAGATGTGTCGACTTGTGACTCGATGACGCAGACAACCCCATATACAACTTCAGTTCTGCTATGCTCGCGCATACCTACCGAGGATTGTGTGACGCCACACAGAAAACCAAAATAGCTTCAAAGGGACATATACTTGTTGTGACTTGTGAGCCATGAGTTTCTTCAGTTATGATCGTGGGAGTACCTTCCAATTGGATGTCCCCACATAATCAACCCAATCCACCCATACAACCACATATAAAAAGTACATGGCCCTCTAACTTTTGGAAGTCGGTAGATACATGCTAATAAACGTTGGTCAAATAATATGGTACACGGTTGCTACCCTGAATATCACCAACAGTTTGCGAAGCTACATGAGATCATGGTCAGATGGGACCCATGGATGGCTGCTGCATCCGCTCCGTCTGGGGTGGTCAGGGCCTAGCACCTGCGATATGTTGAGAGACCTTGCCTTGTGGTTGACACACTGCAACTTTGAAAGTGCATGGAGTTTCCATGTGTGATTTTGGTAATTAATAATAATCCCTATAGACTAATGTTTTTATTAAGTTATATCTGTAGGTGTTGTCCATAGATAAGGCTTGAACCGTATGTTGGCTTCAAGGTTGCAATAAGAAGAAATTGACGAAGATCAAGTGATAAGTATGTATTGAAGAAGAAGATTAAGTGAACTCTCATGTGTATCTTCAAGACACCAACATAATGAAGAAAGAAGAAATGGTGTGCAAGTTCAAGATGAGACATATCGAATAGATCATATGCCCGAAGCTTGCCATCCGTATGGTGATCATGGATATGTGAAGATGTGCCGAATAAGAAGCTCTCCCATAGTGGATTATGGGGGAGCACTCACGATACTTCATCAAGCAAGCACAATCAAGAAAGGCGTTCCACCTTTGTGGTCAACATCGTCATCATCAAGATCAAGTGGAATGCGCAAGATTAAAATTTGGTCTTTATAGGGTTTCTTTCTTACCGGTCTCCTGGTTTAGACCGGGTTATATGTTAGTTGCCACTCTATCAAGAGTCTCTCGAGTGAGTAACTCGATCGTATCATTTGGGGTGAGCTCAAACCTTTGCATCCTTGCATCTTCTTTCTTGGTTGTTATTTGGATCTTATCCATATTGAAAGGACACGGATGTCGCCTAGAGGGGGGGGGGGGTGAATAGGCGGTTTAAAACTTTTACGAGATGGGTGATGTCTACGCCCCCTCCTTTTCCTGTAGACAGTGTTGGGCCTCCAAGAGCAGAGGTTTGTAGAACAACAGCAAGTTTTCCCTTAAGTGGATCACCCAAGGTTTATCGAACTCAGGGAGGAAGAGGTCAAAGATATCCCTCTCATGCAACCCTGCAACCACAAAGCAAGAAGTCTCTTGTGTCCCCAACACACCTAATAGGTGCACTAGTTCGGCGAAGAGATAGTGAAATACATGTGGTATGAATAAGTATGAGCAGTAGCAACGGCACCAGAAAAGTGCTTTGCCCAGGACAGTAAACAAGCAGTAGTAATGTAGCAGTAGTAACACAAGTAAAACATTAAACAAGCAGCGATAGCGATATTTAGGAACAAGGCCTAGGGATCATACTTTCACTAGTGGACACTCTCAACATTGATCACATAACAGAATAGATAAATGCATACTCTACACTCTTTTGTTGGATGATGAACACCACTAATTGTGTAGGATTACACGAACCCTCAATGCCGGAGTTAACAAGCTCCACAATATTCAATGTTCATATTTAAATAACCTTAGAGTGTAAGATAGATCAACACAATTACACCAAGTACTAACATAGCATGCACACTGTCACCTTCACGCTACGAAAGGAGGCATAGATCACATCAATACCATCATAGCAATAGTTAACTTCATAATCTACAAGAGATCATAATCATAGCCTACGCCAAGTACTAACACGGATGCACACACTGTCACCATTACACCGTGCAGGAGGAATAAACTACTTTAATAACATCACTAGAGTAGCACATACATAAATTGTGATACAAAACACATTTCAATCATAAAGAGATATAAATAAGCACTTCACTATGCCATTCATAACAGTGAATAAGTATTCTGTGAAATATAGCCTAAGAGACCCACACGGTGCACACACTGTCACCTTTACACACGTGGGACAAGGAGTCTCCGGAGATCACATAAGTAAAATTCACTTGACTAGCATAACGACATCTAGATTACAAGCATCATCACATGAATCTCAATCATGTAAGGCAGCTCATGAGATTATTGTATTGAAGTACATAGGAGAGAGATGAACCACATAGCTACCGGTACAGCCCCGAGCCTCGATGGAGAACTACTCCCTCCTCATGGGAGACAGCAGCGTTGATGGAGATGGCGGTGGTGTCGATGGAGAAGCCTTCCGGGGGCACTTCCCCGTCCCGGCGGCGTGCCGGAACGAGACTCCTGTCCCCCAGATCTTGGCTTCACGATGGCGGCGGCTCTGGATGGTTTCTCGTACCGTGGCTTTTCCGTCTCGAGGTTTTAGGTCGAGGGGGCTTAAATAGGCGAAGAGGCGGCGTCAGAAGGTCAACAAGGCGACGACACCATAAGGCGGCGCAGCCAGGGCCTGGGCCGCGCCGGCCTATCATCTGGGCGGCCTGTGGCCCCCCTCTGGTCCTTCCCGGGTGTTCTGGAAGCTTCGTGGAAAAATAGGATGCTGGGCGTTGATTTCGTCCGATTCCGAGAATATTTCCTTACTAGGATTTCTGAAACCAAAAACAGCAGAAAACAGGAACTGGCCCTTCGGCATCTCGTCAATAGGTTAGTTCCGGAAAACGCATAAAAACATCATAAAGTATGTATAAAACATGTAGATATCATCAACAATGTGGCATGGAACATAAGAAATTATCGATACTTCGGAGACGTATAAGCATCCCCAAGCTTAGTTTCTGCTCGTCCCGAGCAGGTAAACGATAACAAAGATAATTTCTGGAGTGACATGCCATCATAAACTTGATCATACTATTGTAAACACATGTAATGAATGCAGCAATCCAAGACAATGGTAATTGACATGAGTAAACAAATGAATCATAAAGCAAAGATTTTTCATGAATAGTACTTCAAGACAAGCATCAATAAGTCTTGCATAAGAGTTAACTCATAAAGCAATAAATTCATAGTAGAGGTATTGAAGCAACACAAAGGAAGATGAAGTTTCAGCGGTTGCTTTCAACTTGTAACATGTATATCTCATGGATATTTTCAACATAGAGTAATATAATAAGTGCAATATGCAAATATGTAGGAATCAATGCACAGTTCACACAAGTGTTTGCTTCTTGAGGTGGAGAGAAATAGGTGAACTGACTCAACATAAAAGTAAAAGAATGGTCCTTCAAAGAGGAAAGCATCGATTGCTATATTTGTGCTAGAGCTTTGATTTTGAAAACAAGAAACAATTTTGTCAACGGTAGTAATAAAGCATGTGTTATGTAAATTATTTCTTACAAGTTGCAAGCCTCATGCATAGTATACTAATAGTGCCCGCACCTTGTCCTAATTAGCTTGGACTACCGGGATCATCGCAATGCACATGTTTTAACCAAGTGTCACAAATGGGTACCTCTATACCGCCTGTACAAAGGTCTAAGGAGAAAGCTCGCATCGGATTTCTCGCTATTGATTATTCTCAACTTAGACATCCATACCGGGACAGCATAGACAACAGATAATGGACTCCTCTTTTATGCATAAACATGTAGCAACAATTAATTTTCTCATATGAGATTGAGGATATATGTCCAAAACTGAAACTTCCACCATGGATCATGGCTTTAGTTAGCGGCCCAATGTTCTTCTCTAACAATATGCATGCTCTAACCATAAGGTGGTAGATTGCTCTTACTTCAGACAAGACGAACATGCATATCAACTCACATGAAATTCAACAAAGAGTAGTTGATGGCGTCCCCAGTGAACATGGTTATCGCACAACGAGCAACTTAATAAGAGATAAAGTGCATAGGTACATATTCAATACCACAATAGTTTTTAAGCTATTTGTCCCATGAGCTATATATTGTAAAGGTGAAGAATGGAAATTTAAAGGTAGCACTCAAGCAATTTACTTTGGAATGGCGGAGAAATACCATGTAGTAGGTAGGTATGGTGGACACAAATGGCATAGTGGTTGGCTCAAGTATTTGGATGCATGAGAAGTATTCCCTCTCGATACAAGGTTTAGGCTAGCAAGGCTATTTGAAACAAACACAAGGATGAAGCGGTGCAGCAAAACTTACATAAAAAACATATAGAAAACATTATAAGACTCTACACCGTCTTCCTTGTTGTTCAAACTCAATACTAGAAATTATCTAGACCTTAGAGAGACCAAATATGCAAACCAAATTTTAGCATGCTCTATGTATTTCTTCATTAATGGGTGCAAAGTATATGATGCAAGAGCTTAATCATGAGCACAACAATTGCCAAGTATCACATTATCCAAGACATTATAGCAATTACTACATGTATCATTTTCCAATTCCAACCATATAACAATTTAACGAAGAAGAAACTTCGCCATGAATATTATGAGTAGAGCCTAAGGACATACTTGTCCATATGCTACAGCGGAGCGTGTCTCTCTCCCACACAAATAATGCTAGGATCCATTTTATTCAAACAAAACAAAAACAAGAAACATACAGACGCTCCAAGTAAAGTACATAAGATGTGACCGAATAAAAATATAGTTTCAAGAGAAGGAACCTGATAATTTGTCGATGAAGAAGGGGATGCCTTGGGCATCCCCAAGCTTAGACGCTTGAGTCTTCTTGATATATGCAGGGGTGAACCACCGGGGCAACGCCAAGCTTAGAGCTTTCACTCTCCTTGATCATGTTGTATCATCTCCCTCTCTTGATCCTTGAAAACTTCCTCCACACCAAACTTAGAACAACTCATTAGAGGGTTAGTGCACAATCAAAATATACATGTTCAGAGGTGACATAATCATTCTTAACACTTCTGGAAATTGCACAAATCTACTGAAAGTCAATGGAATCGAAATATCCATCGAACATAACAAAACAGGCAATGCGAAATAAAAGGCAGAATCTATCAAAACAGAACAGTTCGTATTGACGAATTTTATTGAGGCACCAGACTTGCTCAAATGAAAATGCTCAAATTGAATGAAAGTTGCGTACATATCTGAGGATCACTCACGTAAATTGGCATAATTTTCTGAGTTACCTACAGAGAATTTTGCCCAGATTCGTGACAGCAAATAAATCTGTTTCTGCGCAGTAATCCAAATCTAGTATGAACCTTACTATCAAAGACTTTACTTGGCACAACAATTCAACAAAACTAAGATAAGAAGAGGTTGCTACAGTAGTAATAACTTCCAAGACACAAATATAAAACAAAGTTACTGTATCAAAATAAACACATGGGTTATCTCCCAAGAAGTTCTTTCTTTATAGCCATTAAGATGGGCTCAGCAGATTTAATGATTGGCTCGCAAGAAATAGTATTTGAAGCAAAAGAGAGCATCAAGAAATAAATTCAAAACACATTTAAGTCTAACATGCTTCCTATGAAAAGGAATCTTGTAAATAAACAAGTTCATGAAGAGCAAAGTGACAAGCATAGGAAGATAAAACAAGTATAGCTTCAAAAATTTCAGCACATAGAGAGGTGTTTTAGTAACATGAAAATTTCTACAACCATATTTTGCTCTCTCATAATAACTTTCAGTAGCAACATGAGCAAACTCAACAATATAACTATCACATAAAGCATTCTTATCATGAGTCTCATGCATAAAATTATTACTCTCCACATAAGCATAATCAATTTTATTAGTTGTAGTGGGAGCAAATTCAACAAAGTAGCTATCATTATTATTCTCATCATCAAATATAGGAGGCATATTGTAATCATAATCAAATTTATCCTCCATAACAGGTGGCACCAAAAGGCTACTATCATTATAATCATCATAAATAGGAGGCAAAGTATCATCAAAGTAAATTTTCTCCTCAATGCTTGGGGGACTAACAAGATCATGCTCATCAAAACCAGCTTCCCCAAGCTTAGAATTTTCCATAGCATTAGCAACAATAGTGTTCAAAGCATTCATATTAATAACATTCCCATTAGCATGCATATAAAGTTCCATGGGTTTTTTAATTCTCTCTTCTAACACATCATGTCCTAATTCAAGATAAAGTTCATAAAGATCTCTCATATTTTTGTTGTTTTCCATTATGCCTAACTAGTGTAAACAAGAAACAAAAGGTTGCAATTGCAGGATCTAAAGGAAATAGCTTCGAGCACAAACACAATGGCGCCAGAAAAGTACTGTTACCTGGAACCGGAGTATGAGTGCCTTTTACCTTTCCTCCCCGGCAACGGCGCCAGAAAATAGCTTGATGTCTACGCCCCCTCCTTTTCCCGTAGACGGTGTTGGGCCTCCAAGAGCGAGAGGTTTGTAGAATAGCAGCAAGTTTTCCCTTAAGTGGATCACCCAAGGTTTATCGAACTCAGGGAGGAAGAGGTCAAAGCTATCCCTCTCATGCAACCCTGCAACCACAAAGCAAGAAGTCTCTTGTGTCCCCAACACACCTAATAGGTGTACTAGTTCGGCGAAGAGATAGTGAAATACATGTGGTATGAATAAGTATGAGCAGTAGCAACGGCACCAGAAAAGTGCTTTGCCCAGGACAGTAAACAAGCAGTAGTAACGCAGCAGTAGTAACGCAGTAAAACAATAAACAAGCAGCGATAGCAGTATTTAGGAACAAGGCCTAGGGATCATACTTTCACTAGTGGACACTCTCAACATTGATCACATAACAGAATAGATAAATGCATACTCTACACTCTTTTGTTGGATGATGAACACCACTAACTGTGTAGGATTACACGAACCCTCAATGCCGGAGTTAACAAGCTCCACAATATTCAATGTTCATATTTAAATAACCTTAGAGTGTAAGATAGATCAACACAATTACACCAAGTACTAACATAGCATGCACACTGTCACCTTCACGCTACGAAAGGAGGCATAGATCACATCAATACCATCATAGCAATAGTTAACTTCATAATCTACAAGAGATCATAATCATAGCCTACGCCAAGTACTAACACGGATGCACACACTCGTCACCATTACACCGTGCAGGAGGAATAAACTACTTTAATAACATCACTAGAGTAGCACATAGATAAATTGTGATACAAAACACATTGCAATCATAAAGAGATATAAATAAGCACTTCACTATGCCATTCATAACAGTGAATAAGTATTCTGTGAAATATAGCCTAAGAGACCCACACGGTGCACACACTATCACCTTTACACACGTGGGACAAGGAGTCTCCGGAGATCACATAAGTAAAATTCACTTGACTAGCATAACTACATCTAGATTACAAGCATCATCACATGAATCTCAATCATGTAAGGCAGCTCATGAGATTATTGTATTGAAGTACATAGGAGAGAGATGAACCACATAGCTACCGGTACAGCCCCGAGCCTCGATGGAGAACTACTCCCTCCTCATGGGAGACAACAACGTTGATGGAGATGGCGGTGGTGTCGATGGAGAAGCCTTCCGGGGGCACTTCCCCGTCCCGGTGGCGTGCCGGAACAGAGACTCCTGTCCCCCAGATCTTGGCTTCGCGATGGCGGTGGCTCTGGATGGTTTCTCGTACCGTGGCTTTTCCGTCTCGAGGTTTTAGGTCGAGGGGGCTTAAATAGGCGAAGAGGCGGCGTCAGAAGGTCAACGAGGAGACGACACCATAAGGCGGCGCGGCCAGGGCCTGGGCCGCGCCGGCCTATCATCTGGGCGGCCTATGGCCCCCCTCTGGTCCTTCCCGGGTGTTCTGGAAGCTTCGTGGAAAAATAGGATGCTGGGCGTTGATTTCGTCCGATTCCGAGAATATTTCCTTACTAGGATTTCTAAACCAAAAACAGCGAGAAAACGAGAACCGGCCCTTCGGCATCTCGTCAATAGGTTAGTTCCGGAAAACGCATAAAAACATCATAAAGTATGTATAAAACATGTAGATATCATCAATAATGTGGCATGGAACATAAGAAATTATCGATACGTCGGAGACGTATCAATGGGCTTAACAAATGCGGAATAAAACTAGCGTTTACTTTGTCAAGCCCAAAGCCTATATACTAGGGTTCACCTATGTGCACCAACAACTTATGCTAAGCAATACAAGCAACTATGTGATAGCAAGATATATAACTTCAAGCACGATGGCTATCACAAAGTAAAGTGCATAAGTAAAGAGCTCGGGTATTGAAATAACCGAAGTGACGCGGAGACAACGATGTATCCCGAAGTTCACACTCTTGCAAGTGCTACTCTCCGTTGGAGCGGTGTGG
>NC_061512.1:79243038-79350118 GCF_022539505.1 Lolium rigidum | reverse complement strand
CGGAACCGATCGTGATCAAGATCTTCTACGCGCTTTTGCAAGCGGCAAGTGAACGTCTACCGCAGCAACAAGAGCCTCATCTTGTAGGCTTTGGAATCTCTTCAAGCGTGAGACTCGATACCCCCTCGTTGCTACCGTCTTCTAGATTGCATCTTGGCTTGGATTGCGTGTTCGCGGTAGGAAATTTTTTGTTTTCTATGCTACGTTATCCTACAGGATGTGCCCTTTGTGTGGGGCGATGCACAACAAGAAGCCTTCATGGTTCTGAAAGATAAGTTAACACATGCTCCATTACTCCAACTTCCTGATTTCAATAAGACTTTTGAGCTTGAATGTGATGCTAGTGGAATTGGTTTGGGAGGTGTGTTATTACAAGAGGGCAAACCTGTTGCATATTTTAGTGAAAAATTGAGTGGGCCTAGTCTGAACTATACTACTTATGATAAAGAATTATATGCGCTGGTTCGGACATTAGAAACTTGGCAACATTATTTATGGCCTAAAAAATTTGTTATACATTCTGATCATGAATCTTTGAAGCATATTCATAGTCAAACTAAGTTGAATCGCCGCCATGCAAAGTGGGTTGAGTTTATTGAGTCTTTTCCTTATGTTATCAAACACAAAAAGGGTAAAGATAATGTTATTGTTGATGCTTTGTCGCGCCGATATACTATGCTATCTCAACTTGACTTCAAGATTTTTGGATTAGAAACCATAAATGAACAATACTTGCATGATGCCAATTCTAAAGATGTGTTGCTGAATTGTAAAGATGGTAGAACATGGAACAAATTCGTCCTCAATGATGGATTTGTGTTCCGTGCTAACAAGCTATGCATCCCAGATGGTTCTGTTCGTCTTTTGTTGTTGCAGGAGGCGCATGGAGGAGGATTGATGGGACACTTTGGTGTGAAGAAGACGGAGGATGTACTTGCTGCACATTTCTTTTGGCCACGTATGCGTCGAGATGTTGAGAGATTTGTGGCACGCTGCACTACATGTCAAAAAGCTAAGTCTCGACTTAATCCACATGGTTTATATATGCCTCTTCCTGTTCCTAGTGTACCTTGGAAGGATATTTCTATGGATTTCGTTTTGGGTTTGCCTCGTACACAGAAGGGGAGGGATATTATCTTTGTTGTTGTGGATCGGTTTTCTAAGATGGCACACTTTATTCCATGCCACAAGACTGATGATGCTACACATGTTGCTGATTCGTTCTTTCGCGAAATTGTTCGTTTACATAGTGTGCCTAATACTATTATTTCTGATCGTGATACTAAGTTTCTTAGCCACATTTGGAGATGTTTATGGGCTAAGTTGGGGACTAAATTGTTGTTTAGTACTACATGTCATCCCCAAACTGATGGACAAACTGAAGTAGTAAATAGAACTTTGTCTACTATGCTGCGGGCTGTTTTGAAGAAGAACTTAAAATTGTGGGAAGAATGTTTACCTCATGTTGAATTTGCTTACAATCGTTCGCTGCATTCTACCACTAAGATGTGCCCATTTGAGATTGTTTATGATTTTGTACCACGTGCACCTATTGATTTGTTGCCTTTACCATCTTCTGTGCAAAATAATTTGGATGATACAGACCGTGCTGAATTGATACTAAAATTTCATGAGACTACTAAAGACAACATAGCACGCATGAATGCTAAGTATAAAATTGCTGGGGATAGAGGAAGAAAGCATGTTGTGTTTGATGTTGGTGATCTTGTTTGGTTGCATTTGCGCAAAGATCGTTTTCCTGAATTGCGCAACTCTAAACTAATGCCACGCGCTGCTGGTCCTTTTAAGGTGTTAGAGAAAATAAATGATAATGCCTATAAACTTGAGCTTCCTGCAGAATTGGGTCCGGTTAGTCCTACTTTTAACATTGCAAATTTGAAGCCTTACTTTGGTGAAGAAGAGGAGCTTTCGTCGAGGACGACTTCAATTCAAGAAGGGGGCATGATGAGGACATCCCATCTCTTGATACAACCGCTGTACCTATAGCCACACAAATACAAGGACCAATCACTCGAGCTCGTGCCAAACAACTTAACTGTCAGGTACTTTCGTTTCTTGGTACTATTCCTCACATACATGAGAATATGATGCTTCCTAAATCAGATATGTTTGTTACTCTTAGGAATGATGGACCAAGCATGGATGAGGAGGACAAGCATTGGAGTATGATCACGCATGGAGGAGATGGCAGCAAGCATTTGAGGATTGAAGATGACGCCGCAAGTGGAGATTTCAGAACTTTGAAGCCACCATAAGAGGAGATGAAGACATGGACGAAATCTAGAGTTTTCCAATTCATAATTTCGTCCATAGCATAATATGGTGTTGCGTCACCTTTAGTTTTGGGCCAGGCCCATGTCATTTTCGCAGGAATTAAGTCAGCCACTTTTTAGAGTCCGTATTGAAGGGGGAAAGGCCTTCTAGGGTTTGGTTCGGACACCATACATATGGCTGACCGAAACCCCACCTTTTCCTCCTTTAAATACCCCCATAGCCATCACGTTTAGACTCGGATTTTGATTACACTAAAAGTTAGCCATTGTAGCAACTCTCGTGTACTTCTTTTGAGGCCAACGCCCAGAACAAGACCGACTATTCGGAATCCCACTTTTTTCAATAAAGCTTTCATCTTTCATCCGCAATATTCTGATTGCGTCATTAGTTCTTACTTGTTCTCGATTTCAGGTAGGAATTAAGACCCTCGCTGGTCAGGCTGATCGCGCATCCGCAAGATCAGTAAATCCCGGAGATTGTCCTAGCGATTGCATTGGAGCACGAGCTTTGCACGTGTAGTCGGATTGACAAGCACGAACTCCACCAACAAATCGATCTATCCACGTCTCATCGAAAGATCGGCCACCTTTGCCCTATCAATATGAGGGAACAAACAGGGTGGATGAGATCCTGAATACCGTACATATCTCGGTCTCTAGAGGGATGAATGAAGCGCTAACGACACTATATACAGAAGAGGAGGTGAAAACAACTCTATACCAAATGTTCCCTACTAAGGCGCTGGGGCCAGATGGATATCCAATGCATTTCTTCAAGAGGAATTGGGATTTATGTGAAGCCGAAGTTACAAGTACAATCCTCTGAATACTCCGGGGCAAGGACAATCAAGAGGAAATACATGACACCTTCATTGTGCTCATTCCGAAGGTGGCAAACCCTAAGTCAATTTTGACTAATTAGCATTTGCAATGTTATTTATAAAATTGCTTCGAAAGTTCTTTTCTAATAGGTTGAAGAAAATTTTGCCGGAGATCATCTCGCAAGAGCAATCAGCCTTTGTCCTAGGGAGATTGATCAAAGATATCATGACTACAGCTTATGAGTGCTTACACTTTATAAAGAGAAACATGGCAAAAAAACACCAACATTGTGCTCTTAAGCTAGATATGTGGAAGGCATATGATTGGGTTGAATGGTCCTACCTACAGGCTTTAATGCTGAAATTATGTTTCAACTCTGATTGGGTAAACCTTGTGATGAGAATGGTCTCCATAGTAACATTCTATGTTTTGTTCAATGGATCACCAACGTAAACCTTCGAGCCTACTCGTGGTATCCGTTAAGGAGGCCCCATCTCCCCGTATTTGTTTTTTTTCTTGTAGAAGAGGGCCTCTCGTGTGCCTGCTAAAATCAAGAAGTGTGTTACAATCATCAAGTCTTCAAGTCTTAAGAGTGTCTAGCACTGCCCCGACAGTCAACCACCTATTGTTGATGATAACCAGATGTTTGTGAAAGCAATTGTGGAGGGTGCGGGAGAAACAGCTGAGGTGTTGGAAACTTATTGCCAAGCCTTAGGTAAGAGAATCAATCTTGATAAATCTTCAGTATTCTTTAGTAAGGGTTGTCCAAAGGCGACACACATAAAAATGAAGAGTTCTATATATGTCCATAACGAGTCATTGAGTGAAAAATATCTTGCTATGCCTTCAGATATTGGACGATCGATTAGGGGTGCGTTCAAACACTTAAGTGACCGAGTTTGGAAAATAATTCAAGGATGGCTTGAACAACTTCTATCTTCCGGGGGTAAAGATATTCTTATATGCAAGAGGTTTGGGTTTTAGAGATATAGAAATTTATAATCTAGCTTTTGTTAGCCCGACAAGCTTGGATAATTCTACAAAACCCAAAAACTTCGAGTGTCAGATTCTTAAGGCAATTTATTTTCCATATTGTGGGTTTCCTGAGGCATAGTTGGGGTCGCACCCTTCTTAGATTTGGCATACGATTATGGATGGTCGGGAGATACTTATTCAAGGCGTCATAAAAATAATTGGAATGGATGAAAAGACACATTCTTGGAATGGCAATTGGCTACCTCGCTAATCTTCTTCGAGCCTAATTGTATGCTGCAAGGCAAACCCTACAGTGCCAGTAGCGGCCTTTATTGACTCAACTACTGTTACTTAGAATAGGCAGAGACTGGATGAATGGTTCCTGCCCATGTATGTTGAAGCAATACAAGCCATCCCGATCCGTACGATGCGTTTTGATGATTTTTTTGGCTTGCCATCATGAAGGGACTAGAGTTTTTATGTTCGCTCAGCTTATCGTATGGTTCTGAATTCAAAGCGGCAACGTGAGGCATGTCTTGAGGGCACGACGACTAACTCGGATCACAAAGAGGAGAAAAATAATTGGTCAGCTCTTTGGAAGGTGCCGGTACCACCAAAACTCAGGGTTTTTCTTTGGAGGTTGGCCAAGCAGTCCATTCCCACGGGTGATGTCTGCCATCATCGAAACATGACACCATATTTGTCGTGTTCATTTTGTGGAGCGGAAGACTCGTGGCGCCACTCGATGCTTGAGTGTATGGTGAGTAGCACCGAAAGCAATCACATAACACATGATGGGCACAACCGAACTAGATACAAAACACAAGGATCTGATTTGGTGCTTCGCCATGCTCTCAAAGATTTGGTTTGTCTGACGAAAAGCAATTCATGGAGAGGGTTTTCAAAGCGATGGCAGGAGAATTCTCTCTTGGACCAATCGTTGGATAAATGGGAGATCTGCTGAACAAATTGCACCTCTGGTCTTTGCGATAGTTCCTACAAGAAGAAATAATAGTAGATTGGTGGCGGAGGCGCTGGTGGACAATAGGTGGCTCCCGGACGTCGATCTGGAGCTCCCCTTAGATGGATACACACAATGCATCCGACTCTGGGAGGAAATCGAAGCGGTGCCACGAGATGATCAGGAAGCTGATAAGTTCTTTTGGATTGGATCGACATCGGGGGGAGTACACCTCCAAGGATACATGCAGATTACTCTGTCAAGGAACAATCAACTTCAACCTGCATGAGGCTATCGGGGCATCTTTTGCTCCACCCAAATGCAATATTTTTTGCATGGCTTGCCCTCAGGTATCGTTTGTGGACCTCGGACCGCAGGCACCGACACGGATTACAGGATCACATTGACCCCTGTTTACTTTGCCTGCAAGAGGATGACACTGTGGATCATGTGATCATGCAGTGTCCTTATGCCCGCCAAACTTGGTTTGGATGTCTCACGGCTGCGGGCCTCAACATTATGGACCCAGGTAGGGAAAGCAAACTGGAGCCTTGGTGGGAGGCAGCTAGGAGTTTGGTTCGTACGAGAGATAGAAGAAGCTTTGATACCATGGTCTTGGAGGATTTGGAAGCAGCGAAATTCCAGGGTATTTGGGAATAGGTCGGAGCAGTGCAACACGCACGAGTTGCTTAGGAGAATCAAAGATGAGTTTGAGCTTTGAAAACTTGCGAGAGTAGGAGGGAGTACCTTGATGCCGCGAGAGTAGGCCATAGAGTTAGGGGTGGAGTTTGCCGGCATATTGTTTGCAATATGGCCTTGGCCTCTTGTAAATGGCATTGCTTTCTTCTATAAAATTTTGGTACGCCGTTTTGGCGTACCCTAAGAAAAGCCTCCTTTCCTCCCATACTTTCGTGGAGGCATTCTTGCAGGACTTGCAACATGCATCGGCAAGTGACACTAGTGCAGAATAGGCTACCAGTCGGGTGTGTCTTTTGGCTACCAGTCGCGTGCCCCAGCCCGCGACTGGTACCTCGCCACATGTAGTCAGTACCAGTTGTGTGCCCACCCCGCACGCGGCGTGTTGATTTTGGTGTGCTACTATTAGAATACTAGTCGCGTGCGCGGTTTCGGTCCGCTGGTAGAATTTACCTTTGTATCAAACCTTAATTGAAAAAGAACTAAAAATTGGGTAGCACCTATTCACCCCCTAGGTGCGATATACGATCTTTTCAGAAGGGAAGGGCATGAGAGGAGAAGGTGGAGAAGTGTAAGAGGATGAGGGAAAGAGGATGGAGAAGTGGAAGAGGAGGAGGGGAGAAGGGGGAGAAAGTGGAGATGTGTAAGAGGATGAGGGAAAGAGGGTGGAGAAGTGGAAAAGTGGAAAAGTAATTTTTTTTTGAAAATTTGACAGATTTAAACTTTCTTGCATCGAAATCTAAAACCTCAAAAAACTTTATTTTCCTTTTCAATTTTTACGAATAAAAAGATGGGTAAACGGCCATAGGTCGTTGAAATCATATGTAAAACGGCCATATAGACACCGTGCGAGCGACTGGAATAACTGCCATTTCAAATTTCCGTATCTTCCAAAGCATTGAGGCAGAAATTATTCTTATGCACCATTCCGAAAAATTCAGACCACATCGATTTAACCACTTCACATGGATAGCGAACAAATGGTGGACAGATTCCATCCCAGAACATTGCAAGTATCTTGGTCATACGAATGATTATGATATGTTTTCTCTAGTGACTAGAGATCGATTCATTCTGAGATAAATGCACATCAACAACATGAACTCGGGTGTATATAAACCGACTAAGCATAGATACAGAGAGATAGTCGAGCTGAGAATGTACTGAACCTATTCATCCCGCCTAGGATCGAAAATGTGATGTCACACGCCATAGTGACGTCACATATTTCCTGCCGTGCTAATCGTCCGAGAGAGACTCCTCGGTTGAAACGTGGACCTACATATTAAGGACAGGTTAACCACTAAGACTACTCATAGTGAGAGTAACTAAGGTAGTAACATATGTAGAGCTACATGCATTGTCAACTAGGTAAAGTGATGATATGACATGATATTAAATGAAGAAAGAGATAGTTGTGGTAACTAGCTATGTTACCATAACATCATACAAGATAGAATGAGTCTATGAAGGTAGTAACATAGAGTAGTGTCATATGCATGACATTACTATATGTTACTCTCCACTATAACTAGTTTAAAACGAGACGTCACAAATTAATGGTGATATTTTTTTACTGAAACCACGTCGACGACGCCCAAAATGTAAATTGATAAGCAGCGGAAGTAGTATTCAAGCAAGTTGTGAAATTCAGATAGAGATATAGCTTTTTACTGCCTATACATGACATGGACATGTTTTAGCCTTCCCATTCTAGCACTTTCTTGCAAACTGACCCTGAAATCAGGATGCATGCTACTGAAAAGTATCTTCTGTATGGATGGGAGAAATTCGATTCCATCAGGGACATCAGCTAATTCATTGAAACCATTCAGGTTCAGATACTCGAGATTGATTAAAGATCCCTCTTCTATATAAATCTGACGAACATATGCCATGTCTACCAAGGCCATCCCTTTCAACTTTGGGAACCAACCTGCACTGAACCCTATTTGCTGGCCGGTGTATGCCTTTCTCAGACGCAAGCTTGTTAAATTTGATAATTTAGAGATATGGGGTATCGGGTTTTCTGCAAAATTGCACCAACATAAACTTAATCTGACAAGGGTATTTGCATGGGCTGAAAAGAATGGAGATTGCACCACAGCTTCTGCTAGCCGCCCTGACAGCTCAAGCGTCTGAAGTTGAGGAGGCAATGCCAAAGATTCGAGACTGAGAATTTCATCCTGGTTGATTGCTTTTACATGTAACCTTACGAGATGTTGCATCTTCGACGTAGACGAACACAGCTGTGAGCAGTATTTACTCCTTACATCTGAAATGTAAAGACTCCTTAGTTGGGTTAAATTTCCCATTTTGCTGATAAATTTTTCATTAGCTCGGACTTCATCCAAAGTCTGCAGTTCCTTCAAATTCCAAAGGCCTTCATTTGTTCGGACACCTAAGGATTGACTGAAACTTGACTGTGCAGTATCTATCAATTTCCAGACAAGTACATGCCGCAACTTCTTTAGTTCAGCAAACCCAGGAGGGAAAGTTATTAACTGAGTCCTTTCAAGGCTTAAGGTCTCTAAACTCTGAAGTCTGTTGATAGTTTTTGGGAGTGACTTCACATTGGTGTCATTGAGGCACAGATACTTAAGGTTAAACAGTTCTCCAATTGAATGGCAGATGGTCTCAATAGGCAAGCCTGACAAGTCCAACACTGCAAGGTATTTCGATTTGGATGGGATGTAATGAGACCATGAACAATGAAGCATGGTTCTGTCAAATGCTAATAAGGTGCGAAGTCTCGATGAATCCATGGTCAATCGGATGGCTGTCTCGCATCGGAGGACCGACATACGGCGCGAATCAGAAACAATCTTTATAACTCCTGAGGTGTCATCATAGACTGAACTGAAACACTCCTTCTCAGAGAGTTTTATGGCCAATTCGCGTACAAGATCATGCATACGGAGACGTCGAATCCGACCAAAACTGTTCCTGGCTACGACTTGAAGCATGCTCCGATGGACGAGCTCTATGAGATAGCTTTCAGCAACCTCTTCCAAACTGATTGTTCCTCTTTGTTCAATAAACCCCTCTGCAATCCACAATCTAATAAGCTTTTTTCTCTTAAGGAGATGGCCTTCTGGGAACATAGCACAATACAAGAAACAGTTCTGCAAATAATACGGTAGATGCCTGTAACTTAAATTCAAAATCCACTCTACATGGTTTATGTCCGGATTGTTATGCAATTCACATGTAATTTTACTGTAAAAGGACTTCCATTCTGCTTCACTCTTATCTCGTAGTGATAATAAGCTCCCTAATGCCACAAGAGCTAATGGCAAGCCTGCACATCTCTTCACTATCTTTTCACCCCACTCCTGTAATTCTGGAGGGCAAACCTGATTTTCTATTTTCCAAAACACCTTTCTTGAGAATAAAATCCACGCGTCATGCTTGTTTAGAGGCTCAAGCTCGATCTTGCATGCATCTTCAGCAACTGAAGCTACCTCATCAATTCTAGTTGTGATGACTACTCTGCTTCTCGTCCCACTGTTCAAAAGCAGATTTCTGATTTCCAAAGCAACTGCACCTCTCCATACATCATCCAGTACAATCATGTACCGCTTTTTCTCCAGAAATTTCTTCAATTCTACTCTTAATTTATCATTTTTCATTTTTGCGACCTTGGACTGTATTTTGTTGTCGTTCCCACAGAGTTGTTTCAACATGTTTCTCAAAATATCATCAACTTCACAGGATTGTGAAACAGAAATCCATGCCCGACATTCAAAAGGGGACCTTTCACTCTTGTAGGCATTATGAACAAGAGAACTTTTGCCTAATCCACCCATACCGCAAACAGCTATTATACGCAATGAACAATCTTCAGAGTACAGCAACTTATTTAGGAGTTCCCTATATTTATCAACGCCGACAAAGTCATCATCATTGTCAGATTGACAGTGTCTGAACTGATATGCCTCTTGTCTATTTTCATAGTTTGGTATCTCAACATCGATCCCACTAACTTTTGCTTGTATCCACCGGTCTCGCCTACTTGACAGTTCCCTGAGTCTCTGTTTCATTTTCTCAACCTCAATAGCCATCACATCCAATGAAAACAAGGACTGGGGTCTTTTGATAACTTTCTTGAAATTACTCAAGAAACCCTTCCCCTGGTGTTCAGCAACAATATAGATAAACTGATCCACGATATCTTCAATGTCATATGCTAACCTCCTAACTTGCGTTATCCATGTCTCCGAGACTATATCACTGCATTCCCTTGTACTAATTTTCTTCAGAAACGCATGTACCATCTCAAGTTCTTCCTTTATAAATTCCATGTTAGTCGGGAGCGCTGCAACTAATCCAGATTTCTTTGCAAACAAGGGCTTTGCTAGGTGTAATACTTCTCCTGCCACGACTATGCTAATTTTCTTTATGACTAGAAGAATAGCAGTCTCTGCCATTGTATTTGTTATTTTGCAAAGGGCAATGATAAATCAGCATGCCATTTTAAGTCTCTATTCCACCCTGCAGAGTCAGAAAATAAACTCTGTCAAATAAAGGAAACCCAAAATGGTAAATAGACCACACATTTTTTTCGACAAAGAAATAGACCACTCATGATGGATAGTTAACTTGCTGATGACTTAAATGTTATGTAGACAACAATAAGGGCTTTTGTGGAAGCGCGTCCAGCGAAAATGTGATTGGGTACAAAATCGATAAGAAAAAAGCTCAAAGATTCACACAAACGAGAAGATGGACAGCGATGTTCTGTTCCATTTATCTGCAAACTTCAAACGAAACTCTACAATTTAAGAGATATAAACGATATGAGGATTCTCTAATAAAAAAATCGAGACTGAATCTCTAATTAATGATTTGACGAAGTTTTTCCTTTTTTTATTATGTCGCAAATGGGACTGAGTTTGGTCTTTAAAATGTCAAGGAGAGAGGTAAACATCATCCACCTACATGCTATAATATTTTGACAAATCTGTAGGAACTTATGAGATTTGCGGAAATGCTACCCAGTATTTCTCTGATTTCTTTTCTTTCAAACACATCACAGAACTAGCAAATTGCCTTTGCTAACAATCTAAATAAGTAGAAGAGGGTCTTGGAACTCGCCGAGTGTTTCTCTTGGATGTTGAATAAAAAACTTTGCTTGAAAAAATCGTTGCTACGATGCAGAAAATAAAAGGGAGAAACACCTTTGTATACCTGATCAAACTGGCTGAACTGATATGAAAGTAGAAGAGGATCTAGAGACTGAAAAACTATTTCTCCTGGATCTGGAGAGAGTAGCTCAGACGTGAGATGTCCTCTTGCTCAAGCTTCTATGTCAACGCTGGGCGTGAACTGGCATGGCGGAGGGGAGAAATTGCTGCGATGCCTCCGTCTACCGCTTGACTGGTAGGAGGCTCGTTGGATTAAATTAGACTACAGCTGCAGAGGAGCCGCGTCCGTCAACGCTATGTGCAGCAATGGAACCAAGGAGTTTCCTCTAGTGTCACACAAAATGAATAGAACCCACCGGTCAATGCTTTGGCAAATGTGCAGTTTTCTGGCTTTCTTTTCTTTAGGTTTCCGGCTTTGCCGTTTTGGTTTTGGTTTTCCGCTTGTAAGAGCAACGTCCTTTTGATTCCAATACAAAATGGTGCGGACTTAGATGCACATCAAAGAAAAATGATGGTTATACTAGATGATATTACCATCCATCTCTCATCCAACATACCTGATTGACTTAAAATTTAAACTAAATAACTAAAATTACTTGAAAAAATTTAAAAAAATTCTAGTAAATCATGCATTTAACGATTTATATTCTGGTGAAGTTTCGTTCCATTTGAATAAATGGTTTGTGATTAAATAGTAGTTTAAACTAGTGCTTGAAAACTTAAAAATCTACTTAATCACAAACTAGTCATCCAAACTGGCATTTGCACTTTACTGGATTTTTTTTCATTTTTTTAGTTTTTTAGTTCGAAATCAGAGGCAATTCGAGATGTTGGATCTGAGATGGATGGTGGATGTTGGCACCAAGTCACGGTAAGACTCTGAAGCTCTGTCTGGTCACTAGGGCTTTGAAATCTCAGCCAAGTACCCTTGGGGCGCGATTGGTAGGTCGCACCACCCACGGGGAGCCAAAAATCGGACGATTGAATGCTTGGGTTCCCTCAAAATCTTGGTCCCCGCGCACATCAAAGCAGTCTGAGGCCAAGCCTGGTGGTATGCCCGATTTGGTCGTTTCCACGGAGGCATTCCCTATG
The DNA here is from genome assembly GCF_022539505.1 of Lolium rigidum. Taxonomy (NCBI): domain Eukaryota; kingdom Viridiplantae; phylum Streptophyta; class Magnoliopsida; order Poales; family Poaceae; genus Lolium; species Lolium rigidum. The sequence continues at coordinate 79,338,131 of NC_061512.1, read as the reverse complement.
GAGCGCAAAGTAATGATTCATTTGAACGCATGGGGAAGGAGCGCGAGACACCACGTCGGTTCGGGACATGCGCCATAAATTCCCCCCACCACCCTATTCCTCCTCTCACTCTCTCTCACTCTCTCTCACCTCACTCCAAACCCCTTGGTGGTTCCTCTGGCGGCAACGAGGCATAGATTGACGGTAGGGTTTGTGTACAGTCGTTGATCTCGCTCCTACGCTACTTCGACTTCGACCGTTGATTCCACGCCGCCTGCGCCACCTCTAGACCACATCTTCTTCGACCTTTGGTGACTCAGCCATGTCGGTAAGGCTTCCAAAAACCCTCGCCGACCCTTGTTTTTACCGTATATCTACCCGTATATGGCTTGTAGGCGCGCGATTCATGACATGCATAGCAGATCTGGTACGGTTAGGGTTCCATCGGGTTACTGCTCCGGGGTTGATTCCCTTTGTGACATTCCAGTTGTTCGTCATGTGCTTCGGCTTCAGATTGATTTATGCAATTATTTGTTTGTTTAGTAGACCTAGGGCTTCGATTGTTAGTCTGTTAGGTCGCACTTATGAGGCGTTGATTTCATTCGCTCTGCTTTGTTTGCTACATTGTACGAGGACGATGATTTAAAATAGTAGCACAGTACAAGATAAGAATGTCCTGTAATACCTTGAGTCGTCCAAGGACAAGCATTGCATTCTCTAAGGTCTTGCAGGAATTTTTTTAGCTATGTTTGCTACATTGTATGAGACTAACTTGCAAATGTTTAACATACTAGTATGTGATTATAATGTGGCACAATGATTCATAGCTTGCACCTTGTTGATTAACATAATGTGCCAATGATTAAAAATGTGGCCACATATTGGTGGCACAGTGAATCTTTCCGACCATGAGCATTGTATAAATACTCAACAATGTGCATATCACTGGTCGAAATGATTGATTATTACCGCAAGGTTATTTGTGTATCAGGCATACTATAAGGATGAGCCAATCATGTTGGTACAGTGGCCACTTATCAAACATTGCCTCACATTTCCTTCTATCTGTAGACTCTGCGTCTGGGAGTGCATGTGGAGGTACTTGAAGAGGTGCCAAGCAAGAGGCCTAGGGGACGACGACCGTCTGTCAGCCACTTTCACGAGGATGTGTCGCATACCCACTTTTGCAAGGTACTCATGACTCCATAGATTGGAGTGCTCCCTCTCCCAGATGCCTTCATGTCTTATCTTGACTAGGTGCCGAAGAAGATGATCGTCAAGTCCACCACAGGGTGACAGTGGAAGATGAACATCAAGGAGGTTTGCGGCAAGGCCGTCCTGGAAGCTAGCTGGACAGACTTCGGCGTCGCCCACAACTTGAAGATTGGCTATGTGTTGTTCTTCAGGAAGCTGAGTGCAAGGGAGTACAGAGTGGTCGTCTTTGACTACTCTTGCTGCGAGGTTGTTGGTCGGTGCCCATAGCACCTAAGTACATGAAGAGGTCTGACGAAGGTGACGAGTGATCGATGTAGTTTGAAGTTGTCCATACTATGGTCATATCGTATGAACATTAGTACTTTTCGTACCGTTGGTCTGTATGAACAGTTATCCTTGTGGTTGATGTCTGTCCGTGGCGTTCTTGCTGTTTTTCATGGTGTTTTTCTGTTCTTCGTGGTGTTTTTGATGTTCTTTCTGGATCACCGTGTTCTTGACGCTATGGTAATCTAACTACTCGTGGGAGGAGATTACCATTTCACGTCAATGCTACACAACCAAATGCACAATATGGTGATCAAAATTGAGCTAGTGTTTTTAGTGTTTTTAGGCAGCATCTCTGTCATAGTCATTTCGTCGAGTAGGTTATGTGCTCAGTTCGCCGGCTTGCGGCTGGAACCGGAGCAGAAAAACTCCAGATTTCGTTGGTGGAGTGCGGAGCAGGAGCTAGCTCCTGTCGAGGATCTGAGGAGTTGGAAGGGATACCCAACAGCCACCCCACCTCGCCGGGTCCCGCTTCACAGCTCCTCTCCGCCGCCCTTCTCCGACCCATGGAGCCGCCGGTCGCCGCCGTCGTACGGCACGCCGTCGTCTCCCGCGCCCTGGTCCTTGCCCTCTCCCTCCTCGCTCGCCTTCTCTTCCGCCCCTACGACACCTCGGCCTCCCTCCACCCGCCATGCCTCTCCTCCCCATCCTTTCCCTCTCCCGCCCCCTCTTATAATTCCACTGCCGCCGTCGCCATTTCGTCCTTAGCAGTGTGGGACGGGGTCCACTTCGCCCGCTCCGCCGAGTGCGGCTACGAGTACGAGCAGTCGTTCGCCTTCCTCCCCCTCCTCCCCGCCTCCATGGCTCTCCTCTCCCGAACCCGTAAGTCACCCCAAACCATCTTCTTTTCGTTGAGGTGCCTGCTTGATCTGATCTGGTCTTGCGTTTTTCTGGCGCCCAAGTGTTCGCCCCGCTGGTGCCGGTGCTGGGGTACAGGGCCGTGCTCGTGCTCTCCGGGCATGTTCTCAACAACGTGGCGTTCGTTGCCGCCGCGGCCTACTTCTACAGGTGACTGACGTTCTTCGGCAACTCAAGTTTGGCTTCAATTTTCTTTCAGTGTAATCAGGATTTCTAAATTTATAAGCCATTTTAGCCCGAGTGCCGTTTTAGGTTCCTGGAACAGTTCGACTGTGTTTGCCAGATAGGAATACCGGCCAACTTAAGGCTGTACGAAAGAGCATGATGTGTCTTCTTCATTTTATTGGAGTGGAGTGGTTCCCATGAATTTTCAGGCTGTTAGAGTGTATGATTGGTGCACATAATTGTCTACTTGATTCATTTAATTGCATTATGTTATAGTGTTCAAGTAGCTGCAAGAAAATATCTGTCATCTGTTTCAAGTTGTAGTGCACTCATTTCAAGTGTAGGATGACCAACTTCTAGTTTATACATGTTCCCCTTTGCCTAGCATTTCCAATATGGCTAAACATTCTGCTTCTTGCAGATTGTCTGTACTGATATTAAAGGACTCAGGAGCAGCCTACCGAGCGTCTGTTCTCTTTTGCTTCAATCCTGCTTCAGTGTTCTACTCATCACTGTAATTTTCTTTCTCTTGATGCCACAACTAGGAAAACAAATCATGTACTAACCATGAATTAAACATTAACATGTTTTTTTTTTGGGTGCTTTGGCAGATATTCAGAAAGTCTTTATGCGCTGTTTTCGCTTGGTGGGCTGTTCTACCTGTTTTCCGGTGCCAATACCGTTGCAATGATAATGCTCGCTGTCTCTGGTTCCGCTAGGTCAAATGGAGCACTTAATGCTGGTTATTTCTGTTTTCAGGCTTTGCTACAAGCATATGATGCTGCTATACAGAAGAAAAGGCCTATAGTAAGTTAGTCTATATAAACTTTGCTATTCTTTTCCATGGTGCTTATTATAACTAGCTTAAATGAAGAGGCTGCATGATTGAAGAGGATGTGATTCGTCCACACTCATACTTCATATCACCCCTTTGGGGATTTTCACCACAAAGTTTGAATAGATTCTCATAAAGTTCAATTTTAGGTGTGAAATTTGTGTACATGCGAAAATTGTGCAAAGTATATGATTATATGTGCGTTGTACAGTAGGACAAAAGATTGTACTCATATTACAAATGATGATGCCATCTTTTTTTCTTTCTTCTGTAGAGGCACATATCATCAAAATTGTCCACAAAATTTGCATGTAGTAGTCTTTCACATGTCTTAGCAATATGATTTATTTATTTTAATTTGCTGAAGTTCCTGAGTTCAAAGAGACTGAAATGCACACAAATGTGTGTGCACAAGTCATATCTTCTACATGGCCTTTTATGTTCCTTTGTTCTATGCAAAAGTTCTGTTGGGCTACATAAGATGCTGTTAGGGAAGATGTGTGTATCTAACAACTTTACCTTTTTTTTTTTGGCCCAAGTTGGCAGTGCAGGCCCTTATCACTGGATTTTTGCGCTCCACTTTTATATTTATACCATTCTTTGCTTTCCAAGCATATGGATATTTAAACATATGCATACACGGGAACTCAGATGAGTTGAGGCCATGGTGCAAAGCAAAATTGCCCCTTTTGTACAGTTTTATTCAGAGCCACTACTGGTAATTATTTCTATCATAGCTTTATCAGCATTAGCTTCATAATTCATAAAACGTGAACACTGTTTTACACTAGTATTATTGGTTTTACTGTCTTCTTCTGCAGATTGTATTGTGTTTTGTCTCAGAACTCATATATAAATGTTATTTTATCCTTAACAAAGTTCTTTTTTTGCGTGACTTAATAAATGGAGGAAAAGGACCATTTCTTTTATACAACCATGCATGTTCCACATTCATCTTTGTGGACTGTGATTTACCTGTTCCCTCATCCTTGTGGTCTATTTCACCGATAGTGTATGTCATATTGTCGTTAGGATACCATGCTTGGTATTTGGAACCCATGCTTGGGTTCTGTGCCCTATGTATAGGAAGCGGGCATAATACGTATGTGGGTTCTGAACCATGGATTAAGAATGTCCATATCCCATACAATTTACATAGCTTATACTGCTAAGCTTTGCTCTTTGATTAATGACTACTCTATTTTGACCACTTATGAGTCTCATGTTTTCATAAAATAAAAACTTGTGAGACTAATTATGCATGAGATTTACGCTATTTTCTCTTTCTTTTCAGGGGAGTTGGTTTCTTGAGATACTTTCAAGTGAAGCAGCTGCCCAACTTTCTTTTAGCTTCACCAGTACTGTCCCTTGCAGTTTATTCTATAGCTCATTACACAAAAATGCTTCACCAACTCTTCCAGTCAAATAACATACACGAGAAGATTATTGCTACTGTTGAGGGGAGGTCAGTTGAATTATGCGAAAGCTCAGATGTTGCCACGGTGTTGAAGAGTGAATTTTCTAGTGGACTAAATAACAAAAGCCAAGGTACTATTGCATTCTCAGCTGTCAACATATTTTCTCTATTCTGAAAGATTATTGGGCACATCATCAAATTGATATTATTCAACTTTCTTAAAGATGCTATTTTCTCTGACTCGCAATGTATAAAGCCTATAAATAACGTGGAGTACCTTGAAGTTGATCTAGGAATTCGGAGAGTTCGAAGTGACCTGAGAAACAGGGAAACGGCATCAACTGAATGGGTTTGAATAAAGCTTTTATGTGTACCTAACTCTGCACTGTTTGAACAGCACACACTGAGGTTAAAAAGAGAAAATCTGCTGCCTCCGAGGCTACTTCGGCATCTTTAGAGAGCGACAGGTCAACCGGTCGAATTCTGAAAGTTGATAAGGACGAGTGCCCCATACTAGTTCTTCCTTTCATTTTACATCTGACATTCATGACATTTACTGCCTTCTTCGTGATGCACGTCCAGGTCAGTATAGCGTTTGCAACTTAAAACAGAATTTATTTGTAGATGCTGCAGAGTCTATTACTTAAGCCTCCTCTGTTTTTTCCTTGGTCTAGGTGTCAACGCGATTTCTGTCTGCTAGTCCCCCGATCTACTGGGCTGCTTCGCGCATTTTGGTTTCTCCAAGGGGCTCGTCCAAGAGATGGGGATACTTCATCGTCGTTTACTTCATTGCTTATATTCTTCTAGGCAGTTTGCTCTTCCCCAACTTCTACCCGTTCACATGAGAACAGCTGCACAGTTACACGCAAACTGTATGAAAAAAACTGAGTGTGGAGGTTTTCCTAGGTAGAGGGTTCATGCACAATTGATGTATCTTTTGTTCCCTACAAATTTTCAGCTTAAAGAGAAAACCCGGGTTGAGCTTACTCGAAGGCCACTTATCACATATATACTTGATTATGAGCAAGGTCTGGTTGGACAGTGGACACTACGAAAGATTGCACAGAATCAACAAAGGATTTGATGGGCACTATGTCGAGAGTAGTGATTAGTGAGTAGCCACCGTTCAGTATGGATAGAACTTACGAGGTTAGCGACACGAAATGGTTGGCGTCACGATAGTACGTAGGTATCAGTGTCATTTAGAGTTTTGTCCAGACGTGTTCTCTCTTCATTTTCACTAATAGGAGTGTGCCGTCGTGTACTACTGTACCAGTCGTATAATTGCAGTTTTCTCATTCTGTTGTATCTATAGATAGACATTGCAGAACGGTGTTTTTTTTTTCCAAACCCATTTGTATGTACTATATGTTTTTTGCATTTTATTTACATAAAATTGTTAATTGCAAAAGAAGGTGAACGTTTAAATAATTTAGGCCAAGGTGAGAGGCTTTGTTGTAGACTCGGTGCAATCGTCAACTTGATATGCTACATTCAGCCCAGGGCAGTTAATGTACTTACGTTAAAAAAAACAGACAAGTGCCCAAAAATAGATCCATTTCCGTTCAAAATCTAAGACAACAGAAGCAAAGTAAAGCATATGACAATATATCAACATCTCATGAAGCCCGAAGGTATTATGCCTTGAAAAGAAACTTTAACCATGCATATAGCTACAGGCGATATCTAGTTATTCATCAACTGTGTAATATTCAAGTTAGATCAACGGGGATCCTGGAAAGGGCGAAACATCGCCACTTCATGTTCTTCAGAACCAGGCCAGCTGGACCCATAGTTGACTGGCCTGGTTTTCTAACTGTGTAGCACGAACAGGAGGTTTTAACTTTCTAGCGGGAACTGCAACTTCTCAAATATAAGAATCGCAACAACTGGTCCTGCGAAATCTCCAAGGGTACAACCTGCAAGCCATTGGACGACATAGTGTCAACTTATTTTGAATTGAACCAATACTAAGATGTGCTAAATCTGATAGTGATTCATTCAAGGCAGCAACTGTGCTAAATTCCTTCCAAGCAAACTAATGGACAGAGCTATAGATACTTAGCATATCTCAGGGTGACAAATCTAAGCTGAAAAAATAATAATCTGTGCTTAAAATCATTCAACAATAAATACGCAGAGGACACATTTTTCACTCATGGCAACATAAACAGCTGAAAACTTACAAAAAGGACCAAAATGCAGAAAGAGCATCACATGCAGAACAATAAAGGTAATTTAAGATTATTTTTAAGAAACCGAAAGATCTATTGAAAAGTCAATAAATTCATAAATAAAACTAGATGCTTTGGCAAAAGTTGCATTGTCTAGCACTTGAATAGACGGAAGAAAGGAGTCGTAACTCACCAATCCACTGGCCATGCATTGGATGCACGAGGGCACCAAGGCCTGCTCCAATTGAAATTAGTTACTTGCATTTACTTTATCTAGTTTGCTTTATTTACTATTGCTAAAATGGGTACTCCTGAAAATACTAAGTTGTGTGACTTCACAACCACAAATAATAATGATTTTTTATGCACACATATTGCTCCACCTGCTACTACAGCGGAATTCTTTGAAATTAAACCTGCTTTACTGAATCTTGTTATGCGAGAGCAATTTTCTGGTGTTAGTTCTGATGATGCTGCTGCCCATCTCAATAATTTTGTTGAATTGTGTGAAATGCAAAAGTATAAGGATGTAGATGGTGACATTATAAAATTAAAATTGTTCCCTTTCTCATTAAGAGGAAGAGCTAAAGATTGGTTGCTATCTCTGCCTAAGAATAGTATTGATTCATGGACTAAATGCAAGGATGCTTTTATTGGTAGATATTATCCCCTGCTAAAATTATATCTTTGAGGAGTAGCATAATGAATTTTAAACAATTGGATAATGAGCATGTTGCACAAGCATGGGAAAGAATGAAATCTTTGGTTAAAAATTGCCCAACCCATGGATCGACTACTTGGATGATCATCCAAACCTTTTATGCAGGACTGAATTTTTCTTCGCGGAACCTATTGGATTCAGCTGCTGGAGGTACCTTTATGTCCATCACTATTGGTGAAGCAACAAAGCTTCTTGATAATATGATGATTAATTACTCTGAATGGCACACGGAAAGAGCTCCACAAGGTAAGAAGGTAAATTCTGTCGAAGAAACCTCTTCCTTGAGTGATAAGATTGATGCTATTATGTCTATGCTTGTGAATGGTAGGACAAATGTTGATCCTAATAATGTTCCGTTAGCTTCATTAGTTTCTCAACAAGAATATGTTGATGTGAATTTCATTAAAAATAACAATTATGATAATTCTAGGCCATATCCTGCTAATGGTAACTCTTATGGTAGATATGCTTCACCTAATGAGGAAAAGATGTTAGAAATTGAAAGATCCACCAAGAACTTTATGCAATCACAATAAGAGCAAAATAAATTGTTTACTAAAACTATGAATGAGCAATCTACCTTGTTGAAGAATATAGGAAATCAACTTGAAAATCTGAATATGGAGATCTCTGGGTTGCAAACTAAACTTGCAAATGCTGAAAACCGAATCTCATACATGTCTGCGTCACAATCTTCTTTAATTAATAAAATGGCTGCTAAACCTGAGGATATAGATAATAAAATTGTTACTACAGCAAATGCCATCCAAGTTAGAATTAATGAGAATATAAGATTGATGGCCGAATTGCGTGCTAGGTGGGAAAAAGAAGAAAATGAAAAAGAAGATAATATAGCTAAAGTTTGGACTATTACCACCACTAGCAATGCTAATGCTACACATGTTGTTGCACCTCCTACTAATAATGGTAAAAGAATTGGTGTTGGCAATGTTTCCACTTCTAATGCAAAGCGCGAAAAACTGCTCGAAACTGCTAAAACTGCTGAAACTGCCTGTGATAAAACAGCTGAAATTTTTTCCAATATTGGGGATAATGATCCCATTGCTTTAGATTATAATGGTTTGGATTTTGATGATTGCCATATCTCTGAAGTTATAAAGTTCTTACAAAAACTTGCTAAGAGTCCTAATGCTAGTGCTATAAATTTGGCTTTCACGAAACATATTACAAATGCTCTCATAAAAGCTAGAGAAGAGAAACTAAATCGCGAAACTTCTATTCCTAGGAAGCTAGAGGATGGTTGGGAGCCCATCATTAAGATGAAGGTCAATGACTTTGATTGTAATGCTTTATGTGATCTTGGTGCAAGTATTTCCATTATGCCTAAGAAAATCTATAATATGCTTGACTTGCCACCATTGAAAAATTTCTATTTGGATGTAATCTTGCTGATAAATCTACAAAGAAACCTTTGGGAGAGTTGATAATGTTCGCATTACCGTTAACAATAACCTTGTCCCCGTTGATTTTTTTGTCTTGGATATTGAATGCAATGCATCTTGTCCCATTATATTGGGAAGACCTTTTCTTCGAACTGTTGGTGCTATCATTGATATGAAGGAAGGTAATATTAAATATCAATTTCCTCTCAAGAAAGGTATGGACCACTTCCCTAGAAAGAGAATGAAGTTACCTTTTGATTATATCATTAGAACAAATTATGATGTTGATGCTTCGTCTCTTGATAATACTTGATACACACTTTCTGCGCCCTTAAAAAAAGCGCTTATGAGAGACAACCCATGATTTTACTACAGTACTTTTATTTTATATTTGAGTCTTGGAAGTTGTTACTACTGTAGCAACCTCTCCTTATCTTAGTTTTGTGCATTGTTGTGCCAAGTAAAGTCGTTGATAGTAAGGTTCATACTAGATTTGGATTACTGCGCAGAAACAGATTTCTTTGCTGTCACGAATCTGGGATAAATTCTCTGTAGGTAACTCAGAAAATTATGTCAATTTACGTGAGTGATCCTCAGATATGTACGCAACTTTCATTCAATTTGAGAATTTTCATTTGAGCAAGTCTGGTGCCTCTTAGAAATTCGTCTTTATGAACTGTTCTGTTTTGACAGATTCTGCCTTTTATTTCGCATTGCCTGTTTTACTATGCTTGATGGATTTTTCGATTCCATTGACTTTCAGTAGCTTTGTGCAATGTCCAGAAGTATTAAGAATGATTATGTTACCTCTGAACATGTAAATTTTAATTGTGCACTAACCCTCTAATGAGTTGTTTTGAGTTTGGTGTGGAGGAAGTTTTCAAGGATCAAGAGAGGGAGATGATACAATATGATCAAGGAGAGTGAAAGCTCTAAGCTTGGGGACGCCCCGGTGGTTCACCCCTGCATATATCAAGAAGACTCAAGCGTCTAAGCTTGGGGATGCCCAAGGCATCCCCTTCTTCATCGACAACATTATGAGGTTCCTCTAGTGAAACTATATTTTTATTCCATCACATCTTATGTACTTTGCTTGGAGCGTCGGTTTGTTTTGGTTTTTGTTTTGTTTGAATAAAATGGATCTTAGCATTCTTTGTGTGGGAGAGAGACACGCTCCGCTGTTTCATATGGACAGATATGTTCTTAGGCTTTACTCATAATATTCATGGCGAAAGAATCTTCTTCGTTAAATTGTTATATGGTTGGAATCGGAAAATGATACATGTAGTAATTGCTATAATGTCTTGGATAATGTGATACTTGGCAATTGTTGTGCTAATGTTTAAGCTCTTTCATCATATACTTTGCACCTATTAATGAAGAAATACATAGAGCTTGCTAAAATTTGGTTTGCATAATTAGTCTCTCTAAGGTCTAGATAATTTCTAGTATTGAGTTTGAACAACAAGGAAGACGGTGTAGAGTCTTATAATGTTTACAATATGTCTTTTATGTGAGTTTTGCTGCACCGGTTCATCCTTGTGTTTGTTTCAAATAACCTTGCTAGCCTAAGCCTTGTATCGAGAGGGAATACTTCTCATGCATCCAAAATCCTTGAGCCAACCACTATGCCGTTTGTGTCCACCATACCTACCTACTACATGGTATTTCTCCGCCATTCCAAAGTAAATTGCTTGAGTGCTACCTTTAAACTTCTATCCTCTACCTTTGCAATATATAGCTCATGGGACAAATATCCTAAAAACTATTGTGGTATTGAATATGTACTTATGCACTTTATCTCTTATTAAGTTGCTTGTTGTGCGATAACCATGTTCCTGGGGACGCCATCAACTACTCTTTGTTGAATATCATGTGAGTTGCTATGCATGTCCGTCTTGTCTGAAGTAAGGGAGATTTACCACTAAAATGGTTAGAGCATGCATAATGTTAGAGAAGAACATTGAGCCGCTAACTAAAGCCATGATCCATGGTGGAAGTTTCAGTTTTGGACAAATATCCTCAATCTCATATGAGAAAATTAATAATTGTTGAATGCTTATGCATAAAAGAGGAGTCCATTAGCTGTTGTCTATGTTGTCCCGGTATGGATGTCTAAGTTGAGAATAATCAATAGCGAGAAATCCGATTGGAGCTTTCTCCTTAGACCTTTGTACGAGGCGGCATAGAGGTACCCCTTTGTGACACTTGGTTAAAACATATGCATTGCGATGATAATCCAGGTAATCCGAGCTAATTAAGACAAGGTACGGGCACTATTAGTATACTATGCATGAGGCTTGCAACTTGTAAGATATAATTTACATGATACATATGCTTTATTACTACCGTTGACAAAATTGTTTCTTGTTTTCAAAACCAAAGCTCTAGCACAAATATAGCAATCAATGCTTCCCTCTGCGAAGGGCCCTTTCTTTTACTTTTATTGTTGAGTCAGTTCACCTATCTCTCTCCACCTCAAGAAGCAAACACTTGTGTGAACTGTGCATTGATTCCCACATACTTGCATATTGCACTTGTTATATTACTTTACATTGACAATATCCATGAGATATACATGTTATATGTTGAAAGCAACCGCTGAAACTTAATCTTCCTTTGAGTTGTTTCAATACCTTTACTTTGAATTATCGCTTTATGAGTTAACTCTTATGCAAGACTTATTGATGCTTGTCTTGAAGTACTATTCATGAAAATTCTGTGCTATATGATTCATTGTTTACTCATGTCATTTACATTGTTTTGATCGCTGCATTCATTACATATGCTTACAATAGTATGATCAAGGTTATGATGGCATGTCACTCCAGAAATTATCTTTGTTATCGTTTACCTGCTCGGGACGAGCAGAAACTAAGCTTGGGGATGATGATACGTCTCCGACGTATCGATAATTTCTTATGTTCCATGCCACATTATTGATGATATCTACATGTTTTATGCATATTTTATGTCATATTTATGCAATTTCCGGCACTAACCTATTAACAAGATGCCGAAGAGCCGATTCTTGTTTTCTGCTGTTTTTGGTTTCAGAAATCCTAGTAAGGAAATATTCTCGGAATTGGACGAAATCAACGCCCAGGGGCCTATTTTCACACGAAGCTTCCAGAAGACCGAAGGGAAGACGAAGTGGGGCCACGGGGTGCCGCCACACTAGGGCGGCGCGACCCAGTGGGGGCCCGCGCGGCCCTAGCGTGTGGGGCCCCCGTGTGGCCTCCTGACCTGCCCTTCCGCCTACATATAGTCTTCGTCGCGAAACCCCCAGTACCGAGAGCCACGATACGTGAAAACCTTCCGGAGACGCCGCCGCCGCCAATCCCATCTCGGGGGATTCAGGAGATCGCCTCCGGCACCTGCCGGAGAGGGGAATAATCTCCCGGAGGACTCTACACCGCCATGGTCGCCTCCGGAGTGATGAGTGAGTAGTTCACCCCTGGACTATGGGTCCATAGCAGTAGCTAGATGGTTGTCTTCTCCTCATTATGCTTCATTGTCGGGTCTTGTGAGCTGCCTAACATGATCAAGATCATCTATCTGTAATGCTATATGTTGTGTTTGTTGGGATCCGATGGATAGAGAATACTATGTTATGTTGATTATCAATCTATTACCGATGTGTTGTTTATGATCTTGCATGCTCTTCGTTATTAGTAGAGGCTCTGACCAAGTTTTTAATCTTAACTCCAAGAGGGAGTATTTATGCTCGATAGTGGGTTCATGCCTCCATTAAATCTGGGACAGTGACAGAAAGTTCTAAGGTTGTGGATGTGTTGTTGCCACTAGGGATAAAACATCGATGCTATGCCCGAGGATGTAGTTATTGATTACATTACGCACCATACTTAATGCAATTGTCTGTTGTTTGCAACTTAATACTAGAAGGGGTTCGGATGATAACCTGAAGGTGGACTTTTTAGGCATAGATGCATGCTGGATAGCGGTCTATGTACTTTGTCGTAATGCCCAATTAAATCTCACAATATTCATCATATCATGTATGTGCATTGCCATGCCCTCTCTATTTGTCAATTGCCCAACTGTAATTTGTTCACCCAACATGCTATTTATCTTATGGGAGAGACACCTCTAGTGAACTGTGGACCCCGGTCCATTCTTAACATCGAATACAATCTACTGCAATACTTGTTCTACTGTTTTCCGCAAACAATCATCATCCACACTATACATCTAATCCTTTGTTACAGCAAGCCGGTGAGATTGACAACCTCACTCGTTTCGTTGGGGCAAAGTACTTTGGTTGTGTTGTGAAGGTTCCACGTTGGCGCCGGAATCTCTGGTGTTGCGCCGCACTACATCTCGCCGCCATCAACCTTCAACGTGCTTCTTGGCTCCTACTGGTTCGATAAACCTTGGTTTCTTACTGACGGAAAACTTGCCGCTGTACGCATCACACCTTCCTCTTGGGGTTCCCAATGGTCGCGTGTTGTACGCGTATCATGGTGTCATGTGAACGTCGACTACATGACACTTCACCTTTATGGGCCTAGGGGGATGCATCTTGTATTCGTTTGCCAATTGCGGGGTTGCCGGAGTGACAGAAACCTGAACCCCTGTTGGTATATCGATGCAGGAGGGATAGCAGGATCTCAGAGTTCAAGGCTGTGGTTAGATTTATCTTAATTACTTTCTTGTAGTTGCGGATGCTTGCAAGGGATATAATCACAAGTATGTATTAGTCCTAGGAAGGGTGGTACATTAGCATAGGTTCACCCACACAACACTTATCAAAACAATGAAGATTAATTAGCCATATGTAGCGAAAGCACTAGACTAAAATCCCGTGTGTCCTCAAGAACGTTTGGTCATTATAAGTAAACAAACCGGCTTGTCCTTTGTGCTAAAAAGGATTGGGCCACTCGCTGCAATTATTTCTCTCGAACTTTACTTACTCGTACTTTATTCAACTGCTGCATCAAAACCCCCTGAATACTTGTCTGTGAGCATTTACAGTGAATCCTTCATCGAAACTGCTTGTCAACACCTTCTGCTCCTCGTTGGGATCGACATTCTTACTTATCGAAAATACTACGATACACCCCTTATACTTGTGGGTCATCAGTACCTAGCTAGGTACCAGGTCATGTTGCGCCGGAAATTGCACCACGAAAAAGCATCTACAGAACGCAGCCAATAATACAGAGAGGTACTCCGTGTAAGTGCCAATTAATACAGAGAGGTCGTTCCCGTCGGCATGGTCCAGGAGGGGAGGGTCCTCACGTCGACTTGGAGACGAACCAAACGGGACAAAATGACTCGGACGACTTGCTCAGCGATGCCAGCGTGGCGAATGCCACCCAAAAGCTTCATCTGCGTTGTTGATGAAAAGGTTGGTCTCGATGGTTCATATCGGTCAAGTGGATGAATTGAGGACGGAGTGTTGGAGTCTCCATGTCAATTTGTATTCACATCATGACTATCCGCGATTGATAAGCCAGGAGTTGGAGGGCTTCACGCAATCTTGCTGCTATTTGCGAGTGAACGCCCAACGTCGCCTTGGCGACTCGAAGGATGGCTCGTGGGTTCGTTCTTACGTGCGTCCATGCTTGCTGCGCCGTGGAATTGCTTCGCACCTTGAGCCAACCCTAGTTACGGGATCTGCAGCTTTTATTGTACCACGCGAGGGATCGGGAAACAAAGGAGAACTACTCGGGAGCGGAACGGAGGAGGAACCAGGTGGAGCTAGCGATGTACGCGCGATGGACGGAACCAACTAAACCTGAGGTATTGGAAGGTATAATAGCTGCCCCCCCATGGGGGCTTCACAGCGATTACCGTTTCTGGGCCGTCGGATCTACTCATCTGTATATCTGAATCGTTCATTCTGGGCAGCATCCTGCTAGGTAAAGCCATGCAATGGTCGTTTTTACCCACCACTGGCTGCACGCGGGGTCCCACGTATGGCCGGGTCCGCTCATCAGTCGATGCGGGTGGGTTTCTGGTTGGTCACGTGTGGCTTCCTGCGTAATGGTCGTCCGCCCACCCAACCCCCGCTCCCTTCCTCTGCCCCAATCCCTGAACAGCTCATCTCCCCCAAATCCCTCAGCTCGTCTCCCCAATTCTTTCAAACCCTAGGCTAATCCATGTCCTGGTAGCTCCTGCCCCTCCCTCTTCCTCGGTTCCCTCATCCCGTCGTGCCGCTGGCTGTTAGCCCCCTCCCGCGCGCAAGGGGCGTCCTTGAAGGTCGGCGACCTGGCCGACAAGGTGGGAGCGGCGGGGGCGCTGCCGTCGCGATCTAGCGCGCGGCGGGCTGGCAACCAAGGCGGAGGGTCAGCGGGAGACAGTGGCGACGGGCCATGGCAGGCCTCCATCGGTTCTCCCGCCGCCGCGGGTCTCCTCCGTATCACAGCCGCCGGTGAGGGATCCTGCCCCCATATCATTTCCCTCTTCTTTGTCCATGATGGATGCCCAGGCTCCACCTCCATCACCCTCTATTTTTTTCCTAGGCACGGGAGAAGAAGATGGCGCGTTCATCCTCGAGGTCGAGCCGGCCCTGATGCGCTGATCCTTGTGACGCTGAATCCAGTGGTAAACATGGCTGTGGTTGTTTTCATTGCCTTGTCTTCCTCTGCCTTCCTAACATTGTATGTATTTCTTTGTTTTAGGCATATGCATAGTTGTGGCAACAGATGGCAAAATTGTTGAGTGATGTAGATGATTTGGAGCTGATGTTATAATGGCATTCATATCATGGCAAGATGGTAAGGTTTCTGTGTTTTGTATTGAGGTATCTTTTCATGATTGCTTGGTGGCCTCATTAAGTCATTAATTACATTTTGGATGTGTTACAAACTGCCACGGTACTAAAACCAGAAGATGCATTTTACACAAATCAAATGAAGTGTATTGGGAATAACCAGGGTTATGCAATATACTTCTCGAGAGGGCTGGTCCATTTAACAAGTGAGATACTAAAGAATTATTCTAACTCTTTCGGTGACCTGGTTCTGACTTACAATTCCTAAATTTTGAACATTTCAGATCAGGGAAAGTAAATCCTAAGTTTCCATATCTTTTCCATCTTGGGATTTTGGTAAATTATAAAAACCCTTCCTTTGGATAATTTACGTTGCAGATTATACATTTGTTCGAAGCTTTCTCAGAATTAATGATTTGCACTTTCATATGTAGTGTTTTGATTCAAAGTTTCTGAAGATCTATCTAGAGATTGCACCAACTCCATTGCAACTAGCGAGAGGACCCGGAGAAACTTAAAGTTCTTCAAAATGGCTACGGGATAAAGGTAGTTATAGGTTCTACGTTTTGTAAAGAAAAATAAGTTCCTATCCATTGCTGCTACTCTGCACATTTATAGCTGCTGGAAACTTTAGGTTACTGAATCTTATTCTGTTGCAAGTCCTGCTTTAAAATACTCTATACCACTTATAAAGAAAGTTGCTACCGACAACGAGTAGAATGGAATGTGTAAAGTTGCATTGCTCAATTTACTAAGTAGCTGTATACTAATATTAAGTCATGATTACATGCTCGGTTTCTTTCACCTTTGTATGGTGTAGTACATATACACTGCTACAATGTGCTTTGTCCCTCCTTGTTGGCATGCAGGTTATCATAATTGTTGTTTTTCTGTCATTCTCAGGGTAATAGGAAACTACAAAAGAAGTTACTAGAGAAATCTTGCAGTATTGAGGTACAAGATTTTCTAAGACTTTAGGTAGTTATATATTTGCAACAGGAAAAAATGTAGTATCATGTTTGGTTTAGCGAAATTGTCAATTTACCTGAAAATAAGGTGCAATCCATTATTATCTTACCTACAAATGTCAAGTGCAGTATGAAAAAGAGTAAACATTAAAAATCTATAGCAGTTTTTGATTTTCCTCAAATAACAAGTACCGTTTGGCCTTTTAAAAATGGGTTTAGTTAGGCACAAGCTTGATGTCTTTCAAGATCATTACCGCTATCACTAGAAGGTCTGTAAGCTGGTGAGAGTGTCATTTACCTATGTGAAAATGCCAACCGATGGAAATGTTTGGGGAATAGACCTGAAGTTTCTCAGGAACAAGGTTTGCATGTGGATCGAACGGTGACCTTCGATTTTTGCTCTGTAAAGTGAAAACCATGCAACGTTTTAAACCCCGTTGAATTTAATCTTTCCTTTCACAGGTTCCGTGGATCATACTGCAAACGGGATGTAGCCATTAAAGTAGCGAAACATGAGCACATCATAGGAGGTATGTACTGAGATTTTGCGCTGGAAGTGTACATTCTGGTTGTGTTTAGGTTTTCCTACAATTGTTTGTTTCTGTCTTATGTTGATTAGTTGGTGAGGAAGTAATTAGTATCCAGATAATATGTTCATATACGAGGATTCTAAGGCAGTGCTTCTATTCTAACTGCTAGAAAAGTTGCAAAAGCTAAGTGTGTACGGCAGGCAAATATGTAAAGGTCTATTTGATCTATTCTACAAGTTATATAGATCTTGGTGAACTGTACATGCTCACGTAGCTGCTTGACAAACAATAAGACGAACCAGAGTAGGTACACTGATCAACTGTATGATAGTAGCTTTGACTGTAAGTGATGAGCCTCTAGCTATGGAGCAGATTTTTCACCTTAGAGAGATATAATAAAGTTCCATTTAAATTGCTCGTGTAGTAACTTCTTTTGTAGTTTCCTATTACCCTGAGAATGACAGCAAAACAACAATTATGATAACCTGCATGCCAACAAGGAGGGACAAAGCACATTGTAGCAGTGTATATGTACTACACCATACAAAGGTGAAAGAAACCGAGCATGTAATCATGACTTAATATTAGTATACAGCTACTTAGTAAATTGAGCAATGCAACTTTACACATTCCATTCTACTGTTGTCAGTAGCAACTTTCTTTATAAGTGGTATAGAGTATTTTAAAGCAGGACTTGCAACAGAATAAGATTCAGTAACCTAAAGTTTCCAGCAGCTATAAATGTGCAGAGTAGCAGCAATGGATAGGAACTTATTTTTCTTTACAAAACGTAGAACCTATAACTACCTTTATCCTGTAGCCATTTTGAAGAACTTTAAGTTTCTCCAGGTCCTCTGCTAGTTGCAATGGAGTTGGTGCAATCTCTAGATAGATCTTCAGAAACTTTGAATCAAAACACTACATATGAAAGTGCAAATCATTAATTCTGAGAAAGCTTCAGAACAAATGTATAATCTGCAACAGAAATTATCCAAAGGAAGGGTTTTTATAATTTACCAAAATCCCAAGATGGAAAAGATATGGAAACTTAGGATTTACTTTCCCTGATCTGAAATGTTCAAAATTTAGGAATTGTAAGTCAGAACCAGGTCACCGAAAGAGTTAGAATAATTCTTTAGTATCTCACTTGTTAAATGGACCAGCCCTCTCGAGAAGTATATTGCATAACCCTGGTTATTCCCAATACACTTCATTTGATTTGTGTAAAATGCATCTTCCGGTTTTAGTACCGTGGCAGTTTGTAACACATCCAAAATGTAATTAATGACTTAATGAGGCCACCAAGCAATCATGAAAAGATACCTCAATACAAAACACAGAAACCTTACCATCTTGCCATGATATGAATGCCATTATAACATCAGCTCCAAATCATCTACATCACTCAACAATTTTGCCATCTGTTGCCACAACTATGCATATGCCTAAAACAAAGAAATACATACAATGTTAGGAAGGCAGAGGAAGACAAGGCAATGAAAACAACCACAGCCATGTTTACCACTCGGATTCGGCGTCACAAGGATCAGCGCATCAGGGCCGGCTCGACCTCGAGGATGAACGCGCCATCTTCTTCTCCCGTGCCTAGGAAAAAAATAGAGGGTGATGGAGGTGGAGCCTGGGCATCCATCATGGACAAAGAAGAGGGAAATGATATGGGGGCGGGATCCCTCACCGGCGGCCGTGATACGGAGGAGACCCGCGGCGGCGGGAGAACCGATGGAGGCTCGCCATGGCCCGTCGCCACCGTCTCCCGCCGACCCTCCGCCTTGGTTGCCGGCCCGCCGCGCGCTAGATCGCGACGGCAGCGCCCCGCCGCTCCCACCTTGTCGGCCGGGTCGCCGACCTTCAAGGACGCCCCTTGCGCGCGGGAGGGGGCTAACAGCCCGGCGGCACGACGGGATGAGGGAACCGAGGAAGAGGGAGGGGCAGGAGCTACCGGGACATGGATTAGCCTAGGGTTTGAAAGAATTGGGGAGACGAGCTGAGGGATTTGGGGGAGATGAGCCGTTCGGGGATTGGGGCGAGAGGAAGGGAGCGGGGGTTGGGTGGGCGGACGACCATTACGCAGAAGCCACACGTGACCAACCGGAAACCCACCCGCATCGACCGATGAGCGGACCCGGCCATACGTGGGACCCCGCGTGCAGCCAGTGGTGGGTAAAAACGACCATTGCATGGCTTTACCTAGCAGGATGCTGCCCAGAATGAACGATTCAGATATACAGATGAGTAGATCCGACGGCCCAGAAACGGTAATCGTTGTGAAGCCCCCATGGGGGGGCAGCTATTATACCTTCAGAAACTTTACCTGAAAATAAGGTGCAATCCATTATTATCTTACCTACAAATGTCAAGTGCAGTATGAAAAAGAGTAAACATTAAAAATCTATAGCAGTTTTTGATTTTCCTCAAATAACAAGTACCGTTTGGCCTTTTAAAAATGGGTTTAGTTAGGCACAAGCTTGATGTCTTTCAAGATCATTACCGCTATCACTAGAAGGTCTGTAAGCTGGTGAGAGTGTCATTTACCTATGTGAAAATGCCAACCGATGGAAATGTTTGGGGAATAGACCTGAAGTTTCTCAGGAACAAGGTTTGCATGTGGATCGAACGGTGACCTTCGATTTTTGCTCTGTAAAGTGAAAACCATGCAACGTTTTAAACCCCGTTGAATTTAATCTTTCCTTTCACGAGTTCCGTGGATCATACCGCAAACGGGATGTAGCCATTAAAGTAGCGAAACATGAGCACATCATAGGAGGTATGTACTGAGATTTTGCGTCTGGAAGTGTACATTCTGGTTGTGTTTAGGTTTTCCTACAATTGTTTGTTTCTGTCTTATGTTGATTAGTTGGTGAGGAAGTAATTAGTATCCAGATAATATGTTCATATACGAGGATTCTAAGGCAGTGCTTCTATTCTAACTGCTAGAAAAGTTGCAAAAGCTAAGTGTGTCTGGCAGGCAAATATGTAAAGGTCTATTTGATCTATTCTACAAGTTATATAGATCTTGGTGAACTGTACATGCTCACGTAGCTGCTTGACAAACAATAAGACGAACCAGAGTAGGTACACTGATCAACTGTATGATAGTAGCTTTGACTGTAAGTGATGAGCCTCTAGCTATGGAGCAGATTTTTCACCTTAGAGAGATATAATAAAGTTCCATTTAAATTGCTCGTGTAGTTTATTATGTGCTTGAGGTTTCACTGTTGTGAGCTAACAAATGCAATTATGTTGTGTTGATGATTATTCCTGGAGCTGTGTAATTGCCCCGTTGTGCTTGATTCTGTTTGGTTAGATGGCTACATTACTAATTTCGGGTGACATTCCTGACATGATATGTGCATGATATCTGGAAAGTTAAATTATCTATCTGTATATGCCATGGTGTTAACTATTTATATTTAATCTTTTGCAGAAATACTTTTGAAGTTTTTATGTTGCCTCTCTTCTTTGTATATCATGCTGGACCTTTCATCCAGAAAGTAAGGCACCCTCAGTGTTGACTTCCAAACTAAATTCCTCCTATAATTAAAACTGGTAGTATTCCTATTTTTATTTTGGCATGTTAACTTTTCATCCACGCTCTGATTGTGCCTCATGTAGCCAACTGACGTCTTAACCGATGTCGTGTCCATAGGGCGTGATTTATGCAGTGACCTAACAAAGTTTGCATATGACTCTAGGTTGATTTTGTTGTTTGTTTGTACACTGATTTAAGGGATTTTCCTTCACCCTTTTATTGGCTATAGATGACAGAACTCATGGATGGAGGATTTTGTTTCTATCAGCTCCTGAAAACTAAAAGGAAATACTTTCGAAGTTTTTATGTTGCCTCTTTTCTTTGTATATCATGCTGGACCTTTCATCCAGAAAGTAAGGCACCCTCACTATTGACTTCCAAACTAAATTCCTCCTATATTTAAATACTGGTAGTATTCTTATTTTTATTTTGGCATGTTAACTTTTCATCCACGCAATGATTTTGCCTCATGTAGCCAACTGGGGTCCGACAACCGATGGAGTGGAGTGTGGTCGTCGCCACTCCACCTCTCATGATTCTCTCCCTACTGGTCGGTATGGTTGCACTTAATGGTAAAAACCTTTCATCGAAAGGAAATGGCAAGAAAATGGTTTCTTCTGATTGGTTGCTTTATTCATCCATACACCATTTAGTTTTTCACGAGCTTGGAGTCTTAAAACTCAATATTGCCCCCTCGCTGCACCGACGCCATGAGAAGAGACGATGAGCGCCGTCATCGCCATCAACTCGGCGCCAGGAGAGACGTCCGCCGCCGCCACCGCACCGCCCAGGCAAAGCTTGGCGGCGGCGGCGGCGAGGATATCGCAGGAGGGGGCTGGAGGGGGCGGAGGCTGGTGGGCGCCCCGGTGGTGGCGCAGCGCCACCGCGCGGGGGCGGGATAGGGTTGGGGGAGGAGGGGGCCTCGACTGTTTCCTCCAGATACTACTATGATGCAGAATTTATTTATATATGTATTGTTCCATAATAGTATAGCTGCAAGTTGTTTCCACTGCAGGAAAAATGTTAGTCAATTCATATTGTTTCCTTACTGTATATTTTTATCACTTAACTGATATGCACGTATTTACATCAATCATCACATTTCATATCACATTTCATACGTGCAGTGCACATACATGATGTGATGCATAATCAAGTACTCCCTCCGATTCATATTAATTGACTTCAATATGGATGTATCTATGAAAGTATAGAGATGGTAAACCTAGAGGGGGGGGTGAATAGGTTTCTACAAATTTTAATTCTTTCTTTGCAATATTAGGCTTTGCGGAATATAAAGATGAGCCTAATGCAAACTAGGTGAAGCAACCTATATGAGGATACAACTAACTCGAGCACGAAGGCTCTCACGAGCGGTTAAATCACAAGTAAGGAGTTCGGTTAGAGATAACCGATAGCACGCGGAGACGAGGATGTATTCCCGTGTTCCCTTGCTTTGCAACAAGGTACGTCACGTTTGGAGGAGTGGAGGTCCCACGAAGGATTCCCCGCGCCACGAAGGCTCACCCTATTCTCCGGAGCCTATCCCACGAAGGAATAGCTCACTCACTTGTGGTAGACTTTGAGGTAGCCTCCAAACCTTCACAATCTTGCCCGGAGCAAATCCACGGCCCGGATGCTTCCGGACTCCTCTTGCCTACCTAGGGTTTCCAAGGAACCCTAGGAAGCAAGCTTCTCAATGAATACAAGGGGGAATGAGATTTGGCTTGGTAGAACGGTAGATCGGGTCCTCC
The DNA here is from genome assembly GCF_022539505.1 of Lolium rigidum. Classification (NCBI taxonomy): domain Eukaryota; kingdom Viridiplantae; phylum Streptophyta; class Magnoliopsida; order Poales; family Poaceae; genus Lolium; species Lolium rigidum. Next base: position 79,315,499 of record NC_061512.1, on the reverse strand, counting down.
TCTAATGATTCCCCGGAGGGATTTGAGTTTGGGTGGAGGAGGAGGGAGATCTGAGGCTTTTGGTGTTTCTAGCAATGGAGTATGAGAGAGAGAGCTCAAGAACAGCTTGTAGTGTAGTGCCTCACAGTTCAGAGGTAGGAGAAGACCTATTTATAGTGTTCTTTGAAATACGGCCGTTGGTCACTTGCCACATCAGCAGATTCTTCGAGAAACCCGGTCAACCGGATCTGGCGCCGGACAGGCTGGTCCACAGCCCGGTCAGACCGGGCCACAGACCGGGCCGGCCGGTTTCCAACCGGAGCTGGGACCGGGACTTGACCGGGCAGGCTTCTGGGCTTACTGGATGTCGCCCGGATGTCACAGGCGCAGAACTCGGTCGCTGACCGGGCCGCTCGGTCTGGCGTCCGGTCAGACCGGGCTGGTGACCGGAGCAGCCGGTTCGGAACCGGGCTGGTGACCGGAACTTGACCGGGCAGGCCTCTGGGCTTACTGGATGTTGCCCGGATGGCACCGGTTCGGGGTCCGGTTGGTGACCGGGCTGCCCGGTGCCAGGGCCGGTCCGGCCGGATCCGTGACCGGCCGGGCTCGGAATAACTAGCCGATTTTTCGTCGAATTGGGGGGGTCTCCCGTTGCCTTTTGTTCCGTTGCAACACCATCATACCTCTTTGGCTAATACCTGAAAGTCATCTTGTAGGCATGTATTAGTCCAAATACTCTAGCACGGTGTCATGGATACCAAAATAATGGATAAGGGTAAAATACCCTTACAATCTCCCCCTTTTTGGTATACGATGACAAACCGAGCTAGAGAAACACATAGATATTATGATAAGCTCTAAACCTTGATTCCATATAAGATATTACGACAGCTCCCCCATAATGTGTGCACTTGGAGAGTTTGCGTTTGAATGCAAAGTGCACCATTTGTGGAATATGAGAAGCTCCCCCAATATCTTTAGGAAACAAGCATGGTATGGACAAGTATATCAACATATATAAGCATAAAGCATGATTATCCATAAAGCATGATTATCCTAACATAGAGTAGCACACATAATAGTCGTCCATACATATCCATACATGAATTATTTAAAGTAGCAAATGGTTCTTGAGAAATCAAAGCAAATACGCACAAGCCATATAAAATCCAAATAAAGCAACTCCCATGGCTTGTGATAATCAAGGAACCCCGTGATCCTAGACTCTACTCTCTTCTCCCCCTTTGGCATCGGAACACCAAAAAGGCGAAGAAAAGAGGAGGGATGCTAGCGTCCCATCAATAGAACTCGTGCCCCACGGAGGGAGAGCTGCCATCCCCATCCCCGCCGTCATCCTCGTCATCATCATCTTCTTCATCATCATCCTCAGCTCCGTCATCATCCTCTTCATCATCATCATCAGCAGGAGGTGCATGAGCAAATCTAGTAGTAGGACCACCAAAGTACAGAGAAGGATCAAAGTTCTGGAGCATCTCATCGGTAAGAGGAGGCATCTCGCACTCAGGTGCTATCACAGGCTCCATCTCAGGGCCAGGAGGAGGAACAGGGTGGTTCTTTGAGGCCATGAATTCAGTCTGGCGCCTCCGTGTCTCTTGAACCATAGAATGGGTCTTATGGGCAACATCATGGGTTCTCTTGCACATTTGGAACATGCATGTGAAGAAACGAGCGGCACCACGCTGTGGGCGACGAGAGGAGCTGGAGCTAGCAGGGTCATGGCTTGCCTTGGACCGGCGCTCAGAAGGCATCATTTCAGGAACATCCGGGCTATCACCTTGGACAGGAATTTTGAAAGCATCCAGTCTGACCCGCTCACCGTAAGTATGGAGAGGTGCGCGCACAACCTTGTTGATGAGCAGCTGAACGTACTGGGCAAGATTAGGAGTCAACCTCTCGCGAACACAGCGCCGTAACTCACAGTAGATGAGATCACAGCCATCAATAAGTTTCCGGTGCTCGGGCAGACAGTAGTACATCAAGTTCAGATGATATGCACGGACTTCACTTGTATCGCCGGACTTGCTGATGAGAGTCTCACGGAATAGTTTGGCAAGCACGAGGTAGGAGTAGTACATCCCAGAGATGGTGGGAGGTCCAGCTGTGGGTTCCGGCGGATAGCAACCGGCAATGTCCCCACGGGTGAACTTCTGCTGAGAATAGATCTTGAAGCCAGAAGCACGCCCTCCACCAAACCCCAAAGCATCACAGAAATCAAGATAGTTGCAAGTGTATTTCTGTTTGCCAGTCATCCAAGTCATAGTCCGAGCTGCATCATCATGGAAAAAGACCGTGCAGTGAAACTGTCTCACCAAGGTTGGACAATAGTACCCATCATCAGGTATCAAGCACATAAGGTCATATAGCCCCATCCGCCTCAAGGTCGCAACCACAAAGCGAAACTTGGTGGCTTCATACAGTCCTATGACATCCTTGATGGCCTTGGGCATAACAATGGTGCCTTTCTTCATGTGGTCGCGGGAGTTATAGAAATCATCCCACATGACTTGCTGTGTGTTGGTCCAGAAAAACTGATCTCCTCCTGTGTAAGTGGGTTCCTCAAAGCGATAGGGGTTGGACTCTCTGAGTCTTCTCCATGCCCCAATGTGTACATTACCAACATGGAAATCTGGGAGAACCTCATCACCATCCTGTGGTACATGCTTATCTTTCCTCTTGCTGGCAGATGTCTTGGTGCGGCCTCTAGTTGAGGTGCCACCCGTAGTCTGAGGAGCACGGCCAGTGGAGCGCCGTGGGGGAACCCCGGAACGCCTCCCGCGCTTGGCAACAGGGCTATGGCCCTCATCAGTCCATTCCTCACCTGTGAAACAGCATAATAGGGAGAGGATAGCAAAGAGGTAAGTGTACATGTCATCAGCATATGTGAGGAAGCCAAAAGCATAGCCTATATTCAAGTGTCTCGACGAGATCATGCGAAAAAGCTGGGCGAGCCGGCGCAGGGGCCGGTCAGACCGGACGACAGACCGGACGAGCCGGTTGGCCATCCGGTTTGACCGGGCGGTGCGCCGGACCGGCCGGTCGAGAGGCCGGTTGACCGGGCTGTAGACCGGGTCATGCTGAGTTGTGATGTTTGCCCAGAAATTCGACACAAAATCATGCAAAAACTCACAAACTTGAACATAGAGTATACCAGGAGAGTGAACAATGTGCATAGGAGGGGTGTGACACTCTAGGTGGCAAGAGAACTAACTAACCCTAACCCTAACCCTAACTTACTCAACTTTCCTCAAAAATGGGCAATGTGAGAGGGAAAGCAAGAGGGGGAGGGATAGGGAGAAAGATTTACCCGAAGACATCGTCCTCTTTGCCCAAGGGAGCAAGAAGAACTCGTGGAGAAGGTTTGAGGACCAAATCCCCACGATCTCCCAAACTGGCTTGAGAGGGACCAAATCCTTTGGTGAAGATGCTTGAGAGATCCCGATCTATGTTTGTGTGAAGTTTGGGGAGAATCTAGTGGTGGGAAGTGCCTAGGACGTGGTGGAGATGGTGGAGGCGGCGGCCATGGAGGTTTGAGAGGTGGGGGATAATGAGGAAGAAGATCCCCAAGGGGTATCTTCTCCAAAACATAACAGCCCGCACGGCCGGTCGGTCGCCCGGTCGACCGGGCCAGTGACCGGATGGTCCGGCGCAGAGGCCGGTCCGACCGGGCCAGTGACAGGGCCATACCAAATTTTCCAAAAATGTGTCATTTTGCCTAGTTTTGCCCCTATTCTTTGTGTAAATGTGTGTGAGTGCTCATATGATGACATGTACATAAAGATAGATAGATGATGATGAGATGAGCATAGACATGGGGTTGGAAAACACAAAGTTCTCTAGGCATACCCATTGGAGTGAAAATGCAAACAAGATACAAATAGCTACAATGGGCATGATTCGAAGTATATCAAGAATCATAAGAGTATTTTGAAGTAGTTTTTGCAATAAGATCATTTGGCCTTATATAGTCAAATCAAGTGGTAATGAAGGCTCAATGAGGGGCGGGGGATTACTCCCCCTATGTGAAAGCGCAAATGTCATGAGACCTCGAAGAGACATGCTTGGGTCCATATAATGACATTGGGTCTATTTATGTTGCACACATAGGTATGCATCATACCAAGACATGGTAAGATGACTATCCCCATATGTGCTATGCCTCTAAGCTAGATAGCAAGATAAATGCAAGAATATAATGCAAGAAGTTAATCAATCCAAGTTTTTAGGATCAAGAATACCAAGTTCTCCTCTCAAGTTAACAAAGCGGGCTTCATCCAAAGGCTTAGTGAAAATATCCGCCAATTGGTAGGTTGTTCCCACATGAGTGAGATCAATATCCTTATTGGCAACATGATCACGTAGGAAGTGATGGCGAATGTCAATATGTTTGGTGCGACAATGTTGAACCGGGTTATTGGCGATCTTTATTGCACTTTCATTGTCACAAAGAAGAGGCACCGTACCAAGAGACACACCATAGTCTTTCAAGGTTTGCTTCATCCATAACAATTGAGTGCAACAAGATGCCGCGGATATGTATTCGGCTTCGGCGGTGGATAGGGCGGTGGAGTTTTGTTTCTTGGATGACCAACTCACCAATGACCGGCCAATAAATTGGCAAGCCCCGGAGGTAGACTTCCGATCAACCTTATCACCGGCCCAATCGGAATCCGAATAGCCAATGAGTTCAAAGGTTGACCCCTTTGGATACCATAGCCCGAGAGTAGGAGTGAGAACAAGGTATCTTAGTATCCGTTTGACCGCCACTAAATGGCTCTCCTTGGGAGCGGATTGAAAACGAGCACACATCCCTACACTTAGCATGATATCCGGCCTAGAGGCACAAAGGTAGAGCAAGGATCCTATCATGGAGCGGTATACCTTTATGTCCACATCCTTCTCACCGTCACATGAACCAAGTTGCCCCTTTACGGGCATGGGTGTCTTCATTGGACTTGCATTGGTCATGTTGAATTTCTTGAGCATGTCCTTTACATACTTTTCTTGAGAGATGAAGGTGCCTTTTGCAAGTTGCCTCACTTGGAAGCCTAGAAAGAACTTCAACTCTCCCATCATGGACATCTCAAATTTCCTAGTCATCAATAGCTCAAAAGCTTTGTTATGATTGGGGTTAGTTCCACCAAAAATAATATCATCAACATATATTTGACATATAAAGAGGCCACCCCCCTTAACCCGCTTGGTGAAAAGGGTGGAATCGACCGTACCCATGCAAAACCCATCATGTAGTAAGAAATCCCTAAGGAACTCATACCAAGCACGTGGAGCTTGCTTGAGACCGTAGAGTGCCTTATGGAGTAAATACACGTGGTTGGGTCGGCATGGGTCTTCGAAACCCGGGGTTGAGCCACATATGCGGTTTCTTTTAGGGGACCATTCAAAAATGCACTTTTCACATCCATTTGATATAATTTGAAATTGTGGAAAGATGCAAATGCAAGCAAAAGACGAATAGCTTCAAGACGGGCTACCGGCGCAAAGGTATCCTCAAAGTCCATACCTTCTATTTGGGCAAACCCTTGCGCCACTAACCTTGCTTTGTTTCGTATAACAATGCCATTCTCATCTTGCTTGTTCTTGAATACCCATTTGGTCCCAATAACATTGATGCGATGATCCTTGGGTCTCTCAACTAGAGACCATACTTCATTACGAGTGAAACACTCCAATTCTTCTTGCATGGCAATTACCCAATCCGGATCGACCAAGGCTTCATGTACCTTAAGTGGTTCAAAACTAGACACAAAAGCATGATGTTGACAATAAGTGATAAGTAATGCATGGTGTCTACGAGTTACCACTCCTCTCGAGATGCTACCAAGGACTTGATCCACTTTCATGTCACTTGCCCTTGTAGCGGCCTTGATCTTCCGAATGGTTCCTTCATGATCAATGAATTCATCTCTTGCTAGTACTTGATCATGAGGGACCACTTGAGCTTGATCATGAGTTGAGGATGTTTCTTGATCGTCATCATGATCTTGCTCCATGGAATGAGGTTCTTCTTCTTGTTCTTCGGATTGAGACTCATCTTGAGTAGAGGATGGTTCTTGAGTCGCACTTGATGGTTCGGCTTGAGTTGAGCTAGGCTCCACTTGTGGCGTGCTTGAGGCATCTACTCCATCATCTTGATCATCATCATGAACTTCCATGGGCCGGATGTGTCCAATGCCCATATGCTTGATGGCACTAGATGGATCGTCATCATTACCTGCAACACATGGAGCAACTTGCTCCACTTGGGAACCATTATCCTCCAAGAACACCACGTCACAAGATACTTCAATAGTCCCGGAGGACCGGTTGTAGTATCTATAGGCGTGAGTGTTCTCCGCATATCCAACAAATATACCCTCTATGGTTCTAGTTTCAAATTTACCGAGCTTTCCTTTGTTGTTCTTAACAAGGCATTTGCATCCAAAGACACGAATATACATGACATTAGGCTTGTTACCGGTAAGGAGCTCGTATGGGGTTTTGTTGTGGAGGGGACGGAGGAAGAGCCGGTTGGAGTAGTGGACGGCCGTAGAGATGGCTTCTCCCCAAAAGTTGTGGGGTGAGTTGAATTCACTCAACATGGTTCTTGCCATCTCAATGATAGTCCGGTTCTTCCTTTCAACAACACCGTTTTGTTGAGGGGTGTATGGCGCCGAAAACTCATGCTTGATGCCCTCATCATCAACAAACTCTTGCATAGTGTAGTTCTTGAACTCGGTGCCATTGTCGGTCCTAATTGCCTTGATCTCGGATTCATACATACGTTGAGCTTTCTTGGCGAAGGTGATGAACTCTCTATGGGTCTCGTCCTTAGACTTAAGGAGAAAGACCCAAGAGTATCTTGAGTAATCATCAACAATGACAAGTCCATACTTGCTTCCACCAAGAGTATCATAGTGTGATGGCCCAAAGAGGTCCAAATGAAGGAGCTCCAAAGGCCTTGATGTGGAAACAATACTCTTGATGGGATGCTTCTTCTTGAGTTGCTTTCCGGCTACACATGCACTACAAACACGATCTTTCTCAAAAGAAACACCGGTTAGTCCCACAATATGCTCACCCTTTAGGAGTTGTTTAAGATTCCTCATGTTAACATGACCAAGGCGGCGATGCCACAACCATCCTTCGTCATGCTTGGCCGCCATTAGACATGTGGAGAAGGAGGGGCTCTCTTTCGAAAGGTCAACCACATAAAGGTTGTTCTCCACATATCCAACAAGGACCAATTTGAGATTGTCACTCCTAAAGACTTGCACATAATATTTAGTGAAATATGAATTGTACCCGGCATCGGCAAGATGATATATAGAAAGTAAGTTATAGCCAAGGTGTTCAACAAGCATAACCGTCTCAAGGCACAAGTCCTTAGAGATTGCTACCTTGCCATACCCAAGTACCTTTCCCTTTGAGTTGTCACCAAAGGTAATGCTTGACTTCTTGTTGATATCTTCAATGAATTGATCAAGCACACCTTTTCCTCCGGTCATATGATTGGTGCATCCACTATCAAACACCCATTTTGGACCACCGGAGGAATACCCCTACAAAATCAAGTAGAGGATTTAGGAACCCATCGATTAATGGGTTCCTTTGCAATGGCAACAATATCTTTTGGTACCCAAATTGAGTACTCTCTATAAGCATAGCCATTAGGAGGGCCAACATAGTTAGCATAGACATCACCATAATAATCAACAAATAATGCATAGTGATCGTTTGGCCCCGTGCGGTCATTACTAGTGGCTTTGCCCTTTGAGGCTTTGCCATTATTAGTGACCTTCTTGTTCTTATCTTGAGCGGGTTTCTCCTTGTTGTAGTTCTTCTTCTTGTGAGACTTGGAAACATATCCAAGTCCAAACTTTTGATTGTTTGACCTTTGCTTACTCAAGAGGTCATCCAATCCCATCTTGTTCTTGGCGGTGGTGAACTTTGCAAGTTCCTTTGTTAGCCTAACATTTTCCTCAAGAATAGATGCTTGCTCACAAGAAGATTCATTAGGATGATAGTCAAGACCATATTTGGTCACCAAGGACTCAAGATATGCATTGGTCTCAACATGCAAAGAAAATTCCTCTTGTAAACGAACATGTTCCTCAACAAGTTTAGCATGCTCACTAGTAAAAGAAGTGGAAGAACTAGCAAGTTTTTCAACGACAATGGGATCCTTCATTGATTCAAGTGCTTTTGTGTAGGTTTCTTGGAGTAGGTCATAGTTCTCTCCAAGTTTCTTGAGCTCACTCTTAACAAGCTTGTTAGCTCTTTCAAGGTGGTCAAGATCCCTAGTGAGAGAAGCATGAGCAACTTCAAGTTCCTCCTTTGAGGCATGGAGCACTTGAGTCAAAGATTGAGCCCTATCAATGGTTTCTAGGTCCTTAACTTTATCAAGTTCATAAGTTTCAATTTGTTGCTTAAGGCCTTGAGATGTGCACCTTTCGGTTTTTAGCTCTTGTCTTAGAAGATTGAATCTCCGTTCCTTTTCATCCAATTGATATTCTAATTCCTCAATGGACTCATCCTTTTCTTTGAGAGAGTCCATCAAGAAATCAAACTTGACAAGAGCTTTACCACGAAGGGTGCATCTAACATCGTAAAGTTCCTTAAGCACATTTAGTTCATCTTGATTTTCATCTTCATCATCAAGAACACTAGATAGGGAAGGTGGAGGTTCCATTACCTTGGTTTCCCTTGCCATAAGACAAGAGCCAACGATTGTAGAGGAGAAAGAGTCATCGGAGTCATCCTCTTGAGTGATTCTTGCCATGAAGGCGGAACCAACATCATTTTCCGTGGAGTAGTCCTTGGAGTAGTCATATGTGAAGAGTGACCCGGGCTTGGAGTAAGCCAAGCCGGCCACCCCGGCCTCCTTCTCCTCATCTTCTTCTTCATCATCGGACAAGTACTCGGCTCCAACAAAAGCTCTTCCCTTGTTCTTCTTGAATCGATCGTTGATTGGGTTTGGGTTCAATCTTGGCTTGACCCCTTTGATGAATCTTGGCTTGTCTACCCTTTTCTCATAAGGGCACTCATTTGCAAAGTGGCTATCTTCATCACAATTGTAGCAAGTTCTCTTCTTCTTCTTGTCATTGAGAAGCATAGGCAACTTTCCCTTGTACTTCTTGGCAAAGAAGGCAAAGTCGGTGACGATGTCACTAGTTGAAGTCATCTCCTCATCTTCTTCAATTTCATATTCTTCTTCTTCTCCATGGTCAGCTCTAGCCTTGAGAGCAAGGTTGTGTGATGCTTCATGATTGTGTGAGGCTTCATCAACACGGTTCATTGCCTTGAGCCTCTTTCCGGCTTTGGCCATGTTTTCATTGGCGGCCACATAGGAGACTAGATCATCGGAGTTGAGATCGGCACTCTTGGTCATGATTTGCAAGTTGAGTCCAAGGTTGGTGTCTTCTTGTTTGACGGCAATCATAGCAATGACCTTGGATTTTATGAAGGCTTCGTTCATCTCGAATCCGTCATTGTACTTCTCAGCACCAAGACCCTTGACCCTAACTTTCAGAGCCCCAAGCCTAGCATAGGCATCGAATAAGGATTCTCCATCTCGAATCATGAACTGGTAGGCCTCTTGCTTCGCAGTCTCATAGAGAGATGCTTGGATCAAATCGGTTCCCTCTTGAAGTACTACGATCCGATCCCACAACTCTTTAGCGGAGACAATGTCATCAACTTGATCTAGAAGCTTGCGGTTGATGCCACTTCTAATCTTGTCACGTGCGGATGCATTGAGTTGACGGTTGTAGAACTCGGTGGAGGTCAACCGAATAGGATCTTGTGGCTCCCGATGTCCATGAACAATGATCTCCCATAGCTCCACACTGCAGCTGCGAATATGAGATTCCATAGCAGATTTCCAATGTGGAAAGTGAGTTCCATCGTAATGGGGAACAGTCCCACTATGGTTTATATGAGGCATGGGTGAAGTGTTTCTGGGATAGTCATGGTTAACATCATGGTAGGAATCCTTAGAGGCCGAAGCCCCACTAGAAGTTCCACCCGCAGTTAGGTTCTTAAGCATGGCAGACATTTCTGTCATTTGGTTTTGTAGCTCATCCTCCTTTTTCTTCTTCTCGGCATCATATGCCAAGAATCTAGATTTCATCTCTTTAACCGAAAGGTTAGAGTCATCATCTAGACCCTCGAAGAGTTTATCCATCTCACTCTTAAGGCGGTGAAGCCCTTAATAAGAGTCCAGGCTCTGATACCAATTGAAAGTATAGAGATGGTAAACCTAGAGGGGGGTGAATAGGTTTCTACAAATTTTAATTCTTTCTTTGCAATATTAGGCTTTGCGGAATATAAAGATGAGCCTAATGCAAACTAGGTGAAGCAACCTATATGAGGATACAACTAACTCGAGCACGAAGGCTCTCACGAGCGATTAAATCACAAGTAAGGAGTTCGGTTAGAGATAACCGATAGCACGCGGAGACGAGGATGTATTCCCGTGTTCCCTTGCTTTGCAACAAGGTACGTCACGTTTGGAGGAGTGGAGGTCCCACGAAGGATTCCCCGCGCCACGAAGGCTCACCCTATTCTCCGGAGCCTATCCCACGAAGGAATAGCTCACTCACTTGTGGTAGACTTTGAGGTAGCCTCCAAACCTTCACAATCTTGCCCGGAGCAAATCCACAGCCCGGATGCTTCCGGACTCCTCTTGCCTACCTAGGGTTTCCAAGGAACCCTAGGAAGCAAGCTTCTCAATGAATACAAGGGGGAATGAGATTTGGCTTGGTAGAACGGTAGATCGGGTCCTCCTCTAATGATTCCCGGAGGGATTTGAGTTTGGGTGGAGGAGGAGGGAGATCCGAGGCTTTTGGTGTTTCTAGCAATGGAGTATGAGAGAGAGAGCTCAAGAACAGACTTGTAGTGTAGTGCCTCACAGTTCGGAGGTAGGAGAAGACCTATTTATAGTGTTCTTTGAAATACGGCCGTTGGTCACTTGCCACATCGCAGATTCTTCGAGAAACCCGGTCAACCGGATCCGGCGCCGGACAGGCCGGTCCACAGCCCGGTCAGACCGGGCCACAGACCGGGCCGGCCGGTTTCCAACCGGAGCTGGGACCGGGACTTGACCGGGCAGGCTTCTGGGCTTACTGGATGTCGCCCGGATGTCACAGGCGCAGAACTCGGTCGCTGACCGGGCCGCTCGGTCTGGCGTCCGGTCAGACCGGGCTGGTGACCGGAGCAGCCGGTTCGGAACCGGGCTGGTGACCGGAACTTGACCGGGCAGGCCTCTGGGCTTACTGGATGTTGCCCGGATGGCACCGGTTCGGGGTCCGGTTGGTGACCGGGCTGCCCGGTGCCAGGGCCGGTCCGACCGGATCTGTGACCGGCCAGGCTCAGAATAACTAGCTGATTTTTCGTCGAATTGGGGGGGGGTCTCCCGTTGCCTTTTGTTCCGTTGCAACACCATCATACCTCTTTGGCTAATACCTGAAAGTCATCTTGTAGGCATGTATTAGTCCAAATACTCTAGCACGGTGTCATGGATACCAAAATAATGGATAAGGGTAAAATACCCTTACAATCTAGAACTAAAATGTGTCTAGATACATCCATATTAAAGTCAATTAATATGAACCGGAGGGAGTATCTGTTTCTATCCCAAGGGTTCATGCCAATGCTTCCTCCACTGCATGCAAACACAAGTAAATGTTGGATATTTTCTTACTTTAGCTTTTTTCACTTAAGTATGTATTCACAGGGCTCATCATGTCTCATATGTAGTGATCAATTGGCTCTTTCTTTGTCTCTCCCTGCTAACCCAGTTGCATCTCAAGAACTACCCAGTTGCTCCCCGTATTCTTAGATGAAAATGATGAAAATAATGAAGGGTTAATAAGGTGATAGACTACTAGAGCTAGAATGGGCAGGCATAGCAAGACCTGAACTTTGCTATATAGGGATTTCTATTATTGTATGTAAATTTAACATTTCTACAAATTTAATAGCTTGAATTTAATTTAGAATGGATAAAAAGGTGGAAGAGGAGGTGTCATCTATACATTAGTTAAATAAAGTAAAATACTATGACTGATAACTTTTTTTAATGCCTAAACTTTATTCATTTCCACCATTCTCCCTCTCTTATTGTCTAGGTTATGCTTGCATAAAGTGAAACTTCTGCATACATGCATGACAAATGATGGTTATGCATGCTCAAGAGTTTGTGTGACACAACCTTAGTGCATATATCTATTGGTTTGGATGTTCTCACATAGACATATACTGTGTTTTTTCTTATATTGCCTCTATTAACACACTTCATGGCCAAATAACTTACCGAGTACCATTTGTGGTATGGACCAAATTCATTTTGTGCTCTGGTCCATCCAATACACATATTGCCGGAAGAGGTTCAGTTCCCTGAATTAATTGTTTTTCAGAACAAATAGAGTGATGGTCTTTGTTATATGTCAGCATTATCGTTTGCCTTTGCATAGTATACCTGTTTTTACGATGCTCCTCGTTCGTTTGCCAAAGCACCTGCTGCCGAATTATTGTCACTCGGTTGTTGTTTTTTATTTCTCTTTTCAGGGTTATACTGAGAATTAAAGATGAATACATTTAGACCTAGGAAATTACGATTGCTTTTTTAGCTAACAGGAGTTGTATTTGTTAACCACTTAGTATCTATGTGCAACTGTAGGATTTTAAAGAATTTCAGTAACACCCATGATAGCCTGCATACTATAGGCTCCTGTGGCAAGCCGCAGTTTTTGTAGTTACTTCAAACAATGTTTACAATTTTCTCTGTTGTATTACAGGAGCTAACATGAGCTGTATTTGTTAACAGGAGTTGTATTTGTTAACCCCGTATTCTTTCTTTGTCTCTCCCTGCTAACCCAGTTGCATCTCAAGAACTACCCAGTTGCTCCCCGTATTTACACATTGTATAAGCTAAGGCGAGCCCCAAAATACTCCTCTATTTCCCGGAGTGTATATAATCATGTGCTACAATGTCCGTGATTTTGTTTAATTTCATTCAATCCACTTCGTTTTGTACAAAATCTGAAAAACACATTAATATTTTCTCACTTAATTTTTATCTTTTTACAAATTCTAAACCAATACGAATTTCACGGGATCGTGCGCCAAGGCGCACATCTAATATACCACTCATTACTCTGAAATTAATTAACTAAAATGTTTTATGATTCCATAGATCTGCCTAAAATTACCTTATCACACAGTAGCTTGGCATTTCCTACTAGCCGTGTCAGAAAGATTATTCTTTGCCTTCCATCTGGTTATGCCGTGGAAATAGGAATCGATAGTTTCATTGTCGTTCAAGCTCCAAGGTAGTTCTTTTGTTTTGACACCTGCATGCTTTGTCTGCTCCGATATATCCATCATATTTTAATTATCGATCACAAAATATATTTGGGGTTGTAATAGCTACACATGAAAATCCTGTATATTATTTTTTGGAGAAGCCATCTTTTTAAAAGCAAATGGAAGTTATGTCAAAATTGAGCTCTGTAGTGTGGTCAAAGATTGGTCACCTATTCTTGCATCCACAAAGACATCAAAAAATATGAAATAGATGAAACTACAATTCGGTAGCAAATTGAACTGTACTTCATGGAGAAGTATATTTAGTTGTGTCGCTTCAGGTGGTAAGATAAGATTCTTTTAGACCATTTCATTTCCAAACTAAAAACGTTGAATATCTGTAGAATGGTTCATACTTTCTTTGTGTCTTTCATTGGACTACAGCCTTTTAATTTGAATCATATCTGATGTGTGCAGACATGGACTATTTTCAATGGGTTCCAAGTTCCGAAATCAGCTCCTCTCTTGATGTATTGTTATGCTATTTCCGCACCATTGTAAACATTTTGAGTAGCTCTTATCGAACAACATATCTCGCACTTTACACTGTTGGGACCCTCTCTCATGATGACTTCAGAAGTAATTATGTTAGACGTGGCTGCCGCTTGACAGTGATTTATATTATTGCTTGGCTAAAAAGGATTGGAGGTACATTATATTTTTCATGTGGTTAGTATATTCTAAATGATACAATACCCAAAATACTTTACCCAGCGATTGACTATGTGAAAGGTTGGGTGGCCCGTGGACCGATAGACTTATTTTCTGACTATTATCATCGATTTGTATAAATACTTGATGCATTTTGGATGACGGGTCTTGAAACCAGTTGTAACATATTCCTCTATTTATATGGCTGTACATAAGCGCGTTTGCTACTATGTCATGATTTTGTGTATTTTGTTTATCCTAATTTCATCCTATTGACTTTGTTTTGAAAATCATTTAGCCACGTTATACAATGTGTAAATTGTCGCCTATTCTACGGGGTCGTGCGCCAAGGCGCACATCTAAATCTAGTCCAGGGGTATATATGATGCCCCCCCACGGGGGCCTCACAGCGATTAGCAACTCTGAACCATTGGATCAATTTTACCAGCAAATCTTGGCCCTACATATTTTTCACCGTGTCATATAAAAAATCTTGGCCCTACATATTTTTCACCGTGTCATATAAAAAGAAGAACGCCCACCGTAGAAACCCTAGCCGCCAATCGCGTCTCTGCCCGACCTCCAGCCCCTCACTGGCCCAATCCCCTCTTGCCTCGTCGTCGCCATCGCCGGTCGCCTCGTTGTCGCCGTCGCCGGTCTGCGCGGCAGCCGCCCGCCTCTGGCCAGTCCCCGTGCGCGTGCGGACTCTCTCCCCAATCCCCTCTCGAGCTTCGTCCAAGCCAATCGACCGAAGATTTCTCTCCTGCCCCCTCCTCTTCCCACTCGCCATGGTGCCACCCTCCCCACGTCGTCCCTCTCCATCGCCTGCGCCGGCGGCCAGATCACGGCGGTCTCCATCCGCCGACGCGCTGTTCACCACGCTCACCCGCCTCCTTGCCCTCTTCCTCGTCGCGCTCAGCGTTTGGGGCCAGCTCCCGGCTGCCAAGCTCCTCCTCCTCGCGGTGCTGCAGGCGCTCAACCTCAGCGCCAACTACCTCTACGGCGTCGTCCCCGCGCAGCTCGCTGCAGAGCCTCGTGCTGTCCAAGAACTGGCTGAACGACACTGTCATCCGGAGAAAACTGCTCGACCCACAGGTTCCTCTCTCTCTCTCTCTCTCTCTCTCTCTCTCTCTCTCATGTTAGTAGGCTTCCGTTCACGCAAGGGAGGAACCGGTAGAAGCTACAGAGACGGAGGTTGAGGTGGTTCAGCTGCCCTCTCCTTCCTGAAGGTTGAGACAAAAGTAGAGTCAAACTCCCCCTCTTTAATTTTACCCCTGGAACATCTTATCTCTGCTTGTGCAAATCGTATTATATATGCTTACCAGGTGTTTGATGAAATTCCTAGATAATATTAGTGTATATTTATGCTCCATCTAACTATTTGCAATCTTGTAATTATGGTACTAGGATGTTCAGGAGAGAGATTTATACTTCTACCCCTTTTGCAATCTTGTAATTAGGGTACTAGGATGTGCCGCTTCTAGTCATAACCGGGAGAAAGAGGAGGACGCAGAGAGGGAGATGGATTTGGGAAAGAAGAGAGGGAGCAGCACAGGCCGTCGCGCACCTGGTTGCAGCCGCAAACAGCGCAACCCACTGTTCGCATCGTCTCCGGGCAGCGTGCTGTAAGTCGGTTGATTTGTCCTATCAAAGGTGCTTCTTGGTTCTTGCCATGGCTACATATGTTATTATCAAGTGGAGACAGACTTCTATTTTGGCCAATGATAGGTGGTAAAATAGTTCACCTCTCAAGTCAGTTTAAGCACAAAAAGGTCTGCTTGCAACTTATCAATGTATTGGCCAATGAGGGCTCCGAGAAGATGTACGTGAAATTATATTTTGAAATCTTTGTGTGCTTACTTCTCTAACATATTGATGTAATTGTCATATTTCTTTAATTGCAATATTGTTGTGATGTGCAGTTTTGGTTTGCTTGGGATTTTGCCACTTGGCCCACTTCAACTATTCCGTACACCTTTTTGGACCTACACGCCAATATCTGATCCGCTGCAGTGCTCACCAGGTTGGGCATACAGCCTAGAGCCGGCAGTGTGCTGGCTGCTGGAGAATGTGCGGGAGGGCATGGTGGCATAAGGTATCCTCGAACAAACACTACCTTTTTTCGTGTTTATTTAGTGGTTGTCCAATATAACTGATCTTGGTTGGGAGCTAAGTTAATGAGTAATAAACGGTATTACCATACATACTCCTAGGCTTTTCTTTTGTTTGGCACTCTAATTTTACAGCTTCTCTGTTGTATACTTTCATGTTACTTCTGTAACAATTATATATATTCTGGAGTGTTGCTCATTGGTGGATTGGGTTAATTTATAGCTAAAAGCTGAAAATTTTGCTGATATTTTTATATTTGTGGCCTTTCCTTTTTTTTATAGTCAGCCAGTTAGCACGAATTTCTTTGGGTCATCTTTGTGAAGATATTAATTTATTCCCCAATGTTATCTCATGTCCTGTTCCCCTAAGTGGTATTCTTTGTTTGTCCTGACCATATATACATATTTGGGTTACAAACTGTGATCTGGCTTTGTTTTGTTGCAGTAGGACAAGACTGCATTTAACTCACCATCAGGTTTATGCATCCTGTGTCTCTGTACATTTATCCTTTTCCTGTTTACTGATACTCTTATTTTCTTTGTTGTACATGAGCAGACCATTGTCTCCTCACCGGGTCCATTAGCTTCACTTCCTTGAAGTGCAGATGTGATTGGCATCATCTGTGTTCGCTGTCCCAGGAAGGACCATTGGTGTAGCAAGGAGGGATGTGTTCCTTCCCGACCCAAGGTGGACTACTAATTCTTATCCTATGCTTCCTTTTTATATACATTTTATTACCTGGTTAATGATTTGTCTCCTGCCCTTCGTGTTGCACATGGTGGGCAAAAAATTAAAAGGAAATACACTGGTTATAGCTACCACTGGCCTACAATTTCTTAATCTGAATATGTGGCTGCACTGTCAGATACATGCCTGCTCTAATAAAATTTCTTAATGACGCATTCTTATTAGTTTACTAAACTGAATGCCATCTATGTGTATAAAATTATAACTGAATTCCTTTATTTTTATCTCTAATAATAACCAAATGAGTTGTCTGGCCTGGAAGTGCCCAATTCATATATAGGTATATGTGTTGCTGGAAATGTAGCCCTTCGTCATCTATTTGATCATGATGTTTAGTATCACAGAAGGCAGTGGTTTTGATGTCATTCTCTGTTTTCTGCAGACTGAGAAGGCTCTTTTCAAGCAGCTAAATGTCTTGTTTTTGTGCATATGGGGGAGGGGATAGAGGTGGGGTTGGAGGAGATGGAGCAGTGCTGTCTCGCCATCGGCAGGAGCAGTTCCGCTTCGCGCTGGACCCGAGCAACGGTGATGGGAGTGGCGCCGGCGACGGCCGCAAACCTCACCATCCCCTGCAGTGACTAGCATAAGTAAGATAAACATAAACCGTTAGTGATGTCAAATTGAACCTCACAATATCTTTTCTGATTTCAATCTAACAATAATTATTTCAAAATAAACATATCAATTCACATAGATAGTAATCTGCATTTGAGCCTCTTTTTTCCTCTGAACTCTTCCTTGCATGTACTGAACGTACCTTTACTTATTTGTATCAGCATGTTACGCTGTCTTACACTGTACACACTATCAAGCTTCCCACATTAATTAATGTTTTCAGCAACAAGCAATTCTCGCACATAAATATCTGCCTTCGAGCTTCCGTTTGCATCTGAACAATATTTGTGGATACGGTGTCTTACACACAAGAGTTGGTTGATCATACCTATGAGTAATCTGGCTCTAATTAGTGATTACCTTATTGGAAGGATCCATGCATTCTGACATCATAGAGGTGAATATATCTGATCTTTTTTGGGCGCATCTTTCAGTCTTTTTGTTGCTGCATGTTTCAGTGTTCATGTGCAGCTGAATTAAACATGATGTCATAAGATGCCTCATATATCTTTTACATGTATATTTAAGCAAATTTTGTTTAGCTTCCAATCTTTCTTGGCCCTAGGCTACAGAAATTTGTTATTTAAGCAGTGTTTTCTCCGACCTTGGCAACATGTTCTTGATGATGTTCTCTAATATTTTTTGTTAGTACTATTTTGTTCTTGAACAAAACTAGGAAAGTGCATATAAATAAGAGTTTCTCATATATTGCCAGTAGGTGCATGCTATGATTCTTGCGGTGGAGACATTTTCAAGAATGGTGATGACCTACGCCATTGTTCTTCTTGCAGTACCATGCTTCAATACTTCGCTCATGTTTTTTACGCTGAAACAATAGGAGAAAAGAATGTAAATACTTATAGCTATACAGAAAAGAAAAAAGAAAAACAAGATTAGAGATTGAGTTCTACCTAGCCTTTGAGGGACTGAGCTTTCTTTTTTGCTTGCTATGTGGACAACCAAGGCAAGATCCTATTTTAGTTGTCTCTTCCAAAAAATAATTGAAGGTGTTTCTCCATTGAAAATCTTCCTGTTTCTTTCTGTACAAATATTCCAGCATCTTAGAATAATAATTTTCATATTGATATCCTTATGTGACATTTGATGAGCCAGAGTCATTTCATCAAATGTGAAGTACCATTTTTCTTCCTGGTAATAATATTACAACACTCATGTACAGAGGAGCAGTCCCAAAAAAAGATATAGTTGAGATTTATGCAGTGTTATCATTGCAAAGCTCACATTGATAGCTGGGCAGATGGAAGTTCTTCCTTTGCCACAAATTTTTGTATTGATCCTATCTTGCAGCATTATCTATCAAAAGAAGACTTTGTGTTTCAGCTGACATGCATATACCTGTGAATCATCCAGATTGTATACCTTCAGGACTTGTCCTTTTCTTTTGCAGAACACTTTTAGGACAAGCTTACTGATATTTATTAAAAGTAGGTTATTTCAGCACGAGAGTGGTTGATGCCATTGTTTTTGACTCAGGATTTGCAGCTTCTGTCATTAGCGAGAGAGGATAGCTGATAATGTTGGGGTTCTGTGCTGTTGCATACTGGGACAACCATCTGATTGTGGATGAGAAATGAAGCGTCGGGAAAATTTGTCTGCCACACAATAGAAGGTGAGTACTACATGATTGATTGAGCGCTAAGTTTTCTATATAGTATTGAATGAGCATATGACCAATTAAGTGTAAATTATAACGTGATACTTTTAATTTCCCCTGTAGTCTCGAATGGGCATAGGCCTACTTTTTGATCATGAAGAACAAAGATAAATATGTATTTGCCACTTTACTAGGTTAGATAATGTTTTCTATTTCACATAACGATGTTTTGCTTCTATAAGAAAAAACAGGGGTAAAGGGTAGTCATGTATTGTGATTCAGTGATGCAACACTAGAGGCTTAATTCTCCTGGCATTTGCACTTTAATTCAAAGCATTCGGCCAGGCAACTAGGCGACCAACTATTTCTTCAAGTTCTAAAGTTGTGCGTATATACTACAGAAAACACAAACACTTCTTCGGGAACTTCAAATTGTCATTTTTTGCTTATTATCTTCCTTTACTCCATAACTTCAGAAAGTATAAAAGACACATGTAGCTGCCATTTGGGTTTCTTTGTTCAGGGAAAGAAAGACTTCCATTTAGTTTGAGATAGCACATTTTAGAATGCCGCAAGTTGGCATTTGAGTTTTTATTTGTGTGGTTTGTACCAATGATGCAATGAAGCACCTATTTCACTGGATTCTTAGCTGCATAACACATTCTGTTTTATACAACAAAATGTAGATTTTCTCAAGAAAGGGGATGAATGCATTCCGTTGTTCTCTATTTCTGGACTAGCTGCATATTCGATTCCTTTCGGTAAGTACTTTGGGTTTATTATTTCCAATATAAAATTTACGAATGCTTCAATTTTTGATATCTTCTTTTGAACCAATAAGAAAAGAGGATGTCGAGACTGTTCTCCTTGGTTTCCTTTCAGTTTTGAGATAGTTCCATAGTTCCTTGATTTTTTGGCTATACAGATTTGTGGGTACATATTTAACTGATTTGCAGACTTTAACATTTGGTTTTATGCTTCGTTGCAGCAGGTGATTTAGACGGAAAAGGATTGGGTCTAGAGGATGTGTTTTTCATTAAGCTCAACTTAAAGAGCTAGAAGATAAAAACGAATACCTGATGCATCAAGTGATTCAAGTCAAACGATTGCTAAACTTAGAACCAAGGTTGTATCTCTAAAATTGTTGTGCATTTGTAGTACCCGTATGGTTGTTTATAGCCTATTCGATTTTGTTGTTTCATCTCTTTTGCAACACCAGCTGTTATCTGGTTGGTTAGACTAATATGTGCTATTTTGTGCTGTTCCGGTAATTAGGTTAACGCCACTGCGTTTTACAAAATATTTATCAATGCGAAAGACGGGCTGCACGTTTAGGCGTGACTTTAAATTTGCTGCTTTGTTTGTAATTTAATTCTACTGACAATATTTTTATAAAACCTAAGAAATGTATTATTATATTAGCAGTTAATTTTATCATTGTTATAAAAAAATACATATTTACACGAGATCCACGGGATCGTGCGCCAAGGCGCACATCTAAATCTAGTTGGAAGGTATAATAGCTGCCCCCCCATGGGGGCTTCACAGCGATCCTCGCACGTGGACCGTCCGATCTTTACTTCAGTGCATCTCAGCCGTCTAATTTTTTCACCGCATCATACTACAAAAGAGACATCCCACGGTCAAAAACCCTAGAGGCTTCTCCCCACTCACCCAATCCCAGCCGCCACGCCCAATCCCCATGCGTCCTCCTCCCCCGTGCCCGGCGGCGCTGCTCCACCTCCCTGGCCGCCACCCACCTTCTCCTCCTAGCCCCGTGTCCTCACCTCGTCGGCTGGCCTCCTCCGGAGCTCGAGCTTTCGTGGTGCTCTGCTGGCTGCCGTCAACGAGCTCTTCCCTGCTCGCCGCCGTGTGCCGTGCCTCCTCTCCTCCGGCATGCCTCCTCCCTAGGCTCAGCTCGGAGGGAGGACGACGCGCGTCTCTCCTCTTCCCGGCCGCCGCGCGCCTCTCCTCCTCCTCTCCTCCGGCCTGCTTCTTCCTTGGGCTCATCGGGTGGAGCACGCGGCGATAGGGAGGAGCGAGGAGACGCCACCGGGGGCGCTTCCTCGGCCGGGGTGGAGCGCGGATCGTCCGGTCCTCGGGCCGGCGAGGAGGATGTTGCGGCGCCGTCGTCTTCGGCGGAGAGGAGCTCGATCCGCCGCTAGGCCGCTACCAAGCCGCAGCGAGAGGCCGTCGCCGCACCACGGGAGAGGTCGGCGCAGTGATTTTTTCTCTTCCCCCAACTGAATATTCTTCATTGTTGTAATTACCGTGTACGTATTCAAAGGATCCATGCATTCAGAGCTCATTAAGGCATATTTTCCATTGTTGCATGTTTCAGGATTGTGTGCAAAGAATTAGACCTGCAATGTTGTTATTGAAGCTTTTGCACATCAGACAGACGATGGACCTATGGCTTGCACATTTTATTTTGACAAATTGTTGAGGCATTAAGCAATGCATATTTTATCCATGATTACTCTGAGGTATAATCTTCACTGTTACCCATTTATATACTTCAGGATATCCCCTCCAATGTTAATCTTCACTAAATTGCTAAACATTTTAACTTATAATCAATACTGAACCGAGCTCAACCGTTTTTCCACTAATGATTTGGCTAGCAAAGCATCTGAATCTTATGCTGTCCAGTTCATTCTGCCTTAGTTTTATGCGGTACACTTTGTCATATATTCCAGTTTTTACATTAACAAGCTTATCCTTCTTGCTATTTTGCAGCCGCCGAAGCTCACCAAGTTTAATGAGAGGTGATGGAGCGCTGAACGCGGAGATGCGCACGCGGAGAGGTGATGGAGCAGTGAACAAACAACTAACACAAAATGAAATTGAGTCATGGTTGGGCGCGAGATTGGGCACTGAATTTTCTACCGGCGGAACAATTTCAAGATGCTAAATGTTTGGTTCTTATAATATCCGATGACTTGCTCTGGTTGGTGTCGCTCTTTCATTATTAGGTACGTTCCCTCAGTTAGTACTGCTTGGCTTATGTGCTATTCAGGTTGTACTATCGTACTATGCAGAAAATTAAAATGTTCTTGATATGTATTAGTTAATTTACTGCGTCTACGATTAGGATACCTCAAATAGTTTATAAGCTCGCAGGTAAAGCATTTGTTTGTTGGTTTATTTCTTTCTACCATGTTTAAAAAATAGGAGGGTAATTTTCCACTAGCTTTTCCTTTGCTCTGCAACAAACTGTGAAGGTCTATATTTAAGTTGTATCCATGGCCTGAGCAAGTTGCTCATGTAATGTTCAGTTTTTTCTACTGCTATATATGTATTCATTTGCATCCAAATAGCAATTTGTTTTTTTTGTTTTAGTGGAGTGGTCAGTAGTTACTGTGTTCTTCTTGCAGTCTATAGGGCATTTACACTATGGTTGCTGTTTCTTTTCAGTTTGGCTTATCGATCTTCCTCTCACATGGTCTCAAGTATTATCCTTCTTGATGTGTCTGAAAAGTAGGGACCAAATTAATTCCTCTACCAAACTGTGTTTTCTTTGTGTCAAGTATTATAGCTTATATCGATCTTTACTGTCATCAGATGCAGTCTTAATGTGAGGGGATGTCATGCTATCCGGGCCATTGCAGAACTAGGCTATTTTGCTAGTGCCTTAAAGGTGAATTATCCAATGTAGTTTCGAGTTTGATTACTCTGTTTTCATGTTGTTTTATTCAATCATGATATCCACTTTGATTACTCTGGCATTAAAGGTTTTCTACATGTATTGTAGTTGCTGCAATATATTGATCGTCTGATTAAAAGCATGCATGGCTCAAGTCATTCTTTCAATCCTTAGCCATTTATGACTTGTTTAGTTGCCAAAATTGCAGCATTCTTTGCGTGTCGGATATGTTGCATCTTAAGAAAATATATGGCTAACAGCCCGATGAATATTATCCCCTTCTCTTCATTCTCTTGGCAATGCCCACTTTTCATTGTTTAATTTGGTACTCTTTTAGTTTTGTACAGAGGTTGCTACTCGAATTGCTTGAGAATCAATTTCTCAACATCGTTTCTTTGTATGCCTACATGCTTACTGGTTTTGTGATTATTCACCATATAGTATTTCAGTTCTTAGATGATTACTATTTTGCTTACATCCCTTGCAGGATAGTTCCTATGGTCGGGTCTATGGTCACAGGGATTTTAGATTTTCATAGCTTGAATGAAAATTGTCGGTGTGATCCCTCAATATAGTTTAGTTAACTTCGATATTGCTCGCTAGATTACCTACTCTTGTATTTACTGCCTATAATATTTTATTTTTGTCTTTTTGTTGGTAGGATTGATTGTAAACAATAGACGAAAGCAAATCGTCCCCCACATGTAGGTGAGTACCATCACATGGAAGTAATCAGGTATATGCTCTTGGTACTTCCTACCCATGCATGTGTCCTGGTATACTATATTATATTTCCTGTAAATTGCTAACATATGCTACATTTACTAAGGGTTGTATTGCTCTGCGACTTTGCTACATTCGGCCTGAATTGTGATTAGAGTATTTTCTTTGGATATCTGCAGTATTTTTTTATCCCAGAAAGCTACTCAGATATCAGCTGATTAGAGTAAACACCAAGGGCATGAAAGAGGGCTGCAAATGGTGGAAATATCCGAGGATCTACGGGTGGTGATATTCTCCGTGTCGCTCAACAACTATGACCAAGCTGGGAGTCTCCGCAAGTGGTGGCGATCGGCGATCGGCTGGGTAAACCTTTCCGGCATCTCAGTCTGTCTTATTTTGAATGGACTCCAAAATTGCTGAGACCTTAGAAATGACTTTCCTGCGTGGTGCTCCACTTACTCAGCATGGAGGAGCCACTTGTCCACTAGAGGACCTAGCCTCAAAGTATATGCTACTTCCTTCGCATATGTCAATGTACCATATTTTATCTTTGTACTTGTTGGGCAAGGATAGATCGGACCTCGTGCTCGGTTGTGCAAGAAACATAATTGGAAAAACATATTTTGGTACATTAGTGCAACAAACGAAATTTCAATGATAATTTTGATTCGACGGTTAAGCTTCCGGTGAAAATAGTGGTACGTGCGAGTTTAAAAACAAGGCTGTAGTGCTTGCTGAACTGATTTTAGCTCAAAGTACGAGTGCATGAGCCACCCTCTTAGGAAGCGGATTGACACGTCCTATATCATCTTATGTCAAGTTAGTAGCTAGCTTCTGTTCTTGGTGAAATGACAATGGATGGAAGTCATCTTACACATAAGTGTACTAATTTTAGGATATTCAGATATTGGTTAGCTCATGGCATTGCTACATATTTTAATGGTTAGTACTTCAGTTCACAATAGTCCGCCTTTTTAGTTACATTCGGTACCTGCTGATTTAGTGTTTTGCGAATGGAAATATTAACATACATTTCTGAACCTTTTTAGGATATGAGCGAAAGAAAATGCTAATTATAATTTTGTAGAGGACAAATTTCTTCATCGCGAGAGATATTAGAGATATGTTACATACAATATAAGATAAATATATTTTAGGTAAATCCCTCTTCAGGTATTTTTCCTTGAGTGGGATGATATAAGAGTCTTAGGTTTTGGTCTTTGTGTTATGTTCCAGTTGGTTGCAATATTGTTGGATTCTTTTCTCTAATAAAAAATTAAATGTAACTCTTTTAATTAAACCAAATTTTATTTATTTGGTAAAATTATATTTTTGTTTCATTATTACATAGCAGAACAACTCATATTCCTTTTACGCATTACTTTGGTGTTCTCTCAAAGCTTGCTAGAATACATCCATTTTGTGGTTCGGAGTAATATACGAGTATTCTCTAAGGGTACTTTGTTGTCATCGACCATTCCGCCTTCTCTCGTATCACTTTTTAGATGTATGGTGTGGGAGAGTCAGTGAATCACCAAGCACAAGTATGTTTTGATCCAGATTAATGGATGTTACTAAATATCTCATGCCCACGCCCTCCTATAGGATGTTAACGACCTGCTTGTGAGATGTAAAGTTACATTATTATCCAGATTAGTTAGTTCTAAAAAATATTGCGTGCACATGCACTCCTATAGAACAATACATATTAAATTGGTAAGAATTACCGGGAATGGAAGTAACTAATAAAGTGAGAAGCATATGCGGTTTCTATTTTCTTATCTCATTTTACTGTAAACTTTTTCTCCGTGCAATTCTTTTTTTTTATTTTATTTTCGTGATTCTTCCCTTGGATTAGTGCATTCTCACTTTGGACCATTTTGCCTTGATTTCAGGTGGTAAGGTCATAAACATTAGAAAAATACTGAGGTGGCAAGATGCTGAAAAACGATCATGTGTTCTCCATAAAGGTAATGTCGTTTATTTCCTTGACTACTATTGTGTACAGTATAATCGATTCCCTCCAAATGCTTGCAATTGAAACTTCTCGATCCATTTCGCCAAAAATAAACAAAAGTTTTCCATATGTAATGTCATTTAGTTATAAGTTGACCGATGTCAGTATGTGTTATCATTTCTATATTTGATTTGTTTTCATATAAACCGAATGTACAAGCATCATAGATACGGTTAAAAACAAGGCATATAGTGCGGGTATCCCTAGGTATTAATGCGGATCGGGTGATGTCATGGGGCTTCCAAACGAATTTGAATTGAATGCATAGTCTTACGGGTGAGTTGCTCCTCCGGTTTCTTACCGGTTGACATACATGCCGGTATTTATTCATTTTCCCGCTGTTTATTCTCTCCTTATAATGAATCCTTGCATATTTGACCTCCGGATAGACCATATACATCTTTAGAGCGATGTGGTTGAACTTTTTGGAGGCCTAGCCTTTTCTGTAATGGGTTTGTCTGATGTGGCCATGCATTCCTTTTGCGAGGTGGTTACATCTTCTGTCTGATCGGTGATATCCTGTTTTTAATAGGATTTGGGGTATCGGTGATCAATTGGGAGTGTCTCCATGTTGTCCTCCTCACCTAACTTTGTTGTTTCTTCCACCACATCTCCTTCCTTAAGTGCGGAATAGTGGAAGATCCGGTAGTGTGAGTGCTTTGTGTCTGTACGCCGAAGATATCAGTTCACCATTTTTTCTTCTTTTGGCCAGTGTCAAATTTATAGCTTTAAATAATTGAATAATAGAATAAAATTGGTGTGGTTCATGTTCTTTTTTCCGGGTGATAATATTTGTGCGATACTATGCAAATTTGTCCTCTTTGCCTCATGGCATCTTTCTCTCAATGAGTGGTCACATCTTATATTTTAATGCTTGGTTCCTACTTACTACCTTTTTTTCCTCGACTAAGTTGGTAATTTACTTTCTCTTAGGTTTGATATAAAAATGAGACCATTCTACGCTTCAATTTACACTGCGATTAAGGAGATGTTGGACTCCTAGGTTACAAATGACGTGTGTTGACCTTCAGGTAATCTCAGTTTTTGTAATTATGAGTTCAAATGTTTAAACAATGATTTGCTATTTCAGTATTTGTTTTTTGTCTTGAAAGTAGTGTTTAGAACTTCATAACTCGTATTACCTTTTTTTACCACAAGAGCACCGGTCTTCCTCTTTTCGATATACTCTTATAGAATGACCATTCGTAGGAGTATGTACTTTCATTTTTATTATGCACACTATTATGCTTATATCAATAGCTTCTTTACTGTATTTGAGTGATGTTAGTATATAATGTTACTGAATGGTCTTTCTCTGTCTAAGCTTTGATGTGCATGTGCTTAGATTAGAACAGATATATATCTATTAGGGATATTGCTGCTAAAAAGGTTCTGAAGACCTAAAGAAAGTTATATATACTACATATGCTTCTTCAGAACCGTCAGAGAAACAAGTGTGTATGTACGTTGCTTCTTTCTTTGCAACCCTGTGTCATGGCTGTGTCGCCTACTGGTGATTAAATTAAGTGTGTATTATTAATCTCTATTCACCTATTCACTTGCATTTTGTTTGTGTTATCAAATTAGGGGTGTAGCTATGAAATCCGGCTACAACTTCGCTAATATGATCTCCCGTCCTTTCTTGCTAGGTTTAAGCCATGGATATCGTTGATATTCCATCCAAGTTCATGATGAAGGCGACACTCACCATCTGCAACTTCCAAATCCATTAACAACACTATAGCCACCAAGGCAAAGTGACATTTTTTATTTGTTTGACATTTTTTAATAAATTAAAAGATAGAGGTAGAACTATTGATGTTTTACATAGTGTTTCATCCAGCAGATAGTTCTTCTATTTGATGTTTTATTACCATCGATTTCTACATATGCTTAATATAGTGTTCTACAAACTGTTTTTTGGGTCTAGAAGCCAATGCTAGCCCCAAAATATTTATCCATTTCTTCTATTTTCTGGATTATATCTAAGTGTTTGCTACTCCATTTATGATTTCGTGTGTTCAATCCTATCTATTTCGTTCCATAAATATACAAAGTTAAACCGATGCGAATTTTACGGGGTCGTGCGCCAAGGCGCACATCTAAATCTAGTAGATACAAATTAGGTAAGGTGCAACAGAATAGATCCATATTCAGAGATTTTGGGCCTACGATTTTCAGGAGACTTTGGGCCTAGGAGACAAAAAAAATTGGCCCGTTTGTGACACCAGGCAGCCACCTATTGCAATTTAATAGTAAAGATAAGAGTATATCACTTCTTTAGCTGTGAACACTCTCGGTTTAGATAAACACCATGCTACTAATAAAATTTCTTTTGTTTGCTTTTGAAGCTGGAAATTTCATCTGCTCACAATAGAAAAGACTAAGATCATGCGTTACTAGATGATATGTATTTGGCATGACTCAAGATTACGAGATGCTATTTTTGGATCCGAGAGATAGACTATGCATGTCGTACTGCCTTTGTGGCCAAAAGTTGCATTCCTTGTTTTCCTTTTACCAAAAAAATAACTACGAATTATTAATACACAAGTAATTTTTACTATTAAATTGCAATAGGTGGCTGCCTGGTGTCACAAACGGACCAAACTATTACAGTATTTTTCTAGGCCCAACATCTCAAATTCCTCGTCCGTTGCTGATTTACCTGTCTTGCCACGTTAGAATACGTTTCAGATTCGGATACGATCGATTAAACATGTTACTATAAAGCGCTATCCCGAACGTGCCGACCAGCACTGAGCAAACCCACCCACCCACGTCTCCGTTCAGCTCCTCTCAATCGCGGTAGTGACTTGGGGTTTCCTTTTTCCTTAATCGTGGTCACACCGATCGGATGAAGGATACATCGTGGACACACCGAGATCGCGGCCTGATCATCCACGGAAGAAGGAAGGCAAGGCTACGCTGCTGCCGACCGATGAACACCATAGACGTATGCTACATCACCGCGTGTCACGCCGGGCGAGCCCCGGCTCGTCGGAGACCAGCCGTTTCTCGGCCGCCTTTCCTGGTGAACGTCCTGGCCCCACCACCAACCTGAACCTTATCCAAGAGCGATCAATCCATATGATAGCTAGCCAACTTATTACTATATCACAAGTTTCTTCATAAACAGATTTTTATTTACCTTCTGCCGGTCCTCTCAAGAAAGTACTCAGCCAGGAGCCTAATAATTAATCCATTGACTAGCTTCTAGATTACTACATCCCAAGAATCGTACTCCCTCCTAGGTCGCCAATTTATCCTAGATAATTTGAATTATATAATGCAAAAATTATATCATTAGAAAATAGAACATCTAAACTTTCTAATGATATAATTTTTATAACATATAACTAATGCTAACTTGATCAAATTTGCGACCTAGGGGTACGCGCGCGCCTAATAAACTGCGAGAGAGGGAGTATTAAACAAGTTTCAGTACGTGTAACTCGCCGGCATGAATTTCTGCGGATTGTACTATACGTGTTCTCTCGAGGAAAGTAAAGGCAACATGCTTTATCACCGGCTCTATGTTCGGCCAGCGCCCATTACTCGCGTCAAGCTATGTATGCTCATGTATTCAATCTGAACCATCTGCTCCCTTCTTTGGAAAAGGTTGCTTCAATGTAGAAAAAATAGCGGTTCTAAGGAATCTTAATATCTTTTTCTACTATGCAATGGACATGGCTTCTACAGAAGGTGATTATATTGTATTAATGCTTTTGTCATCAGGTTATATTGTTTTTTCTTTGGTACTTATAAGCATTGCAAATTATGTTGTTTTTCTATGTGTTACGTACTCCCTCCGATCCAAATTACTTGCCTCTATATGTATCTACATTAGAGGCAAGTATAGTGCATCAGAGGGAGTAGTAATAGGTCATCTATCCGGAATTGTGGTGTCGTATTCTTACAAGTTTAACAACATTAAACTCATGTATGTTGTCTATCTCAAAGCTGATATTATAATTATATTTCTGCATACTTTAGTTTCATTTAAATTATAATTTGGACTGGTCTGCGATGATGTACTGCTCCGTAGCAACGCACGGGTATTGTGCTAGTTATCATAAAATTGTATCAATAAAATATTTTTGTGAAAGTTCGAAGATATAATTTTCATAGTATGTGACATCTATTTTGGTAGTTAAATTAATGTTCAAAGGTGTACATTGGAATGTGTGTGAAACACCTAAATTGGACCGAGGGAGTAAACAAACTCTCACATAGTGCAATTTATGAGTGCCCTCATAGTAAAGAGTGTTATATTTTTACATACATGTGCCCTTATAGTAAAGAGTGTTTGATTCCTAGCTGCGTGTCGTCCAATACTCGATTACGGAGACGAAAAGCATCATAGAAAATCGAAAGGTTCAGGTTGGTGGTGGGGTCGGGATGTTCACCGGGAAAGGCGGCCAGGAAACGCCTTGTCGGCGTGACACGCGGTGATGTAGCATACGTCTATGGCGTTCATCAGCCGGCAGCAGCACAGCCTTGCCGTTCCTTCTTCCGTGGATGATCAGGCTGCGATCTCGGCGTGTCCACGATGTATCATCCATCTGATCGGTGTGACCACGATTAAGTAAAAAAGGAAACCGAACCAGTCACTACTGCAGTACTGCGATTGAGAGGAGCTGAACGGAGACATGGGTGCGTGGGTTTGCTCGGGCTGACCGGTACGTCCAGGATAGCGCGGTTAGGCGGCGGCTGAGAGGAGAAACCACAGGATTGAACAATCGTATCTGAATCTTAAACGTATTCTAACGTGGCAAGACAGGTAAATCAGCAACGGACGAGGAATTTCCAATAGATGTTGGGCCTAGAAAAATAATAGTTTGGCCTGGTTGTGACACGAGGCAGCCACCTATTGCAATTTAATAGTAAAAGAAAGAAGATAGGAAGCTCAACTGGGACACCATACATCATGACCGTACAATTACATCATGGCAACGCACGGGGTATCCACGAGTAATATAAAACGATGCTTTCCTAATTGCCAATGGTTATGTTGAGGTCCCAATTTTTTGTTTCGCACGGGGCCCACATTTTCTCGGGTACGGTCCTGGGTGGCACATAGGCCATTGACAGGTTTTCTTTTATTCCGAAAAGAGAAAGCCCGATGCATGTATCCTCTTTATTGCAAGGCCATTGACGAGTTCTTTGGCGTTGTTAAAAAAAGTTATTTGGCCGCCTCCATTGAGGACACCCGGGTTCGGGAAGTCAATGTGTCTGCTAGTGCACTAACATCCCACCGCCATTGATCAAAACACTCTTCTCATAACCTGTCGGCGTTGAAGGCGAGCGGGACATGTTCCCTTGGAAGTCATGTTCTTACGAATGAAAATTGCTCTTGCTGGCTCTGCTGCTCGGTGTCATCTTCTTCGGAATGACGGGCTCGTTTCAACACATGACGATGGCAAGATTCATGAAGGTAGGGCTGCACATGCGCAATCAATCATCATCGTGCTGAATGAGGTATCCCAGCAAAGTTGTATGAACAATTAACATATAAAACGATCAGCTAAAACGACAGGTGGTGTACCTCATCGAAGCTACTTTGGTTGGGTAGTGCCGGATCCACTGTTACACATGTGCGGTCAACTTGCTTCTGCTGCATCGTTGCGGGCTTCTCCTGCACTTCTTCGGTTTCTAGTGCTTGCTTTAGCTCTGCTCAACCAAGCGAGCGCAATTCGTACAGCAATTCTGCCCTGCCCTCGCGAAGAGTAACAGTGTTATGGTAGACTGCCAAGATAAGGTCCTTATCTAACTTATGTTGATATAGATGTGGATCACGCTTAATCATTGAAAGCTCGGCGTGTGAGAACATCTGAAACAAGCATACTTCAGCACACAGCTAAATTGCAAACTTTCTAACATATATATAAAGATAAATACTATAAATTCTGCGCTAAAAAATAAGCTTCACCTTGTGAGGATTACCAAATTTAAGAACTCCATCAGGATCAAACATTATCTTCAGAGCTGTTGCAAATTTGGATAAAGTCCGATGCGTGCTATCAACCTTAGAGAACTCCTTAAAATCCTCATCAAACATT
The DNA here is from genome assembly GCF_022539505.1 of Lolium rigidum. Taxonomy (NCBI): domain Eukaryota; kingdom Viridiplantae; phylum Streptophyta; class Magnoliopsida; order Poales; family Poaceae; genus Lolium; species Lolium rigidum. Next base: position 79,283,949 of record NC_061512.1, on the reverse strand, counting down.
CTATGCAAGAATTTCAGATGAGCTTTTTCACGTAAATCGGTAGCATACACTTTTGAAGTCTTCTTAATAATATATTCATTAAGCTGGATAAAAATGAGCATTGATTAATCACTCAAAGAAACATGTAAAGACACAAACAAATTTAGAAGATGAATAAACAAATCGAGATTCCCAAATATAGTTCATGATTAAAAAAAAAAAAAGTGTCTCGACGAAAACCTTTCACCACTGGCAATAAGTGTTATGAGTGCACAAGACAGGGCAATTGCATGAAAAGATCAGGATAAAACAGAAAAAATTGCATATCAAAGAGCAGAAGGACAAAAACAAGCTCACCATCTCTTGCGTGACATTAATTTTGTAACGATTTAAGACCATATTCAATCCTAGGCTCATGGGAAGCCGGTCGTCCTTAGTAATCTTAGTCTGTTCTTGAGGCACTAAAGTATGCATGAGATTCTGCAGACCCCACATCACCTCCTTCACGGCATCGTCAAATAGACACTTCAGCCCCTGAAAAAGAAAATAGTAGTACTTGTGCGCACAAGTATAAACAACTAGGGAGCTTAGACATAAAGCCCTAATTAGACAGTTATACATACCATTCTTTTTTCTATTATGTCTTTATATCCACGGCTTCCAACAACTAGTGTCTCGTCCAAGCCACAGTGCGTCCCGAGCATCTTGACCGGTCGACGTCTATTGTCCAGGCGAGTAAGGTTAAAGACATTGGGCTTGTCCTCGAATGCTCGGAATTCATGGAGCCGGACAATCCGAGGAACAAGGGCAAGCATGTTTAGAATAGAAAAGGAAACAAAGCTCATCAACTAGCCATATTATGAAATGTGTGTTTCAGCTGTGTCATGAGGTGGGGTAACTCGGTAGGAACTGCCTCAGCCACAAATATGTAGCCTTGCTCAAGTCTTTGTTTATTCCAGATTATTCAGCGGAACTATTAAACCTGTTCATGCACTCGTACTCCCTCCATCACCGAAAAAGTGTACTTCTAGGTTTCAAAATTTGATGAACTTTATAGGAAAAAGATAAGTGTACTTCTAGGTTTCATAATTTGAACAACTCTACAGGCAAAAGCAGTAGCTTTTATGACACTAAATTAGTATAACTAGATCCTTCTCGAAGTGTGGTTTCATAATATACCAACTTGCCGACATATGTAGATACTTTTTTTTATAAAGCTGGTCAAATTTGAAAAGTTTGACAAAGTTAGAAGTACACTTCTTCATGGAGAGAGGGAGTAGTTCTTACTGCTTACTAGTATTCCTTTTAAATACCGGGGTGGCAATCACGGCGGTAGTATCATGTCGGTCCTCAAAATAAGTTTTCAGTTGAGCATGCGCAACAACAGCATGGCAACATATTCCTAAATAATTCATAGAATTTTTGTTACGAGTGAATTTAGTAAACCTAGAAAGTTCCACAATCCCCAACAGCATGTTACACGTATAGGCTGCGTTTTCTTATTGTTTTGTCACTTAGAAGTAACAGTACTGAATGTAATAAAAGCCCCACCCCCACCCCCAAAGGTAAGTAACGAAGAGGAAAATGGTAGCTTCACTAACATTCTTGTGCCAGTAGTTACCCACGAAGAATGCCCAGATGTGCTGCGAGAGAAACAGAATAAATTAATTGGATGATGTTAAAGGAGCATCCGCACCGAAGAAAGAACGAATCAAGTAGTACCTCAATACTTTTCTTGAGATATTTCTCATCAAAAGAGAAAATTGCGAAGCCGGAGGGTGTCTCGAATAGCAGCTTGATCGTGCCGGGAATTTTGTAATACTTTCCTGTGAATAAATCAAGCAAACACGAATCAAACAAAGTAACAAACAGAACTAAGCGTATAGCCAAGCGGCGGGTGTGAGGCTGTGGGCGGCTTTGAGTTCAACGGAGGTGGACGGGTGGTAATAGGGGTCTCGGGGCTGCGAGGAAGCGGCGGCCATATCAACCGCAGACGCAGGCCGTGAGAGAGATCAGGAAATCGCCTCGCCGGAACTCACCCGGCCACGGATCTAGGTTTCACTTCTTACCGTCACGATTCCAGATCCTCTCAGGCATGCATGGCTTAGCGATACTGAGAGAGATAGAGTGGTGAAGAGATTGAGGCAAGCTCACCTGTGCGGGTAGGCTTGGAAGCCATCGTGCGCTCTCGGGAGATTTCGCCGGGAAAGAGGTGCGGCGGGGCCGAGGGGTGCGAGAACTTGGGGATGAGAGGGGCGAGTCCTTTTTTTTCTGGAATCGGGATGAGACAAGTCGAGTCGAGTGCTCCCTCCGACCCGAAATATACCGCTTGAAAAGTCCGATCTGTTTTCCGGCCGAACATCTCATCTGTGGCCCGCTTGTTTCGCACACCTAAAAAGGGGAAGGTGTTCCGTCGTCAACCAATCCCCGGTCGATCTAAACTAGACCCATGCCCGCACACCTGTGACCCATGACCATATTCATGGGTATGGAATGAGACCCATGCACAAATTTATTGGGCAACTTGTTAGAGATATATTTGGTATATGTATATTAGGTAGTCTAGGATTTGTAATCTCTACCTACCATATCTCTATGAGAGCTATCTTAGCGTCCAAGTCTTGTACCACTATATATACTCGCCAGAGTGGCTCAATACAACATTCATCATATTCCGCATATCTCTCTCCCTCTCTATCATTCAACATGGTATCAGAGCAGCACGCTCCTTGACCTAGCCGCCGCCCGCGCTTCCGCCCGCGCCGTCCTCAGGGAGGTCAATCTCCATGGCCTACTCCGGGGCCCGCGCAACCCGTATGAGGGTTCGTCCGCCGATTCGTTGATCCACTGCCCTCGAGTCCTTTTTTTCCAATCCGTAGATTGGTTTTCTTTTGCTCCGCCGGTCGCTCGACCGAGCGCTTTCTTTTTGGTTTTACCGATCATAAATCGGATTGAGTCGCCCATCGCCGTCGTCATCTTGCGCCTCTACTCCGACAACGGCATCGACCTGCACCGGCCATCAACCGCACGGCACAGCCGCACGCGCCGCACACGGGGCGACGCCGCGAGCTGTCTCGCCCGCGCGGTCTCCATCGCTGGCCCGTCTTCGCCGTCATCGCCGGGACTACATCGACAACGCCGCCATCGACTCCGATCTGCGCGTCGTCCACGCCATGGCACATGTAGCGCCGCCGTCGGTCTGATCAACCGACCCCGCGCACATCTACGCCAAGCAAGTCCCCGAGCACGCGCCTACCACCGATCGAGCAAAGGGTTGCCGCTGCGTCACCCCTTCGGGCCGCAGCGTCGCCGTCTTTGGTCCACGCCGCTAGCCGCTGCCGCGCCGGCTACACCGGCTCCCGTGCCGGCCGCCACGGTTACTAGGCCGGCTGCACCGGCTGCCGCGCCGGCTGCCCCGGTCGCTCGGCCGGCTGCACCGGCTGCCGCGCCGGCTGACCCGGTCGCTAGGCCGGCTGCTTCGGCTATCGCGCCGGCTGCCCCTCCACGACCTCGTCCACGACCCCTGCCGCACCCTCTGCTGCGGCTACAGCTACGCCGCCCCCTCGGGTTGTGCCGTGTAGGGATTCGTTGCATAGAAAACAAAAAAATTCCTACCGCGAGAACGCAATCCAAGCCAAGATGCAATCTAAAAGATGGGAGCAACGAGGGGATGAACGAGACTACCCCTTGAAGATTTCCAAAGCCTATAAGAGTAGGCTCTTATTGCTGCGGTAGACGATCACTTGCCGCTTGCAAAGCGCGTAGAAGATCTTGATCACGGTGCCACGATCAAGCAGGCACCTCCGTACTCGGTCACACGTTCGGTGTTGATGAAGACGACGTCCTTCTCCCTGTTCCAGCGGACAGCGGAAGTATTAGCTCCTCCTTGAATCCGGCAGCACGACGGCGTGGTGGCGGTGGCGGTGGAGTTCTCCGGCGGAGCTTTGCTAAGCGTGCGGGAGAGGTGGAGGAGAGAGGGGTGGCTAGGGTTTGGGAGAGGGGTGGCCGGCCTCCTTGGGTGCGGCCAAGGTGGGGTGCTTGTGGTGGCCGGCCCCCTCCCCTATGCCCCTCATTATATAGGTGGATCCCCAAGTGTTGGACTACAAGTCTTCGAATAAGACCCCAACACAAGAACCTTCCATGTGGTAGGGAAACCTACCCAAGGTGGGAATCCCACTTGGGGTGGGATTCCCCCCTTCCATGTGAGGGAGTGGTCGGCCCCCTTTGGTGGAGTCCACCTTGGACTCCACCCTCTAGGGTTGGCCGGCCATGGGGAGGTGGAGTTCCTCCAGGACTCCTCCTTCCTTACTGATTCCTTCCGGACTTTTCTAGAACCTTCTAGAACCTTCCATAGAATCTTCCGGATCATTTTAAATCTTATAAAATGACTTCCTATATATGAATCTTATTCTCCGGACCATTCCGGAACTCCTCGTGATGTCCGGGATCCCATCCGGGACTTCGAACAAAACTTCGAACTCCATTCCATATTCAAGTTCTACCATTTCAACATCAAACCTTAAGTGTGTCACCCTACGGTTCGCGAACTATGTGGACATGGTTGAGTACTCTCTGCGACCAATAACCAATAGCGGGATCTGGAGATCCATAATGGCTCCCACATATTCAACGATGACTTTCAGTGATCGAATGAACCATTCACATACGGTACCAATTCCCTTTGTCACGCGATATTTTACTTGTCCGAGGTTTGATCATCGGTATCACTCTATACCTTGTTCAACCTCGTCTCCTGACAAGTACTCTCTACTCGTACCGTGGTATGTGGTCTCTTATGAACTTATTCATATGCTTGCAAGACATTTAGACGACATTCCACCGAGAGGGCCCAGAGTATATCTATCCGTCATCGGGATGGACAAATCCCACTGTTGATCCATATGCCTCAACTCATACTTTCCGGATACTTAATCCCACCTTTATAACCACCCATTTACGCGGTGGCGTTTTATGTAATCAAAGTACCTTTCCGGTATAAGTGATTTATATGATCTCATGGTCATAAGGACTAGGTAACTATGTATCGAAAGCTTATAGCAAATAACTTAATGACGTGATCTTATGCTACGCTTAATTGGGTGTGTCCATTACATCATTCATACAATGATATAACCTTGTTATTAATAACATCCAATGTTCATGATTATGAAACTAATCATCCATTAATCAACAAGCTAGTTAAGAGGCATACTAGGGACTCTTTGTTGTTTACATATCACACATGTATCAATGTTTCGGTTAATACAATTATAGCATGATATATAAACATTATCATAAACACAAAGATATATAATAACCATTTATTATTGCCTCTTGGGCATATCTCCAACAGTCTCCCACTTGCACTAGAGTCAATAATCTAGTTTACATTTGTAAAGATATAACACCTTGGCCTTCCGGTGCTTTATCATGTTTTGCTCACGGGAGAGGTTTTAGTCAACGGATTCGACACGCTCGGAAACGTATGTATTTTGTAATTCATTTACGTCTCAACGCATCACTCATTTCCAAATGAGTCAGCATTAAATATGTTTGGTCTTCTGGTGGAACTTTAATTCCGCGGTCTGAAATATGTCACTAATATTGTCACACACAATATAGCTTCAAAGTTCTGACTCTGTCGGAACTACACCAAGTTCTCAAAGAACCTCTTGACTTTAACATCCTTTGTCATTGTCAAAACAATGACATACTCTGCCTTCTTTTGTAGCCGTCACAATATTTATAATTCTTCTAAATCTAGCATAGACAACTTCTAGCTCATTGTGCTACCTTTTAAACAACACTTAGTCTAATTTGAGATTGAAATTTTATTTTCATATGTGACAAAACAAATATCGCTGCAACACCCTACAGCGATTTGTTTGTCATTTCTCCATACAAAATTATATATGTATCCTTGGTTCTTCTAAAGTACTCAAGGATATTCTTACTCGTTGTCCAATACTCATCACATGAATCATTCTGGTATATGCTCCTAACCTTTTAGAGCACAAGATATCTGATTTTGTACATATTATTCGTGATCTAAAATCACTCATGTGTTTTTACTCATCGAGTGTCAGATACACTCAAGTCTTGTTAAAACTTCACATGACAAGAACATTTTCTTAATATTTTTATATTGAACTATTTCAATATCCATTCTATGTACTTTGACTTAAACTTATTTTGTGTTTCAATCTATCTTCATAGATCTTGACACTAGATATGTTTCAGTCCATATCCTTTCATTGAAGTTAATTTCTCAATGAAACCTTTTAATCAAGTATATAATTACATCATTTATAACCAACTATATGTCATCTACATAAAGTATTATAAATATGTCTCAGCGCTCCCACTTAATTTCTTGCAAATGCAAGCCTCTTCATCGTCTCTGATGAAATCAAAAACTCTTTGACTATTTCATCTGGTGAAGATTCCAACTCCGTGATACTCACTTCATCCAATTGAAGTTTGTATACCTATCTAGTATTCCACGGACCAGCAAAACTCTTGGTTGTATCTTGTATACACCTTTTAATACTCACTTCTGATAAGTTATGTATTTTGCCATTCTACTAACATATCTCATAAAAGAAATATGTAGTGATTACTAGAATAATACACATAGACTATAAGCATTGCTACGGAAGATCTAATCTTATCGTAGTCAACTTTTTAAACTTTGTCGTAAACAACTTTTCGACAAGTCGAGCTTCTTCAAGGATATTTTATCCAAGTCCATCAATTTTATGATCTATTTACTTTCAAAAAGTATTTATCTATCTTGGATTTCATGGTGTATAGCCATTTTAACGAGTCAGGGCCCATCATAACTTCTTTGTTTGTAGTTGGTTTATCATTGTTCAAAATCAATCCTTTGTCCACAAATCATTTATTTGATCACAAAGTAAACCATACCTACAAGGTTCAATATGTACTTCGATCTCCATGGCTAAAACACTTTGTAGTCATGGGAGCCATGATCGTTGTGGCTGCTTCCGGAACCATTTCCGATGCTGCGCTACTCTGATCATTATGCTCAGGTTCATAAACCTTATCAAGTTCTATTTTTCTCCCACTCAAAAACTTCGCTAGAAACAATTTCTTGGAAATAAATAAGAAACATCGACAAACACTTTTGTCTTTGTATTCATAGTGGAAAGAATTCCCAATCAATACTTTGGGATAACCAACAAAGACATAAATCCAATTTTGGTTGTAAACTCTTAGACCAAAATTTAAAGAAAGGACTATTAGGGTTTATACCCATGCCATAACTCGTATGGTGTCATTTCAACGGATCATGATGATGCTCTATTTAGTGTAAAAAGTGGTAGCCTCTAAAGCATAATCCACAAAAATATAATGGCGTCATAATATTTTATCTCATCATTAATCCAACAAGGTTTGGATACATCTCTCGGATACTATATCATCTTTATGATACTTCAAGAAATGTGAGTTGTAGAACAATTTCATGGCTCTCTTAGATGTTCGCTAAAACTCGTAATTCAAATATCTCCACCATGATCCAATCATAGATATTTGACTTTTCTATTACGATGATTTCCACTTCATGCTTAAATTTATTTGAATCCATTCAAATGTTTCAAACTTCTTCCTTATCGAATATATCTACATATATATACTCAATTCATTGTTGGAAGTTTTCATGAAGTAGAAGAATCTCCCGCACACAACTATGCCCAGTGAACCACATATATCATCATGTATGTTTTCACTAAGTTAGTTGCCCGTTCAACTCTTGGCCTATGAACGGTATTTTAGTCATTCTCTTTAGAAAATATTTGCAAGCGCCAAACGATTCAAAAATCAAATGACTCCAAAAATCCATTTGCATGGAGTTCCTTCATGCGTTCCTTTCTAACATGACCTAAATGGCGGTTCCACAAATAAGTGGAATTCAAATCATTTGTCTTATGGCATTTTAGCGACAGTATTATGTGTGTGTGTTTCACCAATAAGATTTATAATAATTTATCCATCACACATGGAGTAATGTAATTTGAACAACTCATTGTTTTCATTTGACCAGAGCAAAATAACAATTATTAAGTTCTTTATTATAAATTCTAAGGGCTAGATAGAATGCCAACGACGAACATAATAACACTTTATTTTGCTCCAGACGTGTATTCCTATCATATTCCTTGTCAGTCACTTAGGCCATTGTATTCTTGTATTGTGTTGTTTTGTATGGCACTTCATACCAACTAATATGGTACTAATACCCAAGAATTTCATTGTGTGACCTAACTAGGAATATAACCATAACATGTATATCACTTATATACACCCGAGCTAGACTTTCTAGTCTTTTCTTTTCTTTCTACCAAAATATGTTTTGTAATTTCTCTTTTAGCTTTCCTCATTATTCGGAAAACACTTTATTTTCAATAACTTCTAGGTTTGTTGGTCAAATACCAATAATCTTGAGGTTCTTACTTTGAAGTTGATCATCATATGACAAGTGTTCCGGATTTCACTTAGTAACCTTTTAATATGATGAACAATTTCACTCATAATTTTATCCATCATATCATGACGACTTTTCGAGACCATGTCTGTACATGCTAGGCTCGTAAAGTTTAAACCTTAGTATTTGCATGTGCAAATCTGACTTGCACCCGTTGTATGCACACGTAGAATCTATCACACCCGATCATCACGTGATGCTTCGAAACGACGAGTCTTAGCAACGGTGCATACTAAGGACGATCACTTCATGGATATGTGAATATCGTTAGTGCCCCAATAGTTGGAGGATTGTGACGCCTGGCGTCTTCAACCTTCATATATTCCCATAAAACTTATGAGTTTATGTAGTCTCACTAAATTATATTCTATCATCTTGCAATAAGGTCTTAGATATCACATATATCTCATACCTTGATTATTTCTGAAAAATAAATTTTCAGCTCCTTACTTTTCAAATAGATTTGAACTTCAAGTTTTACGGAGACAAGATAACTTTAGGTACTAATTGAAATCATAGCTCTTTGAATCAACAATGTGAGGTTTACTAAAAGTTTGCAATAGGACTTAATCAATTCTTGATTCTTTAACAATACGGTACCAATCCGTAAAGTTTCTTGTCAGATTTTAACAGTATTTCTATCTCAATTACAAGACTAGCGCATGGTAGAAAACGGATGCCAATACTACAAAATTAATTCAAAATACTACTCAGACTATGTTCATGATAATATTTCATGTTTTAATCTAATTACTAATGAACTCCACTTAATACAACATCCCTCATAGTTGTTAAGTGGTACACGATCCAAATCCAGTACACCAAAACCGATCATCACGTGAGATGATGTAGCTTCAATAGTGAACATCAACATGTTGATCATATCATCCATATGACTCATGTTCAACCTTTCGGTTTCCGTTGTCCCGAGGCCATGTCTGTACATGCTAGGCTCGTCAAGCAAACCTAAGTATTCCGCGTGTGCAACATGGCTTACACCCGTTGTATGTGAACGTTGAGTCTATCACATCCGATCATCACGAGATGCTTCGAAACGACGAACTGTTACAACGGTGCATACGAGGGGAGAACACTTTATTATCTTGATATTAATGTGAGGGATCATCTTATAATGCTACCGTCGCGTTCTAAGCAAAATAAGATGCATAAAGGATTAACATCACATGCAATTCATATGTGATATGATATGGCCCTTTAGTCTTTGCGCCTTTGATCTTCATCTCCAAAGCACGGACATGATCTCCATCATCAACGGGCATGATCTCCATCATCGTCGGCGTAGCGTCAAGGTCCATGGCGCCGTCTTCATGGTTGTTCACCTCATGTAGCAACTATTACAACTACTTTGAAATACTACTCAACATGAAATTTAAAGACAACCATAAGGCTCCTGCCGGTTGCCACAATACAATAATGATCATCTCATACATATTCATCATCACATTATGGCCATATTCATCATCTCATAAGGATCCATGCATTCTGACATCATAGAGGTGAATATATCTGATCTTTTTTGGGCGCATCTTTCAGTCTTTTTGTTGCTGCATGTTTCAGTGTTCATGTGCAGCTGAATTAAACATGATGTCATAAGATGCCTCATATATCTTTTACATGTATATTTAAGCAAATTTTGTTTAGCTTCCAATCTTTCTTGGCCCTAGGCTACAGAAATTTGTTATTTAAGCGAGTGTTTTCTCCGACCTTGGCAAGATGTTCTTGATGATGTTCTCTAATATTTTTTGTTAGTACTATTTTGTTCTTGAACAAAACTAGGAAAGTGCATATAAATAAGAGTTTCTCATATATTGCCAGTAGGTGCATGCTATGATTCTTGCGGTGGAGACATTTTCAAGAATGGTGATGACCTACGCCATTGTTCTTCTTGCGGTAGCATGCTTCAATTCTTCACTCATGTTTTTTACGCTGAAACAATAGGAGAAAAGAATGTAAATACTTATAGCTATACAGAAAAGAAAAAAGAAAAGCAAGATTAGAGATTGAGTTCTACCTAGCCATGGAGGGACTGAGCTTTCTTTTTTGCTTGCTATGTGGACAACCAAGGCAAGATCCTATTTTAGTTGTCTCTTCCAAAAAATAATTGAAGGTGTTTCTCCCTTGAAAATCTTCCTGTTTCTTTATGTACAAATATTCCAGCATCTTAGAATAATAATTTTCATATTGATATCCTTATGTGACATTTGATGAGCCAGAGTCATTTCATCAAATGTGAAGTACCATTTTTCTTCCTGGTAATAATATTACAACACTCATGTACAGAGGAGCAGTACCAAAAAAAGATATAGTTGAGATTTATGCAGTGTTATCATTGCAAAGCTCACATTGATAGCTGGGCAGATGGAAGTTCTTCCTTTGCCACAAATTTTTGTATTGATCCTATCTTGCAGCATTATCTATCAAAAGAAGACTTTGTGTTTCAGCTGACATGCATATACCTGTGAATCATCCAGATTGTATACCTTCAGGACTTGTCCTTTTCTTTTGCAGAACACTTTTAGGACAAGCTTACTGATATTTATTAAAAGTAGGTTATTTCAGCACGAGAGTGGTTGATGCCATTGTTTTTGACTCAGGATTTGCAGCTTCGTCATTAGCGAGAGAGGATAGCTGATAATGTTGGGGTTCTGTGCTGTTGCATACTGGGACAACCATCTGATTGTGGATGAGAAATGAAGCGTCGGGAAAATTTGTCCGCCACACAATAGAAGGTGAGTACTACATGATTGATTGAGCGCTAAGTTTTCTATATAGTATTGAATGAGCATATGACCAATTAAGTGTAAATTATAACGTGATACTTTTAATTTCCCCTGTAGTCTCGAATGGGCATAGGCCTACTTTTTGATCATGAAGAACAAAGATAAATATGTATTTGCCACTTTACTAGGTTAGATAATGTTTTCTATTTCACATAACGATGTTTTGCTTCTATAAGAAAAAACAGGGGTAAAGGGTAGTCATGTATTGTGATTCAGTGATGCAACACTAGAGGCTTAATTCTCCTGGCATTTGCACTTTAATTCAAAGCATTCGGCCAGGCAACTAGGCGACCAACTATTTCTTCAAGTTCTAAAGTTGTGCGTATATACTACAGAAAACACAAACACTTCTTCGGGAACTTCAAATTGTCATTTTTTGCTTATTATCTTCCTTTACTCCATAACTTCAGAAAGTATAAAAGACACATGTAGCTGTCATTTGGGTTTCTTTGTTCAGGGAAAGAAAGACTTCCATTTAGTTTGAGATAGCACATTTTAGAATGCCGCAAGTTGGCATTTGAGTTTTTATTTGTGTGGTTTGTACCAATGATGCAATGAAGCACCTATTTCACTGGATTCTTAGCTGCATAACACATTCTGTTTTATACAACAAAATGTAGATTTTCTCAAGAAAGGGGATGAATGCATTCCGTTGTTCTCTATTTCTGGACTAGCTGCATATTCGATTCCTTTCGGTAAGTACTTTGGGTTTATTATTTCCAATATAAAATTTACGAATGCTTCAATTTTTGATATCTTCTTTTGAACCAATAAGAAAAGAGGATGTCGAGACTGTTCTCCTTGGTTTCCTTTCAGTTTTGAGATAGTTCCATAGTTCCTTGATTTTTTGGCTATACAGATTTGTGGGTACATATTTAACTGATTTGCAGACTTTAACATTTGGTTTTATGCTTCGTTGCAGCAGGTGATTTAGACGGAAAAGGATTGGGTCTAGAGGATGTGTTTTTCATTAAGCTCAACTTAAAGAGCTAGAAGATAAAAACGAATACCTGATGCATCAAGTGATTCAAGTCAAACGATTGCTAAACTTAGAACCAAGGTTGTATCTCTAAAATTGTTGTGCATTTGTAGTACCCGTATGGTTGTTTATAGCCTATTCGATTTTGTTGTTTCATCTCTTTTGCAACACCAGCTGTTATCTGGTTGGTTAGACTAATATGTGCTATTTTGTGCTGTTCCGGTAATTAGGTTAACGCCACTGCGTTTTACAAAATATTTATCAATGCGAAAGACGGGCTGCACGTTTAGGCGTGACTTTAAATTTGCTGCTTTGTTTGTAATTTAATTCTACTGACAATATTTTTATAAAACCTAAGAAATGTATTATTATATTAGCAGTTAATTTTATCATTGTTATAAAAAAAATACATATTTACACGAGATCCACGGGATCGTGCGCCAAGGCGCACATCTAAATCTAGTTGGAAGGTATAATAGCTGCCCCCCCATGGGGGCTTCACAGCGATCCTCGCACGTGGACCGTCCGATCTTTACTTCAGTGCATCTCAGCCGTCTAATTTTTTCACCGCATCATACTACAAAAGAGACATCCCACGGTCAAAAACCCTAGAGGCTTCTCCCCACTCACCCAATCCCAGCCGCCACGCCCAATCCCCATGCGTCCTCCTCCCCCGTGCCCGGCGGCGCTGCTCCACCTCCCTGGCCGCCACCCACCTTCTCCTCCTAGCCCCGTGTCCTCACCTCGTCGGCTGGCCTCCTCCGGAGCTCGAGCTTTCGTGGTGCTCTGCTGGCTGCCGTCAACGAGCTCTTCCTGCTGCTGCCGTGTGCCGTGCCTCCTCTCCTCCGGCATGCCTCCTCCCTAGGCTCAGCTGGAGGGAGGACGACGCGCGTCTCTCCTCTTCCCGGCCGCTGCGCGCCTCTCCTCCTCCTCTCCTCCGGCCTGCTTCTTCCTTGGGCTCATCAGGTGGAGCACGCGGCAGTAGGAGGAGCAGGAGACGCCACCAGGGGCGCTTCCTCAGCGGGGTGGAGCGCGGATCGTCCGGTCCTCAGGCCAGCGAGGAGGATGTTGCGGCGCCGTCGTCTTCAGCGGAGAGGAGCTCGATCCGCCGCTAGGCCGCTGCCAAGCCGCAGCAGAGGCCGTCGCTGCACCACGGGAGAGGTCGGCGCAGTGATTTTTTCTCTTCCCCCAACTGAATATTCTTCATTGTTGTAATTACCGTGTACGTATTCAAAGGATCCATGCATTCAGAGCTCATTAAGGCATATTTTCCATTGTTGCATGTTTCAGGATTGTGTGCAAAGAATTAGACCTGCAATGTTGTTATTGAAGCTTTTGCACATCGGACGGACGATGGACCTATGGCTTGCACATTTTATTTTGACAAATTGTTGAGGCATTAAGCAATGCATATTTTATCCATGATTACTCTGAGGTATAATCTTCACTGTTACCCATTTATATACTTCAGGATATCCCCTCCAATGTTAATCTTCACTAAATTGCTAAACATTTTAACTTATAATCAATACTGAACTGAGCTCAACCGTTTTTCCACTAATGATTTGGCTAGCAAAGCATCTGAATCTTATGCTGTCCAGTTCATTCTGCCTTAGTTTTATGCGGTACACTTTGTCATATATTCCAGTTTTTACATTAACAAGCTTATCCTTCTTGCTATTTTGCAGCCGCCGAAGCTCACCAAGTTTAATGAGAGGTGATGGAGCGCTGAACGCGGAGATGCGCACGCGGAGAGGTGATGGAGCAGTGAACAAACAACTAACACAAAATGAAATTGAGTCATGGTTGGGCGCGAGATTGGGCACTGAATTTTCTACTGGCGGAACAATTTCAAGATGCTAAATGTTTGGTTCTTATAATATCCGATGACTTGCTCTGGTTGGTGTCGCTCTTTCATTATTAGGTACGTTCCCTCAGTTAGTACTGCTTGGCTTATGTGCTATTCAGGTTGTACTATCGTACTATGCAGAAAATTAAAATGTTCTTGATATGTATTAGTTAATTTACTGCGTCTACGATTAGGATACCTCAAATAGTTTATAAGCTCGCAGGTAAAGCATTTGTTTGTTGGTTTATTTCTTTCTACCATGTTTAAAAAATAGGAGGGTAATTTTCCACTAGCTTTTCCTTTGCTCGCAACAAACTGTGAAGGTCTATATTTAAGTTGTATCCATGGCCTGAGCAAGTTGCTCATGTAATGTTCAGTTTTTTCTACTGCTATATATGTATTAATTTGCATCCAAATAGCAATTTGTTTTTTTTGTTTTAGTGGAGTGGTCAGTAGTTACTGTGTTCTTCTTGCAGTCTATAGGGCATTTACACTATGGTTGCTGTTTCTTTTCAGTTTGGCTTATCGATCTTCCTCTCACATGGTCTCAAGTATTATCCTTCTTGATGTGTCTGAAAAGTAGGGACCAAATTAATTCCTCTACCAAACTGTGTTTTCTTTGTGTCAAGTATTATAGCTTATATCGATCTTTACTGTCATCAGATGCAGTCTTAATGTGAGGGGATGTCATGCTATCCGGGCCATTGCAGAACTAGGCTATTTTGCTAGTGCCTTAAAGGTGAATTATCCAATGTAGTTTCAGTTTGATTACTCTGTTTTCATGTTGTTTTATTCAATCATGATATCCACTTTGATTACTCTGGCATTAAAGGTTTTCTACATGTATTGTAGTTGCTGCAATATATTGATCGTCTGATTAAAAGCATGCATGGCTCAAGTCATTCTTTCAATCCTTAGCCATTTATGACTTGTTTAGTTGCCAAAATTGCAGCATTCTTTGCGTGTCGGATATGTTGCATCTTAAGAAAATATATGGCTAACAGCCCGATGAATATTATCCCCTTCTCTTCATTCTCTTGGCAATGCCCACTTTTCATTGTTTAATTTGGTACTCTTTTAGTTTTGTACAGAGGTTGCTACTGAATTGCTTGAGAATCAATTTCTCAACATCGTTTCTTTGTATGCCTACATGCTTACTGGTTTTGTGATTATTCACCATATAGTATTTCAGTTCTTAGATGATTACTATTTTGCTTACATCCCTTGCAGGATAGTTCCTATGGTCGGGTCTATGGTCACAGGGATTTTAGATTTTCATAGCTTGAATGAAAATTGTCGGTGTGATCCCTCAATATAGTTTAGTTAACTTCGATATTGCTCGCTAGATTACCTACTCTTGTATTTACTGCCTATAATATTTTATTTTTGTCTTTTTGTTGGTAGGATTGATTGTAAACAATAGACGAAAGCAAATCGTCCCCCACATGTAGGTGAGTACCATCACATGGAAGTAATCAGGTATATGCTCTTGGTACTTCCTACCCATGCATGTGTCCTGGTATACTATATTATATTTCCTGTAAATTGCTAACATATGCTACATTTACTAAGGGTTGTATTGCTCTGCGACTTTGCTACATTCGGCCTGAATTGTGATTAGAGTATTTTCTTTGGATATCTGCAGTATTTTTTTATCCCAGAAAGCTACTCAGATATCAGCTGATTAGAGTAAACACCAAGGGCATGAAAGAGGGCTGCAAATGGTGGAAATATCCGAGGATCTACGGGTGGTGATATTCTCCGTGTCGCTCAACAACTATGACCAACTGGGAGTCTCTGCAAGTGGTGGCAGTCGGCAGTCGGCTGGGTAAACCTTTCTGGCATCTCAGCTGTCTTATTTTGAATGGACTCCAAAATTGCTGAGACCTTAGAAATGACTTTCCTGCGTGGTGCTCCACTTACTCAGCATGGAGGAGCCACTGTCCACTAGAGGACCTAGCCTCAAAGTATATGCTACTTCCTTCGCATATGTCAATGTACCATATTTTATCTTTGTACTGTTGGGCAAGGATAGATCAGACCTCGTGCTCGGTTGTGCAAGAAACATAATTGGAAAAACATATTTTGGTACATTAGTGCAACAAACGAAATTTCAATGATAATTTTGATTCGACGGTTAAGCTTCCAGTGAAAATAGTGGTACGTGCAGAGTTTAAAAACAAGGCTGTAGTGCTTGCTGAACTGATTTTAGCTCAAAGTACAGTGCATGAGCCACCCTCTTAGGAAGCGGATTGACACGTCCTATATCATCTTATGTCAAGTTAGTAGCTAGCTTCTGTTCTTGGTGAAATGACAATGGATGGAAGTCATCTTACACATAAGTGTACTAATTTTAGGATATTCAGATATTGGTTAGCTCATGGCATTGCTACATATTTTAATGGTTAGTACTTCAGTTCACAATAGTCCGCCTTTTTAGTTACATTCAGTACCTGCTGATTTAGTGTTTTGCGAATGGAAATATTAACATACATTTCTGAACCTTTTTAGGATATGAGCGAAAGAAAATGCTAATTATAATTTTGTAGAGGACAAATTTCTTCATCGCAGAGATATTAGAGATATGTTACATACAATATAAGATAAATATATTTTAGGTAAATCCCTCTTCAGGTATTTTTCCTTGAGTGGGATGATATAAGAGTCTTAGGTTTTGGTCTTTGTGTTATGTTCCAGTTGGTTGCAATATTGTTGGATTCTTTTCTCTAATAAAAAATTAAATGTAACTCTTTTAATTAAACCAAATTTTATTTATTTGGTAAAATTATATTTTTGTTTCATTATTACATAGCAGAACAACTCATATTCCTTTTCTGCATTACTTTGGTGTTCTCTCAAAACTGCTAGAATACATCCATTTTGTGGTTCAGAGTAATATACGAGTATTCTCTAAGGGTACTTTGTTGTCATCGACCATTCCGCCTTCTCTGTATCACTTTTTAGATGTATGGTGTGGGAGAGTCAGTGAATCACCAAGCACAAGTATGTTTTGATCCATATTAATGGATGTTACTAAATATCTCATGCCCACGCCCTCCTATAGGATGTTAACGACCTGCTTGTGAGATGTAAAGTTACATTATTATCCAGATTAGTTAGTTCTAAAAAATATTGCGTGCACATGCACTCCTATAGAACAATACATATTAAATTGGTAAGAATTACCGGGAATGGAAGTAACTAATAAAGTGAGAAGCATATGCGGTTTCTATTTTCTTATCTCATTTTACCGTAAACTTTTTCTCCGTGCAATTCTTTTTTTTTATTTTATTTTCGTGATTCTTCCCTTGGATTAGTGCATTCTCACTTTGGACCATTTTGCCTTGATTTCAGGTGGTAAGGTCATAAACATTAGAAAAATACTGAGGTGGCAAGATGCTGAAAAACGATCATGTGTTCTCCATAAAGGTAATGTCGTTTATTTCCTTGACTACTATTGTGTACAGTATAATCGATTCCCTCCAAATGCTTGCAATTGAAACTTCTCGATCCATTTCGCCAAAAATAAACAAAAGTTTTCCATATGTAATGTCATTTAGTTATAAGTTGACCGATGTCAGTATGTGTTATCATTTCTATATTTGATTTGTTTTCATATAAACTGAATGTACAAGCATCATAGATACGGTTAAAAACAAGGCATATAGTGCAGGTATCCCTAGGTATTAATGCAGATCAGGTGATGTCATGGGGCTTCCAAACGAATTTGAATTGAATGCATAGTCTTCTGGGTGAGTTGCTCCTCTGGTTTCTTACCGGTTGACATACATGCCAGTATTTATTCATTTTCCCGCTGTTTATTCTCTCCTTATAATGAATCCTTGCATATTTGACCTCCGGATAGACCATATACATCTTTAGAGCGATGTGGTTGAACTTTTTGGAGGCCTAGCCTTTTCTGTAATGGGTTTGTCTGATGTGGCCATGCATTCCTTTTGCGAGGTGGTTACATCTTACGTCCGATCGGTGATATCCTGTTTTTAATAGGATTTGGGGTATCGGTGATCAATTGGGAGTGTCTCCATGTTGTCCTCCTCACCTAACTTTGTTGTTTCTTCCACCACATCTCCTTCCTTAAGTGCAGAATAGTGGAAGATCTGGTAGTGTGAGTGCTTTGTGTCTGTACGCCGAAGATATCAGTTCACCATTTTTTCTTCTTTTGGCCAGTGTCAAATTTATAGCTTTAAATAATTGAATAATAGAATAAAATTGGTGTGGTTCATGTTCTTTTTTCGGGTGATAATATTTGTGCGATACTATGCAAATTTGTCCTCTTTGCCTCATGGCATCTTTCTCTCAATGAGTGGTCACATCTTATATTTTAATGCTTGGTTCCTACTTACTACCTTTTTTTCCTCGACTAAGTTGGTAATTTACTTTCTCTTAGGTTTGATATAAAAATGAGACCATTCTACGCTTCAATTTACACTGCGATTAAGGAGATGTTGGACTCCTAGGTTACAAATGACGTGTGTTGACCTTCAGGTAATCTCAGTTTTTGTAATTATGAGTTCAAATGTTTAAACAATGATTTGCTATTTCAGTATTTGTTTTTTGTCTTGAAAGTAGTGTTTAGAACTTCATAACTGTATTACCTTTTTTTACCACAAGAGCACCGGTCTTCCTCTTTCTGATATACTCTTATAGAATGACCATTCGTAGGAGTATGTACTTTCATTTTTATTATGCACACTATTATGCTTATATCAATAGCTTCTTTACTGTATTTGAGTGATGTTAGTATATAATGTTACTGAATGGTCTTTCTCTGTCTAAGCTTTGATGTGCATGTGCTTAGATTAGAACAGATATATATCTATTAGGGATATTGCTGCTAAAAAGGTTCTGAAGACCTAAAGAAAGTTATATATACTACATATGCTTCTTCGGAACCGTCAGAGAAACAAGTGTGTATGTACGTTGCTTCTTTCTTTGCAACCCTGTGTCATGGCTGTGTCGCCTACTGGTGATTAAATTAAGTGTGTATTATTAATCTCTATTCACCTATTCACTTGCATTTTGTTTGTGTTATCAAATTAGGGGTGTAGCTATGAAATCTGGCTACAACTTCGCTAATATGATCTCCCGTCCTTTCTTGCTAGGTTTAAGCCATGGATATCGTTGATATTCCATCCAAGTTCATGATGAAGGCGACACTCACCATCTGCAACTTCCAAATCCATTAACAACACTATAGCCACCAAGGCAAAGTGACATTTTTTATTTGTTTGACATTTTTTAATAAATTAAAAGATAGAGGTAGAACTATTGATGTTTTACATAGTGTTTCATCCAGCAGATAGTTCTTCTATTTGATGTTTTATTACCATCGATTTCTACATATGCTTAATATAGTGTTCTACAAACTGTTTTTTGGGTCTAGAAGCCAATGCTAGCCCCAAAATATTTATCCATTTCTTCTATTTTCTGGATTATATCTAAGTGTTTGCTACTCCATTTATGATTTCGTGTGTTCAATCCTATCTATTTCGTTCCATAAATATACAAAGTTAAACCGATGCGAATTTTACGGGGTCGTGCGCCAAGGCGCACATCTAAATCTAGTAGATACAAATTAGGTAAGGTGCAACAGAATAGATCCATATTCAGAGATTTTGGGCCTACGATTTTCAGGAGACTTTGGGCCTAGGAGACAAAAAAAAATTGGCCCGTTTGTGACACCAGGCAGCCACCTATTGCAATTTAATAGTAAAGATAAGAGTATATCACTTCTTTAGCTGTGAACACTCTCGGTTTAGATAAACACCATGCTACTAATAAAATTTCTTTTGTTTGCTTTTGAAGCTGGAAATTTCATCTGCTCACAATAGAAAAGACTAAGATCATGCGTTACTAGATGATATGTATTTGGCATGACTCAAGATTACAGATGCTATTTTTGGATCCGAGAGATAGACTATGCATGTCGTACTGCCTTTGTGGCCAAAAGTTGCATTCCTTGTTTTCCTTTTACCAAAAAAATAACTACGAATTATTAATACACAAGTAATTTTTACTATTAAATTGCAATAGGTGGCTGCCTGGTGTCACAAACAGACCAAACTATTACAGTATTTTTCTAGGCCCAACATCTCAAATTCCTCGTCCGTTGCTGATTTACCTGTCTTGCCACGTTAGAATACGTTTCAGATTCAGATACGATCGATTAAACATGTTACTATAAAGCGCTATCCCGAACGTGCCGACCAGCCTGAGCAAACCCACCCACCCACGTCTCCGTTCAGCTCCTCTCAATCGCAGTAGTGACTTGGGTTTCCTTTTTTCCTTAATCGTGGTCACACCGATCAGATGAAGGATACATCGTGGACACACTGAGATCGCGGCCTGATCATCCACGGAAGAAGGAAGGCAAGGCTACGCTGCTGCTGACTGATGAACACCATAGACGTATGCTACATCACCGCGTGTCACGCCGGGCGAGCCCCAGCTCGTCGGAGACCAGCCGTTTCCTGGCCGCCTTTCCTGGTGAACGTCCTGGCCCCACCACCAACCTGAACCTTATCCAAGAGCGATCAATCCATATGATAGCTAGCCAACTTATTACTATATCACAAGTTTCTTCATAAACAGATTTTTATTTACCTTCTGCCGGTCCTCTCAAGAAAGTACTCAGCCAGGAGCCTAATAATTAATCCATTGACTAGCTTCTAGATTACTACATCCCAAGAATCGTACTCCCTCCTAGGTCGCCAATTTATCCTAGATAATTTGAATTATATAATGCAAAAATTATATCATTAGAAAATAGAACATCTAAACTTTCTAATGATATAATTTTTATAACATATAACTAATGCTAACTTGATCAAATTTGCGACCTAGGGGTACGCGCGCGCCTAATAAACTGCGAGAGAGGGAGTATTAAACAAGTTTCAGTACGTGTAACTCGCCGGCATGAATTTCTGCGGATTGTACTATACGTGTTCTCTCGAGGAAAGTAAAGGCAACATGCTTTATCACCGGCTCTATGTTCGGCCAGCGCCCATTACTCGCGTCAAGCTATGTATGCTCATGTATTCAATCTGAACCATCTGCTCCCTTCTTTGGAAAAGGTTGCTTCAATGTAGAAAAAATAGCGGTTCTAAGGAATCTTAATATCTTTTTCTACTATGCAATGGACATGGCTTCTACAGAAGGTGATTATATTGTATTAATGCTTTTGTCATCAGGTTATATTGTTTTTTCTTTGGTACTTATAAGCATTGCAAATTATGTTGTTTTTCTATGTGTTCTGTACTCCCTCCGATCCAAATTACTTGCCTCTATATGTATCTACATTAGAGGCAAGTATAGTGCATCAGAGGGAGTAGTAATAGGTCATCTATCCGGAATTGTGGTGTCGTATTCTTACAAGTTTAACAACATTAAACTCATGTATGTTGTCTATCTCAAAGCTGATATTATAATTATATTTCTGCATACTTTAGTTTCATTTAAATTATAATTTGGACTGGTCTGCGATGATGTCTGCTCCGTAGCAACGCACGGGTATTGTGCTAGTTATCATAAAATTGTATCAATAAAATATTTTTGTGAAAGTTCGAAGATATAATTTTCATAGTATGTGACATCTATTTTGGTAGTTAAATTAATGTTCAAAGGTGTACATTGGAATGTGTGTGAAACACCTAAATTGGACCGAGGGAGTAAACAAACTCTCACATAGTGCAATTTATGAGTGCCCTCATAGTAAAGAGTGTTATATTTTTACATACATGTGCCCTTATAGTAAAGAGTGTTTGATTCCTAGCTGCGTGTCGTCCAATACTCGATTCTGGAGACGAAAAGCATCATAGAAAATCGAAAGGTTCAGGTTGGTGGTGGGGTCAGGATGTTCACCAGGAAAGGCGGCCAGGAAACGCCTTGTCGGCGTGACACGCGGTGATGTAGCATACGTCTATGGCGTTCATCAGCCGGCAGCAGCACAGCCTTGCCGTTCCTTCTTCCGTGGATGATCAGGCTGCGATCTCGGCGTGTCCACGATGTATCATCCATCTGATCGGTGTGACCACGATTAAGTAAAAAAGGAAACCGAACCAGTCACTACTGCAGTACTGCGATTGAGAGGAGCTGAACGGAGACATGGGTGCGTGGGTTTGCTCGGGCTGACCGGTACGTCCAGGATAGCGCGGTTAGGCGGCGGCTGAGAGGAGAAACCACAGGATTGAACAATCGTATCTGAATCTTAAACGTATTCTAACGTGGCAAGACAGGTAAATCAGCAACGGACGAGGAATTTCCAATAGATGTTGGGCCTAGAAAAATAATAGTTTGGCCTGGTTGTGACACGAGGCAGCCACCTATTGCAATTTAATAGTAAAAGAAAGAAGATAGGAAGCTCAACTGGGACACCATACATCATGACCGTACAATTACATCATGGCAACGCACGGGGTATCCCTGAGTAATATAAAACGATGCTTTCCTAATTGCCAATGGTTATGTTGAGGTCCCAATTTTTTGTTTCGCACGGGGCCCACATTTTCTCAGGTACGGTCCTGGGTGGCACATAGGCCATTGACAGGTTTTCTTTTATTCCGAAAAGAGAAAGCCCGATGCATGTATCCTCTTTATTGCAAGGCCATTGACAGTTCTTTGGCGTTGTTAAAAAAAAGTTATTTGGCCGCCTCCATTGAGGACACCCAGGTTCAGGAAGTCAATGTGCTGCTAGTGCACTAACATCCCACCGCCATTGATCAAAACACTCTTCTCATAACCTGTCGGCGTTGAAGGCGAGCAGGACATGTTCCCTTGGAAGTCATGTTCTTACGAATGAAAATTGCTCTTGCTGGCTCTGCTGCTCAGTGTCATCTTCTTCAGAATGACGGGCTCGTTTCAACACATGACGATGGCAAGATTCATGAAGGTAGGGCTGCACATGCGCAATCAATCATCATCGTGCTGAATGAGGTATCCCAGCAAAGTTGTATGAACAATTAACATATAAAACGATCAGCTAAAACGACAGTGGTGTACCTCATCGAAGCTACTTTGGTTGGGTAGTGCCAGATCCACTGTTACACATGTGCGGTCAACTTGCTTCTGCTGCACTGTTGCAGGCTTCTCCTGCACTTCTTCAGTTTCTAGTGCTGCTTTAGCCTGCTCAACCAAGCAGCGCAATTCGTACAGCAATTCTGCCCTGCCCTCGCGAAGAGTAACAGTGTTATGGTAGACTGCCAAGATAAGGTCCTTATCTAACTTATGTTGATATAGATGTGGATCACGCTTAATCATTGAAAGCTCGGCGTGTGAGAACATCTGAAACAAGCATACTTCAGCACACAGACTAAATTGCAAACTTTCTAACATATATATAAAGATAAATACTATAAATTCTGCGCTAAAAAATAAGCTTCACCTTGTGAGGATTACCAAATTTAAGAACTCCATCAGGATCAAACATTATCTTCAGAGCTGTTGCAAATTTGGATAAAGTCCGATGCGTGCTATCAACCTTAGAGAACTCCTTAAAATCCTCATCAAACATTCTATGCAAGAATTTCAGATGAGCTTTTTCACGTAAATCGGTAGCATACACTTTTGAAGTCTTCTTAATAATATATTCATTAAGCTGGATAAAAATGAGCATTGATTAATCACTCAAAGAAACATGTAAAGACACAAACAAATTTAGAAGATGAATAAACAAATCGAGATTCCCAAATATAGTTCATGATTAAAAAAAAAAAAAGTGTCTCGACGAAAACCTTTCACCACTGGCAATAAGTGTTATGAGTGCACAAGACAGGGCAATTGCATGAAAAGATCAGGATAAAACAGAAAAAAATTGCATATCAAAGAGCAGAAGGACAAAAACAAGCTCACCATCTCTTGCGTGACATTAATTTTGTAACGATTTAAGACCATATTCAATCCTAGGCTCATGGGAAGCCGGTCGTCCTTAGTAATCTTAGTCTGTTCTTGAGGCACTAAAGTATGCATGAGATTCTGCAGACCCCACATCACCTCCTTCACGGCATCGTCAAATAGACACTTCAGCCCCTGAAAAAGAAAATAGTAGTACTGTGCGCACAAGTATAAACAACTAGGGAGCTTAGACATAAAGCCCTAATTAGACAGTTATACATACCATTCTTTTTTCTATTATGTCTTTATATCCACGGCTTCCAACAACTAGTGTCTCGTCCAAGCCACAGTGCGTCCCGAGCATCTTGACCAGGCTGACGTCTATTGTCTGGGCAGTAAGGTTAAAGACATTGGGCTTGTCCTCGAATGCTCGGAATTCATGGAGCCAGACAATCTGAGGAACAAGGGCAAGCATGTTTAGAATAGAAAAGGAAACAAAGCTCATCAACTAGCCATATTATGAAATGTGTGTTTCAGCTGTGTCATGAGGTGGGGTAACTCGGTAGGAACTGCCTCAGCCACAAATATGTAGCCTTGCTCAAGTCTTTGTTTATTCCAGATTATTCAGCGGAACTATTAAACCTGTTCATGCACTGTACTCCCTCCATCACCGAAAAAGTGTACTTCTAGGTTTCAAAATTTGATGAACTTTATAGGAAAAAGATAAGTGTACTTCTAGGTTTCATAATTTGAACAACTCTACAGGCAAAAGCAGTAGCTTTTATGACACTAAATTAGTATAACTAGATCCTTCTCGAAGTGTGGTTTCATAATATACCAACTTGCCGACATATGTAGATACTTTTTTTTATAAAGCTGGTCAAATTTGAAAAGTTTGACAAAGTTAGAAGTACACTTCTTCATGGAGAGAGGGAGTAGTTCTTACTGCTTACTAGTA
Organism: Lolium rigidum; assembly: GCF_022539505.1. Taxonomy (NCBI): domain Eukaryota; kingdom Viridiplantae; phylum Streptophyta; class Magnoliopsida; order Poales; family Poaceae; genus Lolium; species Lolium rigidum. The sequence continues at coordinate 79,259,028 of NC_061512.1, read as the reverse complement.
TTCCTTTTAAATACCGGGGTGGCAATCACGGCAGTAGTATCATGTCAGTCCTCAAAATAAGTTTTCAGTTGAGCATGCGCAACAACAGCATGGCAACATATTCCTAAATAATTCATAGAATTTTTGTTACGAGTGAATTTAGTAAACCTAGAAAGTTCCACAATCCCCAACAGCATGTTACACGTATAGGCTGCGTTTTCTTATTGTTTTGTCACTTAGAAGTAACGAGTACTGAATGTAATAAAAGCCCCACCCCCACCCCCAAAGGTAAGTAACGAAGAGGAAAATGGTAGCTTCACTAACATTCTTGTGCCGAGTAGTTACCCACGAAGAATGCCCAGATGTGCTGCGGAGAAACAGAATAAATTAATTGGATGATGTTAAAGGAGCATCCGCACCGAAGAAAGAACGAATCAAGTAGTACCTCAATACTTTTCTTGAGATATTTCTCATCAAAAGAGAAAATTGCGAAGCCGGAGGGTGTCTCGAATAGCAGCTTGACTGTGCCGGGAATTTTGTAATACTTTCCTGTGAATAAATCAAGCAAACACGAATCAAACAAAGTAACAAACAGAACTAAGCGTACAGCCAAGCGGCGGGTGTGAGGCTGTGGGCGGCTTTGAGTTCAACGGAGGTGGACGGGTGGTAATAGGGGTCTCGGGGCTGCGAGGAAGCGGCGGCCATATCAACCGCGAGACGCAGGCCGTGAGAGAGATCGGGAAATCGCCTCGCCGGAACTCACCCGGCCACGGATCTAGGTTTCACTTCTTACCGTCACGATTCCGGATCCTCTCGGGCATGCATGGCTTAGCGATGCGAGAGAGATAGAGTGGTGAAGAGATTGAGGCAAGCTCACCTGTGCGGGTAGGCTTGGAAGCCATCGTGCGCTCTCGGGAGATTTCGCCGGGAAAGAGGTGCGGCGGGGCCGAGGGGTGCAGAACTTGGGGATGAGAGGGGCGAGTCCTTTTTTTTCTGGAATCGGGATGAGACAAGTCGAGTCGAGTGCTCCCTCCGACCCGAAATATACCGCTTGAAAAGTCCGATCTGTTTTCCGGCCGAACATCTCATCTGTGGCCCGCTTGTTTCGCACACCTAAAAAGGGGAAGGTGTTCCGTTGTCAACCAATCCCCGGTCGATCTAAACTAGACCCATGCCCGCACACCTGTGACCCATGACCATATTCATGGGTATGGAATGAGACCCATGCACAAATTTATTGGGCAACTTGTTAGAGATATATTTGGTATATGTATATTAGGTAGTCTAGGATTTGTAATCTCTACCTACCATATCTCTATGAGAGCTATCTTAGCGTCCAAGTCTTGTACCACTATATATACTCGCCAGAGTGGCTCAATACAACATTCATCATATTCCGCATATCTCTCTCCCTCTCTATCATTCAACATGGTATCAGAGCAGCACGCTCCTTGACCTAGCCGCCGCCCGCGCTTCCGCCCGCGCCGTCCTCAGGGAGGTCAATCTCCATGGCCTACTCCGGGGCCCGCGCAACCCGTATGAGGGTTCGTCCGCCGATTCGTTGATCCACTGCCCTCGAGTCCTTTTTTTCCAATCCGTAGATTGGTTTTCTTTTTGCTCCGCCAGTCGCTCGACCGACGCTTTCTTTTTGGTTTTACCGATCATAAATCGGATTGAGTCGCCCATCGCCGTCGTCATCTTGCGCCTCTACTCCGACAACGGCATCGACCTGCACCGGCCATCAACCGCACGGCACAGCCGCACGCGCCGCACACGGGGCGACGCCGCAGGCTGTCTCGCCCGCGCGGTCTCCATCGCTGGCCCGTCTTCGCCGTCATCGCCCGGGACTACATCGACAACGCCGCCATCGACTCCGATCTGCGCGTCGTCCACGCCATGGCACATGTAGCGCCGCCGTCGGTCTGATCAACCGACCCCGCGCACATCTACGCCAAGCAAGTCCCCGAGCACGCGCCTACCACCGATCGAGCAAAGGGTTGCCGCTGCGTCACCCCTTCGGGCCGCAGCGTCGCCGTCTTTGGTCCACGCCGATAGCCGCTGCCGCGCCGGCTACACCGGCTCCCGTGCCGGCCGCCACGGTTACTAGGCCGGCTGCACCGGCTGCCGCGCCGGCTGCCCCGGTCGCTCGGCCGGCTGCACCGGCTGCCGCGCCGGCCGACCCGGTCGCTAGGCCGGCTGCTCGGCTATCGCGCCGGCTGCCCCTCCACGACCTCGTCCACGACCCCTGCCGCACCCTCTGCTGCGGCTATAGCTACGCCGCCCCCTCGGGTTGTGCCGTGTAGGGATTCGTTGCATAGAAAACAAAAAATTCCTACCGCGAGAACGCAATCCAAGCCAAGATGCAATCTAAAAGATGGGAGCAACGAGGGGATGAACGAGACTACCCCTTGAAGATTTCCAAAGCCTATAAGAGTAGGCTCTTATTGCTGCGGTAGACGATCACTTGCCGCTTGCAAAAGCGCGTAGAAGATCTTGATCACGGTGCCACGATCAAGCAGCACCTCCGTACTCGGTCACACGTTCGGTGTTGATGAAGACGACGTCCTTCTCCCTGTTCCAGCGGACAGCGGAAGTATTAGCTCCTCCTTGAATCCGGCAGCACGACGGCGTGGTGGCGGTGGCGGTGGAGTTCTCCGGCGGAGCTTTGCTAAGCGTGCGGGAGAGGTGGAGGAGAGAGGGGTGGCTAGGGTTTGGGAGAGGGGTGGCCGGCCTCCTTGGGTGCGGCCAAGGTGGGGTGCTTGTGGTGGCCGGCCCCCTCCCCTATGCCCCTCATTATATAGGTGGATCCCCAAGTGTTGGACTACAAGTCTTCGAATAAGACCCCAACACAAGAACCTTCCATGTGGTAGGAAACCTACCCAAGGTGGGAATCCCACTTGGGGTGGGATTCCCCCCTTCCATGTGAGGGAGTGGTCGGCCCCCTTTGGTGGAGTCCACCTTGGACTCCACCCTCTAGGGTTGGCCGGCCATGGGGAGGTGGAGTTCCTCCAGGACTCCTCCTTCCTTACTGATTCCTTCCGGACTTTTCTAGAACCTTCTAGAACCTTCCATAGAATCTTCAGGATCATTTTAAATCTTATAAAATGACTTCCTATATATGAATCTTATTCTCCGGACCATTCCGGAACTCCTCGTGATGTCCGGGATCCCATCCGGGACTTCGAACAAAACTTCGAACTCCATTCCATATTCAAGTTCTACCATTTCAACATCAAACCTTAAGTGTGTCACCCTACGGTTCGCGAACTATGTGGACATGGTTGAGTACTCTCTGCGACCAATAACCAATAGCGGGATCTGGAGATCCATAATGGCTCCCACATATTCAACGATGACTTTCAGTGATCGAATGAACCATTCACATACGGTACCAATTCCCTTTGTCACGCGATATTTTACTTGTCCGAGGTTTGATCATCGGTATCACTCTATACCTTGTTCAACCTCGTCTCCGACAAGTACTCTCTACTCGTACCGTGGTATGTGGTCTCTTATGAACTTATTCATATGCTTGCAAGACATTTAGACGACATTCCACCGAGAGGGCCCAGAGTATATCTATCCGTCATCGGGATGGACAAATCCCACTGTTGATCCATATGCCTCAACTCATACTTTCAGGATACTTAATCCCACCTTTATAACCACCCATTTACGCAGTGGCGTTTTATGTAATCAAAGTACCTTTCCGGTATAAGTGATTTATATGATCTCATGGTCATAAGGACTAGGTAACTATGTATCGAAAGCTTATAGCAAATAACTTAATGACGTGATCTTATGCTACGCTTAATTGGGTGTGTCCATTACATCATTCATACAATGATATAACCTTGTTATTAATAACATCCAATGTTCATGATTATGAAACTAATCATCCATTAATCAACAAGCTAGTTAAGAGGCATACTAGGGACTCTTTGTTGTTTACATATCACACATGTATCAATGTTTCGGTTAATACAATTATAGCATGATATATAAACATTATCATAAACACAAAGATATATAATAACCATTTATTATTGCCTCTTGGGCATATCTCCAACAGTCTCCCACTTGCACTAGAGTCAATAATCTAGTTTACATTTGTAAAGATATAACACCTTGGCCTTCTGGTGCTTTATCATGTTTTGCTCACGGGAGAGGTTTTAGTCAACGGATCTGACACGCTCAGAAACGTATGTATTTTGTAATTCATTTACGTCTCAACGCATCACTCATTTCCAAATGAGTCAGCATTAAATATGTTTGGTCTTCTGGTGGAACTTTAATTCCGCGGTCTGAAATATGTCACTAATATTGTCACACACAATATAGCTTCAAAGTTCTGACTACGTCGGAACTACACCAAGTTCTCAAAGAACCTCTTGACTTTAACATCCTTTGTCATTGTCAAAACAATGACATACTCTGCCTTCTTTTGTAGCCGTCACAATATTTATAATTCTTCTAAATCTAGCATAGACAACTTCTAGCTCATTGTGCTACCTTTTAAACAACACTTAGTCTAATTTGAGATTGAAATTTTATTTTCATATGTGACAAAACAAATATCGCTGCAACACCCTACAGCGATTTGTTTGTCATTTCTCCATACAAAATTATATATGTATCCTTGGTTCTTCTAAAGTACTCAAGGATATTCTTACTGTTGTCCAATACTCATCACATGAATCATTCTGGTATATGCTCCTAACCTTTTAGAGCACAAGATATCTGATTTTGTACATATTATTCGTGATCTAAAATCACTCATGTGTTTTTACTCATCGAGTGTCAGATACACTCAAGTCTTGTTAAAACTTCACATGACAAGAACATTTTCTTAATATTTTTATATTGAACTATTTCAATATCCATTCTATGTACTTTGACTTAAACTTATTTTGTGTTTCAATCTATCTTCATAGATCTTGACACTAGATATGTTTCAGTCCATATCCTTTCATTGAAGTTAATTTCTCAATGAAACCTTTTAATCAAGTATATAATTACATCATTTATAACCAACTATATGTCATCTACATAAAGTATTATAAATATGTCTCAGCGCTCCCACTTAATTTCTTGCAAATGCAAGCCTCTTCATCGTCTCTGATGAAATCAAAAACTCTTTGACTATTTCATCCGGTGAAGATTCCAACTCCGTGATACTCACTTCATCCAATTGAAGTTTGTATACCTATCTAGTATTCCACGGACCAGCAAAACTCTTGGTTGTATCTTGTATACACCTTTTAATACTCACTTCTGATAAGTTATGTATTTTGCCATTCTACTAACATATCTCATAAAAGAAATATGTAGTGATTACTAGAATAATACACATAGACTATAAGCATTGCTACGGAAGATCTAATCTTATCGTAGTCAACTTTTTAAACTTTGTCGTAAACAACTTTTCGACAAGTCGAGCTTCTTCAAGGATATTTTATCCAAGTCCATCAATTTTATGATCTATTTACTTTCAAAAAGTATTTATCTATCTTGGATTTCATGGTGTATAGCCATTTTAACAGAGTCAGGGCCCATCATAACTTCTTTGTTTGTAGTTGGTTTATCATTGTTCAAAATCAATCCTTTGTCCACAAATCATTTATTTGATCACAAAGTAAACCATACCTACAAGGTTCAATATGTACTTCGATCTCCATGGCTAAAACACTTTGTAGTCATGGGAGCCATGATCGTTGTGGCTGCTTCCGGAACCATTTCCGATGCTGCGCTACTCTGATCATTATGCTCAGGTTCATAAACCTTATCAAGTTCTATTTTTCTCCCACTCAAAAACTTCGCTAGAAACAATTTCTTGGAAATAAATAAGAAACATCGACAAACACTTTTGTCTTTGTATTCATAGTGGAAAGAATTCCCAATCAATACTTTGGGATAACCAACAAAGACATAAATCCAATTTTGGTTGTAAACTCTTAGACCAAAATTTAAAGAAAGGACTATTAGGGTTTATACCCATGCCATAACTCGTATGGTGTCATTTCAACGGATCATGATGATGCTCTATTTAGTGTAAAAAGTGGTAGCCTCTAAAGCATAATCCACAAAAATATAATGGCGTCATAATATTTTATCTCATCATTAATCCAACAAGGTTTGGATACATCTCTCGGATACTATATCATCTTTATGATACTTCAAGAAATGTGAGTTGTAGAACAATTTCATGGCTCTCTTAGATGTTCGCTAAAACTCGTAATTCAAATATCTCCACCATGATCCAATCATAGATATTTGACTTTTCTATTACGATAATTTCCACTTCATGCTGAAATTTATTTGAATCCATTCAAATGTTTCAAACTTCTTCCTTATCGAATATATCTACATATATATACTCAATTCATTGTTGGAAGTTTTCATGAAGTAGAAGAATCTCCCGCACACAACTATGCCCAGTGAACCACATATATCATCATGTATGTTTTCACTAAGTTAGTTGCCCGTTCAACTCTTGGCCTATGAACGGTATTTTAGTCATTCTCTTTAGAAAATATTTGCAAGCGCCAAACGATTCAAAAATCAAATGACTCCAAAAATCCATTTGCATGGAGTTCCTTCATGCGTTCCTTTCTAACATGACCTAAATGGCGGTTCCACAAATAAGTGGAATTCAAATCATTTGTCTTATGGCATTTTAGCGACAGTATTATGTGTGTGTGTTTCACCAATAAGATTTATAATAATTTATCCATCACACATGGAGTAATGTAATTTGAACAACTCATTGTTTTCATTTGACCAGAGCAAAATAACAATTATTAAGTTCTTTATTATAAATTCTAAGGGCTAGATAGAATGCCAACGACGAACATAATAACACTTTATTTTGCTCCAGACGTGTATTCCTATCATATTCCTTGTCAGTCACTTAGGCCATTGTATTCTTGTATTGTGTTGTTTTGTATGGCACTTCATACCAACTAATATGGTACTAATACCCAAGAATTTCATTGTGTGACCTAACTAGGAATATAACCATAACATGTATATCACTTATATACACCTGAGCTAGACTTTCTAGTCTTTTCTTTTCTTTCTACCAAAATATGTTTTGTAATTTCTCTTTTAGCTTTCCTCATTATTCAGAAAACACTTTATTTTCAATAACTTCTAGGTTTGTTGGTCAAATACCAATAATCTTGAGGTTCTTACTTTGAAGTTGATCATCATATGACAAGTGTTCCGGATTTCACTTAGTAACCTTTTAATATGATGAACAATTTCACTCATAATTTTATCCATCATATCATGACGACTTTTCGAGACCATGTCTGTACATGCTAGGCTCGTAAAGTTTAAACCTTAGTATTTGCATGTGCAAATCTGACTTGCACCCGTTGTATGCACACGTAGAATCTATCACACCCGATCATCACGTGATGCTTCGAAACGACGAGTCTTAGCAACGGTGCATACTAAGGACGATCACTTCATGGATATGTGAATATCGTTAGTGCCCCAATAGTTGGAGGATTGTGACGCCTGGCGTCTTCAACCTTCATATATTCCCATAAAACTTATGAGTTTATGTAGTCTCACTAAATTATATTCTATCATCTTGCAATAAGGTCTTAGATATCACATATATCTCATACCTTGATTATTTCTGAAAAATAAATTTTCAGCTCCTTACTTTTCAAATAGATTTGAACTTCAAGTTTTACGGAGACAAGATAACTTTAGGTACTAATTGAAATCATAGCTCTTTGAATCAACAATGTGAGGTTTACTAAAAGTTTGCAATAGGACTTAATCAATTCTTGATTCTTTAACAATACGGTACCAATCCGTAAAGTTTCTTGTCAGATTTTAACAGTATTTCTATCTCAATTACAAGACTAGCGCATGGTAGAAAACGGATGCCAATACTACAAAATTAATTCAAAATACTACTCAGACTATGTTCATGATAATATTTCATGTTTTAATCTAATTACTAATGAACTCCACTTAATACAACATCCCTCATAGTTGTTAAGTGGTACACGATCCAAATCCAGTACACCAAAACCGATCATCACGTGAGATGATGTAGCTTCAATAGTGAACATCAACATGTTGATCATATCATCCATATGACTCATGTTCAACCTTTCGGTTTCCGTTGTCCCGAGGCCATGTCTGTACATGCTAGGCTCGTCAAGCAAACCTAAGTATTCCGCGTGTGCAACATGGCTTACACCCGTTGTATGTGAACGTTGAGTCTATCACATCCGATCATCACGAGATGCTTCGAAACGACGAACTGTTACAACGGTGCATACGAGGGGAGAACACTTTATTATCTTGATATTAATGTGAGGGATCATCTTATAATGCTACCGTCGCGTTCTAAGCAAAATAAGATGCATAAAGGATTAACATCACATGCAATTCATATGTGATATGATATGGCCCTTTAGTCTTTGCGCCTTTGATCTTCATCTCCAAAGCACGGACATGATCTCCATCATCAACGGGCATGATCTCCATCATCGTCGGCGTAGCGTCAAGGTCCATGGCGCCGTCTTCATGGTTGTTCACCTCATGTAGCAACTATTACAACTACTTTGAAATACTACTCAACATGAAATTTAAAGACAACCATAAGGCTCCTGCCGGTTGCCACAATACAATAATGATCATCTCATACATATTCATCATCACATTATGGCCATATCACATCACCAAACCCTGCAAAAACAAGTTAGACATCTCTAATTTGGTTTGCATATTTTATGTGGTTTAGGGTTTTCGAGTGAGATCTAATCTACCTACGAACATGAACCACAACGGTGATACTAGTGTTGTCAATAGAAGAGTAAATTGAATCTTCACTATAGTAGGAGAGACAGACACCCGCAAAGCCTCTTATGCAATACAAGTTGCATGTCGAACGAGGAACAAGTCTCATGAACGCGGTCATGTAAAGTTAGTCCGAGCCGCTTCATCCCACTATGCCACAAAGATGCAAAGTACTCAAACTAAAGACAACAAGAGCATCAACGCCCATAAAACCATTGTGTTCTACTTGTGCAACCATCTATGCATAGACACGGCTCTGATACCACTGTAGGGATTCGTTGCATAGAAAACAAAAAAAATTCTACCGCGAGAACGCAATCCAAGCCAAGATGCAATCTAGAAGATGGGAGCAACGAGGGGATGAACGAGACTAACCCTTGAAGATTTCCAAAGCCTATAAGAGTAGGCTCTTATTGCTGCGGTAGACGATCACTTGCCGCTTGCAAAAGCGCGTAGAAGATCTTGATCACGGTGCCACGATCAAGCAGCACCTCCGTACTCGGTCACACGTTCGGTGTTGATGAAGACGACGTCCTTCTCCCCGTTCCAGCGGGCAGCGGAAGTAGTAGCTCCTCCTTGAATCCGGCAGCACGACGGCGTGGTGGCGGTGGCGGTGGAGTTCTCCGGCGGAGCTTTGCTAAGCGTGCGGGAGAGGTGAAGGAGAGAGGGGGCGGCTAGGGTTTGGGAGAGGGGTGGCCGGCCTCCTTGGGTGCGGCCAAGGTGGGGTGCTTGTGGTGGCCGGCCCCCTCCCCTATGCCCCTCATTATATAGGTGGATCCCCAAGTGTTGGACTACAAGTCTTCGAATAAGACCCCAACACAAGAACCTTCCATGTGGTAGGGAAACCTACCCAAGGTGGGAATCCCACTTGATAAAGGCATGAATTGTGTCAATTGGAGGAGACATGTTCACACGTGGATTACGTTATGGACTAATGAAGCAGCACCCGATGTACTACCTCCATACCGGATTAATGGGCAATTACACATTTCGAGAAAAAAGTTTAACTATAAATTTGGTCAATAAAATATGAGATATATGCCATTAAAATTATACCGTTGGATTCGTATTCAAAAAATGTTTTCAATAATATAATTTTTGTGATATATATCTAATATTTTATTGACCAAATTAGTAGTCAAACTTGTTTCTCGAAGTGCGTAATTGCCCATTAATCCGGTATAGAGGTAGTAGTACACATGAAAATATGTAATTTTTCATGTAGTATATTTATTTGTCATCACCTATGTGCTAATGGAATTTATCAGTCATGCAGATTGTATAATGGTGACATAACTACCACAGTACACTGCACTAGCATGCATACTCTCCTCACCGGTCCTCCACCAATGAGGCCGACACAGCTCACACGAGACAAGCAGTTGGTTCGAGGGGCTGAATGTGCATTAACTTACCACCGTGACACTTCGTACTTGCATCTCTATAAATTTATTTAATTTTTTATTTAGGACCATTTTTATTTAATAAGATCGTATTAGCAATTTTATCTCATTCAGAAAGACGACTTTAGACACGCGGGATGATTTGCAGTTGCGCAACATGAATAATGCGGAGGGCAAGTCCATGATGAGACGTATTTTTATACTTCCACGAAAGGCCTTAAACTATTTGGTTGCGCTCGACACGATAACGTTGTCAGGCGAGCATACGACATGCTGGAGGCGGCGTCATCCAGACCGAGTTCAGCACATGCGAGTCAACCGTCTACTAGACCTAGCGCGGTGGTTCTGACAATGGCACCGCACATGAGCAGGGTCTGTTGCTTTTGGGTGAGATGGAGAGGAAGGCGCCAAGAGGTAACATAAGGAACTCTTATGCGCTGGCACGGGAGAAAGTGGGATCTGGAGAATATTACTTGCTCTCTGTTCCTAGATACAAGGCATATAGTTTTTGGCATGAAAATTTTAAAAACATACATGGAGAATAAAGTATATCCAATTTAGGTGGGATCAATGCTGGACAATTGACATGAGAAAATAGAGGACTTTACATAAATTATAATAACATACTCAAATCCTAAAAAAATTATCCAGACAGATGCAACGCAATAAATCCCATATTCCATTTTTTTTTCTGAAAAAGCTATACGGCTTGTCGGCTTGTACCTGACGACGGAGGGAGTATTTACTTTCAGAGATGCAAGAAACGGAGATGCCAATGTCGTTACATACTTGTCACAAATAAATGGTTACTGCAAGCTAGGTGATTCAAATGCTGCAGAAGGTCGATTCACAAACATGCAATCTGAAGACCTGTTTTCGAACGTGATAACTTACACCATTCTAATTGGTAGCTTGTTGAATGGACAAAGTGATCAAAGTTGTTGCTTGTTCATGAATATGAATATACTGGCGGTATCAATATATAGCCCTAATCCGATTGCTTCTTGTCGTACTCAGTATCACTTGCTTTTTAGTCTTCTTTTGATAATTGGTATGTCACAGCTGTTCATCGCCTAGCATGACGGTGAAGGTGTGGAACTTGTCATAGAAATTGTCAAAAAAAGTCGTAGAAAGTCTCATATGGTGCGTGATTTGACGGCATGTGCTACGCAAGGTGATGGTTCTTTGGCCACTCCTTTGCCAAACTATCAGGCATTTTTGACAAACAATCAGCCGTGTACAGGGAGCTTGTGTTTGAATAAACTGATGTATCCTCAGTGCTGCTCATTTCTCTCTATTTTACCTCCTCTCCCCATGAACTTGTAATTGTATGGGATATGGCACAGTTGACATGCCAGTCCATAGCTGCGGGAGGTGCATGATGTGGATCTAACAATATGCGATCGATTTATCAAAAATCAGTAATTACTTCCCCTCTCTTCCTATCTCTCCCCATCTCAAACTGCTTCAAGTTAGCAAATGCGCTGAAATCATGCACTGTATATCTATAATGAAATAACATTTTCTCTGTCAGTTGTGTTTTAGTTGTTGATGATTGAGAGTTGACATCAGCAAGATAGGAGTACAATAATTGGATCGCCCCTGTTGCCATTTTTTAAGGAAGCTTGAAGAAACTCCATTGTGCGTCAAAACTGGCTCGTGCTAGGACTATTGAACAGCCATCCAAAATTTCGAGCTCTAATAAAGTTTCGGTAATCAAACAACCGTTCAAAATTTGACTGGATAGACAATTCCTGGAGTTTCAGTGCAGGAATCAGACTGGAACTGTGATTCTGTCCCAGTTATATTATGACAAGTCGACTCATAATCGGTAATATTCATCTCCCACAGAGTACCAACGCAATGTAAACATATTTCAAACAATGGTACAAGTTATTAAGCCAACAAGTTGTAACCAGTGGTTCATCAACAGTGGTAAACATTCTCAAACAGAAAGCGGTAAAGCGGCAGTACAGTGTTACTTCATCAAATTAAACAGTAGAGGTGGGAAACAATTTTAAGAATCTGGCACTACATGTCTCCTACCACCAAAACAAAATTCCAAAATCGAATTACATGAAACTATTTGAATGAAAGAAAGGCCTACATATTTACACCAGACCACATCAAACATTCTACCCAACGAGTCCACGATAGAGGAAGACAACAGAACACACCAAGTACAAGGAGTTCAGGGGTTCTCACTGGGTACATAGAAATCAAAGGTAACATCAACATTACCAGACGATTCTCCAGTGTCCTTGAAGTCGACCCCGACAATTTTCCCTCTGTATTGCTCGTCCGATTCTTGATACTCTGGCTTCACACGGCGCACGGGGACAGTCACAGAATACACCGTGCCGAGGCCAGCGTCAGTCGAGATATCCACTTGTACACTGTCCCGTGATTCGATCTCCACAAATTCAGATAGCGCCTCAACAACGTTTTCCACTATCTTTTTCTTTGCTTCATCACTGACCTCACACCTGTCGGAGAATAGGATCATCTTCAGCCTCTGTTTTGCGATACTTGCGTTTGTGTTCTCATGTATGGTCGGTGCAGGGAAGATTATCTTCCAAGCCAGTTTCAGACGGTCAAGAAATCCCATATTGACAACACTGTGAAGGAAGCCTTCAACGTCTTGAGTAACAGGAGAGAAGCCCTTGAAAGAGCAGAAGTTGTACTAGATCTCTGTAATAAACAGCTTTGGCGCTCAAGGCATAGTCGTCCCGGTTTAAGCATGAGATTGCTAGGTGCTCCACGAGGAAAAGCACAAAAGCGTGTCTACAGAATCATATAGCAAGTCATTAGATGACAGAATAACGAACAGAAAAAATGAAAACATGTACAAATTGGGTCATGCATACAGCAATGGAAGGCATCCATTATTCATCAGTAGGATTTAAATGCAACAGAACTCTCTTAAGTAACCAAAACTTGACAAAATACGTAATTTAACAACTTCAGTGGACTCCACCCACAGAAGCCCAAAAAGACTATGGTAGGAAGAAGCACATCATGCATGGGTGAAGCAAGAACAGAAACAAAAAGAGTATATTCAATTTCGGTTCCCTTCCATCACGTTTAACGAACTGGGGATCAGTAAGGATCCTATATATTCAGCGTCAAGATCCTATGAGTGCATCCTGCAGCCCTGGTAGTATCCACAGCCACTACCTTGTGTCATGCCCAGTTTTGTCAAGAAATTTATACAATACAAGAAGATTATCAGAGTCTACATGATACCTGCACACTATGGCCAGTATCTGTGAGCAGGTACACATAAGCACATAAGAGTAAATATAGCAGAAAGACAAATAAGCGCGTTTTCGCCTTTCTACAGAAAGGAAAATAAAAATGATGTGCATAGGAAATTAGCAAAGGCTCCATTGAGCAGAGCAACCACAATGCTGGTATGGAGAACCCATAACTGAGCAAAGAAATCATATTTAGACATACGCAAATCTCAGGATTACTCTCTTTACTTACATATATAAGAACATTCCACTGCGTGCTATATCCATGTCAGACAGAAAGTTAGTACTCCAAAGTCTTAGATCACTAATTTCTAAGTCTATATTCCTTATGATCAGACTAGGCACTAGATTGTCTACCAAGTACCAACGGACTCCTTTGTTCCAAAATGTAGGGCATTATTTGATAGTCCAACTATTTGAAACTGTAGGGCATAATTTGAGAGTCAAGCTTTGACAAATAGTTAACCCAATAATTTGGAATGTGGGCAGTACTGCATTTCTACTCAAAATCACTTCATTATGATTGCGATTTTGTAATTATTACAAGCAATTATGGTCAAAGTGCACACTTGGGCAGTCAAACAAGGCCCTGCATTTCCAAATGTAAGGAGTACATCTGACATACTTCAGTATACTAGCACACAAGTGTAGTCCAGGAGGTGTTGTACTAGAGCTTATGCAATATGAAATAAACCCCTCACTAGTGCAAAAGGTACAATTTGAAAAGGAGATCAGAAATGCAGATCGGGAAAGAGTACAGGGCAAGCTTAGGTCAACGAAATTTTGGACGACTAGATTCTGTAAACAGCGGTTCATGCTGCTAGTACTGCTAACATACCCAGCAGTTTACTCGCATCACCAATCCACTTATCACGGACACAGGCACGCAGATGACAGACCACTAGGTTTTGCTGTCAGCAGCCACAGCTGAACTTACTTCCATGGTGCCAGTCCCAAATTGAAACATCTTCTCAATGGAAAATTAAGGCAATCGATATGGAAGCAGTAAAACAGGCCTAGATTTGATATTGTTTCCGCCGGGGTGTAGCAATCGACAAGTACTTGGGAGGACAGAGATTGGGTTTTTGAGGGGAAATGGGGATGGGGAGGCTGACCTTGGAGCAGGGGGCGCGCCGGAGCGGTGCAGGGAGAAATGAAGCGGAAGGAGCGAGGATTGCGCTGGCCTCGCCGGCTACGCGGCCGGAGATCGCCGTCGCTGTCGCCATCGCCATGGGTGCCCGAAGAGCTAGGGTTTTCCTTTTTAGTCCTACGTTTATTTTTTATTTTCCTTTTCCTTTTGTTCTTCTCTAGGCTGTCGGTCGGTAGGTGATGGCATGGGGACGGCGGAGGGATCTGATTCTGTTGCGCTGCCACGTCATCTTTTGAACTTAATTGTTACATAATGCATGTACATTCATGTATATTTGATTGTACGGATGGAAACATAAGACTTGGCAAGAGTTTAGAGGAATGTTCTCCCTATAAAATCTAGGGTACATTCTCGAGTGTCTCTTGTCGTTGGATACCGTTGTTTCTCCTCTCCTCGCCTACATCGACTCCTTCGCCACCTCGCCGGCTACTCTCCCTCGCGTCACCAGCGGCCACAGCTGGCTAACGATGAGCAGGAGAGAGGGCCGAATGGTAATAGTGGTAGGTTTGCTTTTAGTTTTCAGCGCTTTGGCGATCTTGAGTCGTTCGCCGGCTCGTGAGAGCAGCGACCGGTGGTCTACCTGCTCCTCCCCTGTTGTCCACCATGGTGGAAGGTGGTTGTTGGTGGTGGATCTAGTGGCAACTTCTTCAATAAGCTCATTAGCGACCGTGATTTGAGGCAGATAATTGGTCTTCATCCTCCCTCTCTTTACTGTGGTGGCAGAGGGAGATCGGCAAATGCGTCTAGCAACCGGTTCAAGTCTGGCGTGCCTTTTCCCGTGGATCCAAAGGAGATTCGGTCTTTGTACCCCTCTACTTCCTGCCGCTATCATGGCGATGGAGATGGTGGAAGGGAGAGACGGAGGCCCAAATCCCATTGATTGGTGTAAGGGTACATTGCCCCTATGTGTGGTTTTGGTAATTAATGACAACCCCTATGGACTAATGTTTTCATTTAGTTTATATGAAGGAATATTCCATAGGTACTACTTGTTCTCCATGTGTTGGATTCAAGTATGGATGCCATGAAGATAAAGGTATACCTTGTGTATTGGCATCAAGATCATCGGTTTGAAGATACATATGTGATATGATCAAGAAGAAGAAATGAAGATGGAGTTCTTATGTGGAACTCAATATTAGCCATGCTCTATCTTATGTGAGTATGTGAAGATACAAGGTTGAGTTGGGCAAGTTCAAGATGAGCATCTTGAGTGAATCACATGATTGAAGCTTGCCGTCCATTTGGTGATAATGGACATGTGAAGATGTGCATCAATGGGGCTTTCCCATCATAGTGTATGGGGGAGCATTTGTGAGTATACACGAAGCGACAATGATCAAGTGAGGCATTCCGGCTTGTGTAGAGTTTGAAG
>NC_061512.1:79165564-79242938 GCF_022539505.1 Lolium rigidum | reverse complement strand
CTTTACTCGTACCGTGGTATGTGGTCTCTTATGAACTCATTCATATGCTTGCAAGACATTAGACGACATTCCACCGAGAGGGCCCGGAGTATATCTATCCGTCATCGGGATGGACAAATCCCACTTGTTGATCCATATGCCTCAACTCATACTTTCCGGATACTTAATCCCACCTTTATAGCCACCCATTTACGCAGTGGTGTTTGGTGTAATCAAAGTACCTTTCCGGTATAAGTGATTTACATGATCTCATGGTCATAAGGACTAGGTAACTATGTATCGAAAGCTTATAGCAAATAACTTAATGACGAGATCTTATGCTACGCTTAATTGGGTGTGTCCATTATATCATTCATACAATGACATAACCTTGTTATTAATAACATCCAATGTTCATGATTATGAAACTAATCATCCATTAATCAACAAGCTAGTTTAAGAGGCATACTAGGGACTTCTTGTTTGTCTACATATCACACATGTACTAATGTTTCGGTTAATACAATTATAGCATGATATATAAACATTTATCATAAACATAAAGATATAAATAATAACCACTTTATTATTGCCTCTAGGGCATATCTCCTTCACCGGTTCATACTTGTGTTTGCTTCAAATAACCTTGCTAGCCCAAAACCTTGTACTGAGAGGGAATGCTTCTCGTGCATCCAAAACCTTGAGCCAAAAACTATGCCATTTGTGTCCACCATACCTACCTACTATGTGGTATTTCCTGCCATTCCAAAGTAAATTGCTTGAGTGCTACCTTTAAACAATTCAAAATGCTTCTCAATTTGTGTTAATGTTTTATAGCTCATGAGGAAGTATGTGGTGTTTATCTTTCAATCTTGTTGGGCAACTTTCATCAATGGACTAGTGGCTTCATCCGCTTATCCAATAATTTTGCAAAAAGAGCTGGCAATGGGATTCCCAGTCCCAAATTAATTAACAAAAATAGACACTCCTCCATGGTATGTGATTGTTGGACGGCACCCGAAGAATTCGGTTAGCCATGGCTTGTGTAAGCAAAGGATGGGAGGAGTGTCATCATAATAAAACTAAAATAAAAAAGGCACTCCTTCATGGTATGAGATTGTTGGCAGGCACCCGAGGATTCGGTTAGCCATGGTTTGTGAAAGAAAGGTTGGAAGGAGTGCCACCCAAAAATAAAATAAAATGGGAGCCGCTCTTTGAAGGTTTGTCTGGCAAGGGGGTTAGAGTACCCGCTACCATTCGTTGACAACAACAAACACCTCTCAAAATTTTACTTTTATGCTCTCTTTATGTTTTCAAAACCAAAGCTCTAGCACAAATATAGCAATCGATGCTTTCCTCTTTGAAGGACCATTCTTTTACTTTATGTTGAGTCGGTTTACCTACTTCCTTCCATCTTAGAAGCAAACACTTGTGTCAACTGTGCATTGATTCTTACATACTTGCATATTTGCATTCATCATATTACTTTGTGTTGACAATTATCCATGAGATATGCATGTTGAAAGTTGAAAGCAACCGCTGAAACTTTAATCTTCCTTTGTGTTGCTTCGATGCTTTTACTTTGAATTTATTGCTTTATGAGTTAACTCTTGTGCAAGACTTTTGATACTTGTCTTGAAAGTATTATTCATGAAAAGTTTTGCTATATGTTATCTACTTGTTAGCAACTATAGATCATTGCCTTGAGTCACTTCATTCATTTCATATGCTTTGTAATAGTATGATCAAGGTTATGTAAGTAGCATGTCACTACAGAAATTATTATTTTTATCGTTTACCTGCTCGGGACGAGCAGGAACTAAGCTTGGGGATGCTGATACGCCTCCGACGTATCCATAATTTCTGACGTTCCATGCTTGTTTTATGACAATACTTACATGTTTTGCTTGCACTTTATGATGATTTCCTGCGTTTTCCGGAACTAACCTATTAACGAGATGCCACAGTGCCAGTTCCTGTTTTCTGCTGTTTTTGGTTCCAGAAAGGCTGTTCGGGAAATATTCTCGGAATTGGACGAAATCAATGCCAAACCTCCTATTTTTCCCGGAAGGCTCCAGAACACCGAAGAAGAGTTGGAGAGGGGCCAGAGGGCCACCAGACCATAAGGCGGCGCGGCCTGGCCTGGGCCCGCGCCGGCCTATGGTGTGGCGCCTCCAGGTGCCCCCCTACGCCGCCTCTTCGCCTATAAAATCCCTTTCGACCTAAAAACGCAGTACCAATGGACGAAACTCCAGAAATACTCCAGGGGCGCCGCCACCGTCGCGAAACTCCAATTCGGGGGACAGAACTCTCTGTTCCGGCACCCTGCCGGGACGGGGAAGTGCCCCCGGAAGCCATCTCCATCAACGCCATCGCCTCCATCATGCTCCGTGAGTAGTTCCCCCATGGACTACGGGTTCTAGCAGTAGCTAGTCGGTATTCTCTCCTCCATGTACTTCAATACAATGATCGCATGAGCTGCCTTACATGATTGAGATTCATCTGATGTAATCGGTGTTGTGTTTGTTGGGATCCGATGGATGATACATTATGATTAGTCTATCTATAAAGTTTGTGAAGTTATTGTTGCTGCAATCTTGTTATTCTTAATGCTTGTCACTAGGGCCCGAGTGGCATGATCTTAGATTTGAGCTCTATATGTATTGCTTAGATTGTATCTACAAGTTGTATGCACATGTCACTGTCCGAAACCAAAGGCCCCGAAGTGACAAGAATCGGGACAACCGGAGGGGATGGCGGTGATGTGAGGGACACATGTTTTCACGGAGTGTTAATGCTTTGCTCCGGTACTCTATTAAAAGGAGTACCTTAATATCCAGTAGTTTCCCTAGAGGCCCGGCTGCCACCGGCTGGTAGGATAAAAGATGTTGTGCAAGTTTCTCATTGCGAGCACGTACGACTATATACGGAAAACATGCCTACATAATTAATAATCTGGATATTCTATCTTAATGCCTTTGATTCCTATCAATTACCCAACTGTAATTTGTTCACCCAACACTTGTCACTTATTGGAGAGTTACCACTAGTGTAGATCGCTGGGAACCCCGGTCCATATCTCATAATTATATACTTGTTCTACATGTCATTGGAAGTAGTATCAACTATCTTCTGGTGCCATCGCTCTCATATTGCTATTACTGCTGCTGTGTTACTGTTACTATTGCTCTCATATTACTGCTACTTTCACATCACCCCTGTTGCTAGTGCTTTTCCGGTGCAGCTGAATTGACAACTCAGTTGTTAAGGCTTATAAGTATTCTTTACCTCCCCTTGTGTCGAATCAATAAATTGGGTTTTACTACCCGCGAAGACTGCCGCGATCCCCTATACTTGTGGGTTATCAGTCACCCCTTTTCCGTTTCTTCGGAGAAACAGCGGAAGGGATGGACTGCGTAGACTCCGAAGCCTCGGATTCAACTTCTTTTTCAGAGGAAGCCGCGGGTTTATGAGAAATCGCGACTTCGCTCTTAGGATGAGAGGGAACCTGGGTGTCTTCGGTAATGACTGCGCGTTCTTCGACATCTCCACCTTTGGGAAGGGGAGGAAGAGACGACGCAGTCTTGTGGTTCTGTACAAGATAGGAATATATCGACAGGAAATTGTATCAATTAACAACAGCCAAAGAAATAGCAGTTAAAGAAATGAGGAACAAACAAACAGACGATAAAGATAGATTACCTGGGGGAGCGGGTTGGTGCTGCTATACGGTGTCACTGTTGGAGATATGCCCAGGAGGCAATAATAAAATGGTTATTATAATATATCTTTATGTTTATGATAATGTTTAAATACCATGCTATAATTGTATTAACCGAAACATTGATACATGTGTGTTATGTGAACAACAAGGAGTCCCTAGTAAGCCTCTTGTATAACTAGCTTGTTGATTAATAGATGATCATAGTTTCATGATCATGAACATTGGATGTTATTAATAACAAGGTTATGTCATTATGTGAATGATGTAATGGACACACCCAATTAAGCGTAGCATAAGATCACGTCATTAAGTTATTTGCTATAAGCTTTCGATACATAGTTATCTAGTCCTTTTGACCATGAGATCATGTAAATCACTTATACCGGAAAGGTACTTTGATTACATCAAACGCCACTGCGTAAATGGGTGGTTATAAAGGTGGGATTAAGTATCCGGAAAGTATGAGTTGAGGCATATGGATCAACAGTGGGATTTGTCCATCCCGATGACGAGATAGATATACTCCGGGCCCTCTCGGTGGAATGTCGTCTAAATAGCTTGCAAGCATATGAATGGTTCATAAGAGACCACATACCACGGTACGAGTAAAGAGTACTTGTCAGGAGACGAGGTTGAACAAGGTATAGAGATACCGATGATCAAACCTCGGACAAGTAAAATATCGCATGACAAAGGGAATCGGTATCGTATGTGAATGGTTCATTCGATCACTAAGTCATCATTGAATATGTGGGAGCCATTATGGATCTCCAGATCCCGCTATTGGTTATTGGTCGGAGAGAAGTCTCAACCATGTCTACATAGTTCGTGAACCGTAGGGTGACACACTTAAGGTTTGATGTCGTTTAAGTAGATATGGAATATGGAATGGAGTTCAAAGTTTTGTTCGGAGTCTCGGATGGGATCCAGGACATCACGAGGAGTTTCGGAATGGTCCGGAGAATAAGATTCATATATAGGAAGTCATTTTCTAGGTTTGAAAATGATCCGGTATTTTTCCAGGAAGGTTCTAGAAGGTTCTAGAAGAGTCCGGAAGAAATCGACATGGAAGGTGGAGTCCCAGAGGAACTCCACCCACCTTGGCCGGCCAGCCTAAGGGAGGAGGAGTCCCAAGTGGACTCCCCACCATGGTGGTCGGCCACCCCACCAAGGAAAGGGGGGAGTCCCACTCCCCCTAGGTTTGGTCACATGGAAGGTTTTTTGTTGGGGTCTTATTCGGACACTTTGACCTAAACCTTGGGGCTTCCACCTATATAAAGAGGGGAGGATAGGGGCTGGCCGGCCACACCCTTGCCACCATGGCCGCACCCCCCTCATGGCTGCCATAGCCGGCGCCCCCTCTCCCAAACCCTAGCGGTTCCCTCCTACCTCTCTCTCCCACATAGCTTAGGCGAAGCTCTGTCGGAGATCTCCACCACCACCGCCACCACGCCGTCGTACTGTCGGGATTCCGATGAGGATCTACTACTTCCGCTACCCGCTGGAACGGGGAGAAGGACGTCGTCTTCATCAACACCGAACGTGTGACCGAGTACGGAGGTGCTGCTTGATCGTGGCACCGTGATCAAGATCTTCTACGCGCTTTTGCAAGCGGCAAGTGATCGTCTACCGCAGCAATAAGAGCCTACTCTTATAGGCTTTGGAAATCTTCAAGGGTTAGTCTCGTTCATCCCCTCGTTGCTCCCATCTTCTAGATTGCATCTTGGCTTGGATTGCGTTCTCGCGGTAGAAATTTTTTGTTTTCTATGCAACGAATCCCTACAGTGGTATCAGAGCCGTGTCTATGCATAGATGGTTGCACAAGTAGAACACAATGGTTTTATGGGCGTTGATGCTCTTGTTGTCTTTAGTTTGAGTACTTTGCATCTTTGTGGCATAGTGGGATGAAGCGGCTCGGACTAACTTTACATGACCGCGTTCATGAGACTTGTTCCTCGTTCGACATGCAACTTGTATTGCATAAGAGGCTTTGCGGGTGTCTGTCTCTCCTACTATAGTGAAGATTCAATTTACTCTTCTATTGACAACACTAGTATCACCGTTGTGGTTCATGTTCGTAGGTAGATTAGATCTCACTCGAAAACCCTAAACCACATAAAATATGCAAACCAAATTAGAGACGTCTAACTTGTTTTTGCAGGGTTTGGTGATGTGATATGGCCATAATGTGATGATGAATATGTATGAGATGATCATTATTGTATTGTGGCAACCGGCAGGAGTCTTATGGTTGTCTTTAAATTTCATGTTGAGTAGTATTTCAAAGTAGTTGTAATAGTTGCTACATTAGGTGAACAACCATGAAGACGGCGCCATGAACCTTGACGCTACGCCGACGATGATAGAGATCATTCCCGTTGATGATGGAGATCATGTCCGTGCTTTGGAGATGAAGATCGAAGTCGCAAAGACTAAAGGGCCATATCATATCACATATGAATTGCATGTGATGTTAATCCTTTATGCATCTTATTTTGCTTAGAACGCGACGGTAGAATTATAAGATGATCCCTCACATTAATATCAAGATAATAAAGTGTTCTCCCCTCGTATGCACCGTTGATATAGTTCGTCGTTTCGAAGCATCTCGTGATGATCGGATGTGATAGACTCAACGTTCACATACAACGGGTGTAAGCCATGTTGCACACGCGGAATACTTGGGTTTGCTTGACGAGCCTAGCATGTACGGACATGGCCTCGGGACAACGGAAACCGAAAGGTTGAACACGAGTCATATGGATGATATGATCAACATGTTGATGTTCACCATTGAAGCTACATCATCTCACGTGATGATCGGTTTTGGTGTAGTGGATCTG
Organism: Lolium rigidum; assembly: GCF_022539505.1. NCBI lineage: Eukaryota > Viridiplantae > Streptophyta > Magnoliopsida > Poales > Poaceae > Lolium > Lolium rigidum. Next base: position 79,236,392 of record NC_061512.1, on the reverse strand, counting down.
GATCGTGTACCACTTAACAACTATGAGGGATATTGTATTAAGTGGGAGTTCATTAGTAATTAGATTAAAACATGAACTAATTATCATAAACATAGTCTGAGTAGTATTTTGAATTAATTTGTAGTATTGGCATCCGTTTTCTACCAATGCGCTAGTCTTGTAATTGAGATAGAAATACTGTTAAAATCTGACAAGAAACTTTACGGACTGGTACCATATTGTTAAAGAATCAAGAAATGATTAAGTCCTATTGCAAACTTTTAGTAAACCTCACATTGTTGATTCAAAGAGCTATGGTTTCAATTAGTAACTAAAGTTATCTTATCTCCGTGAAACTTGAAGTTCAAATCTGTTTGAAAAGTAAGGAGCTGAAAATTTAGTTTTCAGAAATAATCAAGGTATGCGATATATGTGATATCTAAGACCTTATTGCAAGATGATAGAATATAATTTGGTGAGACTACATAAACTCATAAGTTTTATGGGAATGTACGAAGGTTGAAGACGCAAGGCGTCCAAATCCTCCAACTATTGGGGCACTAACGATATTCGCATATCCATGAAGTGATCGTCCTTAGTATGCACCGTTGCTAAGACTCGTCGTTTCGAAGCATCACGTGATGATCGGGTGTGATAGATTCTACGTGTGCATACAACGGGTGCAAGCCAGATTTGTACATGCGAATACTGAGGTTAAACTTTACGAGCCTAGCATGTACAGACATGGTCTCGGAAAGTCGTCATGAATTGATGGATAAAATTATGAGTGAAATTGTTCATCATATTACAAGGTTACTAATAGTGAAATCTGAAACACTTGTCATATGATGATCAACTTCAAAGTAAGAACCTCAAGGTTATTGGTATTTGACCAACAAACCTAGAAGTTAATGATGTTAAAGTGTTTTTCTGAATAATGAGGAAAGCTAAAAGAGAAACTACAAAAGATATTTTGGCAGAAAGAAAAGAAAAGACTAGAAAGTCTAGCTCAGGTGTATATACATGATATACATGTTATGGTTGTATTCCTAGTTTGGTCACACAATGAAATTCTTGGGTATTAGTACCACATTGGTTGGTATGAAGTGTCATACAAAACAACGCAATACAAGAATACAATGGCCTAAGTGACTAATAAGGAATATGGTAATAATGCACATCTGGAACATAATAAAGTGTTATTATGCTTGTCATTGGCATTCTACCTAGCCCTTATAATTTATAATAAAGAACTTGATAATTGTTATTTTGCTCTGGTCAAATAAAAACAATGAGTTGTTCAAATTATGACATTACTCCATGTACGATGGATAAGTTATTATAAATCTTAATGGTGAAACACACATACATAACACTGACGCTAAAATGCCATAAGGCAAATGATTTGAATTCCACTTATTTGTGGAACCGCCATTTAGGTCATGTTAGAAAGGAACGCATGAAGGAATTCCATGCAAATGGATTTTTGGAGTCATTTGATTTTTGAATCGTTTGGCGCTTTGATACGTCCAAAACGTATCTACTTTCCCGAACACTTTTGCTATTGTTTTGCCTCTAATTTGTGTATTTTGGATACAACTAACATGGACTAACGCTGCTTTCAGCAGAACTGTTCTGGTGTCTCGTTTTTGTGCATAAATCCAACTTTCAGGAAAAACCTCGGGATTTTGACAGAAGGCCCTATTTTCCCAGAATACGACGGAGCCGAAGGACAAATCAAGTGGAGGCCCGAGGGCCCCACACCATAAGGCGGCGCGGCCTAGGGGGCCGCGCGGCCCTATGGTGTGGCCCCCTCGGCCGGCCTCCGACGCCCTCCTTCGGACTACTTATCGGCCTCGACCTAAAAACGCACGGAGAGAAGTCGAAGTCGCCGGAAACCCTCCGAACGCCGCCACATCGCGAAACTCCGTCTCGGGAGCCGAAGTCTCCGTTCGGCACTCCGCCGGGACGGGGAATTGGAGGAGATCATCGCCATCATCACCGCCAACGCCTCTACATCAACCAGCCATGTTTCCCCCATCCATGTGTGAGTAATTCCCCCGCTGTAGGCCGAAGGGGATTGTAGGGATTGGATGAGATTGGTCATGTAATAGTCATAAGATTGTTAGGGCATAGTGCCTAGTATCCGTAGATGTTACTTTTATGATATTGTTGCAACTTGTTATGCTTAATGCTTGTCACTAGGGCCCGAGTGCCATGATCTCAGATCTGAACATGTTATTGATTCATGAAGATATTCGTTGTTTATGATCTTACCTGCAAGTTGTATACACATGTCGCTGTCCGGAACCAATGGCCCCGAAGTGACAGAAATCGGGACAACCGGAGGGGATAGTAGTGATGTGAGGATCACATGTGTTCACGGAGTGTTAATGCTTTGCTCCGGTACTCTATTAAAAGGAGTACCTTAATATCCAGTAGTTTCCCTAGAGGCCCGGCTGCCACCGGCTGGTAGGACAAAAGATGTTATGCAATTTTCTCATTGCGAGCACGTACGACTATATATGGAACACATGCCTATTGATTGATTAGTACTTGGATACCGTTTTATTATTATCTGCAAATGCCTTGCTTGACTGTTACATGAGTTTCTCTCATCCATGCAACGCCCGTTCATCCGTCCCCGTGCCTACATTATTTTAATCCTCCTGTTTACTAAAATCACTACTGCTGTCTTTGTTACTCTGCTGCTGTTATTTCACTACTGCTACTGCTATAAAACTGTTACTACTGATAAACTCTTGCGAGCAAGTCTATTTCCAGGTGCAGCTGAATTGACAACTCCGCTGTTAAGGCTTTCAAGTATTCTTTGTCTCCCCTTGTGTCGAATCAATAAATTGGGTTTTACTTCCCTCGAAGACTGTTGCGATCCCCTATACTTGTGGGTCATCAAGACTATTTTCTGGCGCCGTTGCCGGGGAACATAGCTTTATTTGGAAGTTCACTTGGATTGATATTGTTCGCTGCAAATTGTCCATCATGGGTAAACCTCGCGATACTAAGGTCGCCATATTACCATCCACTACAAGAAAAGGTACAACTCTGAGTACCTCTGCTGCTCTTGATTCACCATCTGTGATTGATAAACTTGTTTCACCGCCACATGCTTCACATGCTGGTACTTCTGCTGAATCTGAAAATTCTTATAATATTGATAATGTTTCTGCGGTGCTTGATGATAGTGGTTCATTGGGATCTTTTCTAGATGCTACAATTGCTAGGTCTAGACAAATTGAAAATACTGAAACTCCTAATGCTACTACACCTGTTAATTCACCTGAACTTGAATACTCTAGTGATGATCTTCATGAAGATTATGTGGAACTTGATGATGATTTTATTGAAAAATGCAATGCTACCACTGATGCAAGAAAAAGTAAAAAGTTGCTTGCAGAACATGCTGTTAGATATAAACTGTCTCCTGATCCTAAGTTTGCCACATCTCCTATAAACATTAAGGATAAAGATTATGATTTTTCTCTTGATTTATCTCATATAGCTATTGTTGAGAAAACACCCTTTTGTGGTACTGAAAAAGAAAGTGATGTTGAACACATGATTGAGCTATCTACTATGAGTAGCTTGTTTTCTGATGATGTTAAGAAGCGTACTTACTTTGTTGCTAAAATCTTTCCATTCTCATTAAAGGATGACGCTAAAACTTGGTATAATAGTTTGCCACCTAATTCTATTAAAAGTCCAAAAGAATTGCTTGATGTTTTCTTCCGTAAATACTTTCCTGCTAGTGGTCAACATATTGCTTTGCAGAGAATCTATAATTTTGACCAGGGAGATGGAGAGAAATTGCCTGAGGCTTGGGCGAGATTTTGCTCTCTTATTAGAGCTCGACCTGACCATGATTTGGAAAAGCATGATTTACTTGATATATTTTATAGTGGACTAACCATTGAGTCTAGGGCATACCTGGATGGTTGTGCTGGTTGTGTTTTCAGGAAAAGAACTCCAGACGACGCTGAAGAATTATTGGCTAAAATAGGCCGGAATCATGATGATTGGACTACGCCTGAACCAACTCCAACGCCAATATTAAAGAAGAGGGGTTTAATTAAATTGAATGATGAAGATATGAGGGAAGCCAAGAAGTCTCTCAAGGAGAAAGGTATTAAATCTGAAGATGTGAAGAATCTTCCTCCCATAGAAGATATATGTGTGATAATTCCCCCTTCATCCATGATTGAGGTAAATTCCCTTCAGCGTTATACTAGGGAAGATATTCCGTATTCAAAACCTCCTGCGCAATGCTTAGATGAGTTTGATAATTATATTGTTAAGCAAGAAAATTTTAATATGAGAGTAGAGAATCATCTAATGGAAAATTCTCAAGCTATTAGTGAATTGCATGATATTGTGGAGAGAACCTCCAATGATGTTAAGATGCTTGTTAAACATTTTCATATGGTTCAAACTCAAATTGATCAACTCACTAAAGTGCAAAATGACTTGTTGGGAAATAATTCTAAAGAAAAACATGCTTATGAAGTAACAACTAGAGGCGGTGTTTCTACTCAGGATCCTTTATATCCTGAGGGACATCCCAAAAGAGTTGAACAAGATTCTCAACGAACTAAAACTAGTGCTCATTCTAAGAAAAAGAAAAAGAAACATAAGAATGTTGTAGAACCCTCTGAACCTGTTAATGATCCTAATAGCATTTCTATTTCTGATGCTGAAACTGAAAGTGGTAATGAACATGATAAAGATAATGATAAGAATGATACTCCTGATAAAGAAGAGGTTGAAGAAGAACCTGAAAAGCATGCTAAAAATAAAAAGTATACTAAAGAAGATTTTATTGCTGAGAAACATGGTAATGAAAGAGAACCTTGGGTGCAAAAGCAAATGCCCTTTCCTGCTAAGAAACTAAAATCAAAGGAAGAAGAACACTATAATAAATTTTGTGATTGGGTGAAACCTTTATTCTTGCAAATCCCTTTGACTGATGCTATTAAATTGCCACCTTATTCAAAGTATATGAAAGATATTGTTACTAACAAAAGGAAAATCCCCAATGAGGAAATTTCCACTATGCTTGCTAATTACTCTTTCAATGGCAACGTTCCAAAGAAGTTGGGCGATCCAGGTATACCTACTATTCCTTGTTCTATTAAGAATAATTATGTTAAAACTGCTCTATGTGATTTGGGAGCGGGTGTTAGTGTTATGCCTTTTTCTCTTTACAAGAGACTTTACTTAGATAAGTTGATACCTACTGATATATCTTTGCAAATGGCTGATAAATCTACAGCTATTCCTGTTGGTATATGTGAGGATGTTCCTGTTCAAATTACTAATAACTGCTTGATATTAACTGATTTTGTTGTGTTGGAAATGCCTGAAGATGATAATATGTCTATTATTCTTGGGAGACCTTTTCTTAACACCGCAGGGGCTGTTATTGATTGCAATAAAGGAAAGGTTACTTTCAATGTTGATGATAGGGAGCATACCGTTTATTTTCCCAAGAGGATTGAGAAAGCGTGTGGAGTTAATACTATTTCTAATGTGAGAACTATCAAAGTGGGAACTATTGATTGTCCTATATATGAGCCTAAAGAAGAATATCAGACTCTCGTGATTGGATCCATATCAATACAATTCAAGGTAACATGATTGATTTGAGGTTTATTTCTTCTTATGCTATGTAAAATTTATTTGGTGGCAAGACTTGATCAACCTTGTTAACAAATACTTTTTATATGCATAGAGGAGGTAAACAACATCTCTTTCCTCCTCCACTTGCTCTAGTTGCTGTATCACTTTTAATTTGCAAAGTTCCTTAGTTAATTAGAGATTTCAAAAAAATTCCTGGCCAGTAATAATAAACTTAATACCCAGAAATGTGCATTTTTCAAAGTTTTCCAAAATTCACAAAAATTATACCGTTGGTCCTATTTTTCGAAGAGGCACCTGGGAGCACCAGAGGATGACCTGTGGGGCACCCCAGGGTGCCACACCACAGGCCGGCGCGGCCAAGGAGGTGGGCGCGCCACCCTGTGGTGTGGCCCCCTCCTTGCCCCACTACTTCATCTCTTTCTCCCAGCATCTTCTCTCTCCCGAAAAAACTCGAACCAGTTTTCTCTCACTCGCGTTTTTGCTCAAGAGCTCAGGATTTTTTGATCTCTTTGCTCAGCCCAGATTTCTGTCTGAGATTTGGCATATTTGCTCTTCGGTATGTGACTCCTCCGCCTATCCAAATAGAATTTTGTTTGGTTGAGTATATCTTGAATATTTTGCTGCTGTAGGTAACATGTTTAGTGAGCTTGCATCCTTGTTCTAAGTTGTATAAACTAGTTTTGATGCATGATTAGTACTCTAGCAAGTTCCTATAGTAGTTCCCCTTGATTATATGTCACCAAATCAAATTTTATATTGTTTGTTGAAAAATTTCAGAAAATGGAGTGGAATAGATATCAACTTAACCAACAAGAATTGGAGGTCCAACAAGTCATGAGAGTGAACCGTGAAGAAGGAGTATACCCCTCTTACTACCCGTGCGCGGATTTCATGAGAAGCGCGGGAATATTGGAAGATGTTTGGAGTCTAATTTCTCGTGCAGGGCTGAGTGATTTTGTTGAAGGAGAGCCATGCCAATATGCAAAATTAACTATGTCTGTTGTGCAGGATTTTAAGTTCAATTGGTCGCGATCTAACCCCACGGTTCAGTATAAAATTTACAATAAAGCTGTCAACTTGCCATTCAGTGATTTTTGTGCAGCAATTAGAGTACCGCAATGGGGATCATGCGAGAAGATAAGGGGATCGCCGCAAGAACTTTTAAGCCTCTTCAAGATGATTTGCTATGGGAGGAGTTTCTCAGAGGATAGTGGTAAAATCACTAGTATTCAGCTCCCAGCTATCCGCTACTTTGCGTATTTCATTACTAAATGCGTTCTTGCTAGAAATATTGGTGGTAGATTATCTATTCCGGATTTAGCTTTTCTAGCTGCGACACTGCAAAGTAGTAGGACTTATAATTTGGGGGCATTGATAGCTTATAGACTTGCTACTAACCGTGAGAAAGGTGGAATTTGTGGAGGTCTCATCGCCTCTCGTTTACTAGCTTTGCATAATGTAGAACCTCATCATCTTGACATTCCACTTTCCATAGAAAAACTTGACATAGTCTCTATGATTAGACATGAATTTGTTTCTGACTCCTCCAACTTGGGTAACCTGTTTTACAAGATGACATTTTATAAGAAAGTTTGGAGAATAACTAAGAAAACTGAGAAACTAGTAAGATTGCCTGCGCCTGTTCTGTTTAACCTTGATTCCAGGGAAGATTGGTCGGTCACAGAAGGTGCACTGAATGCACACATAGAGGGAGGAGGCCATCATGCAAGAGACAACACGGAGGAGGCCGAGGAACATCTTGACTCATCGTCCGATGCGGCAAGTTCCTAGCAGAAACATGTTGGGCATATGGAGCCTCCACGCTTTTCTTCTGCACAGGAACTTTACTATGACTACGCCATGAATTATCCACCGGCGAGGAACAGCGACCCTCGATGGGATTGAACTCCACTTGGGCCAAAAGCCTAAGCTTGGGGGAGGTATACCGGCATCACTCATTCTTTGCATATTATGGTTGCTGGGTACTTGTACATACTTGTTTAGTTTCTTTGAGTGGTTTTCTAATGAGAGGAAGATGATATTTGGGGAGGTGCTGCCTGAAAACAGATTCTGGACTGTTACTAGAAAAATTCGTGCGCACAGCCAGAACGTTATTTTGAACTTCCAATTTTTGTGCAGGTTCCCCAGGTTGTTATCTAACTTTCATTAGTTGAACACTTTTCGAGCTGAGCAACGTAAGATTTTTGTAAAAATCGATTTCTGTACTGCTGTCAGGTTTTGGCAGATTTCTGCCATCTCGCTTTTCTGTGTTTCTTTTAGTTTTCATTTTCTTGTTCTTGCTTTGTTTCTTTCCTAAAACATAAAAAGACCAAAAATATTTATGTTGTTTCTCTTCACCATTTGTTTATCTTGGTTTCTTGCATTTGTTTCGCTTTATTTGCTATTGCTAGTTTGCTATAAGAAAACCCAATTTTTTTTTGCTTTGTTTGCTTGTTTCCTTTTTTTCTTGTTCTCAAATTCGAAAACACCAAAAATATTTGCTGTTCTTCTTTGGTTTGTAAAGTTCATTATGAGTTCAATGGTCTTCGGTGGCTGGAGCGTGGTTTTCATTTCATATTATCCAAGCTACACAAGTGAAAAGGCAATAATGACGATCTACGACAATCTGATTGTGGTGAGAGGCTGGTATGAACTCGATTTGTTTTCATTTTTGTACATATACTCATCCATGTGAGCATGCTTAGTTGGTTCATGTGAGGTATATGTCATTTAAGAAAGTCTAGTAGTTCATGATCTCTCATGTTTAGCTCCAATTTATTAATATGAGTAGCATGTCATGGATGTTTGATTGCATTGTTTTATTCATAGATAGGTATGATATTGTGGTATCCTCCTCTGAATAATTCATTTATATCGACTTGGCACATGCTCACGCATGCATATGACTGAACAAAAGTCAATTAAGCCTCGATGATTTACATTGTTTCAGAGTTCTTGTATCACTTTTATGCCTCCGTTAATTTATTTTGCCGCAAGCATGATTATGACAGTACTGCTCTCTTGATTTGTCACTCCCTAGTCTTTTGCTAGCCTTCACTTGTACTGAGCGGGAACGCTGCTCGTGCTTCCAAACACCTGAAAACCAAGTTGCTCCAAAGTGTCCACCATAAATACCTATGCATGGCATTTCAAACCATTCCAAGTAAATTCTCATGCGCTACCTTTAAAACCTTCAAAATGCTTCTCAATTTGTGTTTATGTTTCATAGCTCATGAGGAAGTATGTGGTGTTTAGCTTTCAACCTTGTCATTTACTTTTGACGGACTCTCATATGGACTAGTGGCACATCCGCTTATCCAATAATTTTGCAAAAAGAGCTGGCAATGGGATTCCCAGTCCCGAATTAATTAACTTAAATAGACACTCCTCCATGGTTTGTGATTGATGGACGGCACCCGAAGGATTCGGTTAGCCATGGCTTGTGTAAGCAAAGGTTGGGAGGAGTGTCATCATCATAATAAAACTAAAATAAAAAGGCACTCCTTCATGGTATGTGATTGTTGGTAGGCACCCGAGGATTCGGTTAGCCATGGTTTGTGTAAGAAAGGTTGGAAGGAGTGCCATATAAATATGCAATAATTCATGGGAGCCGCTCTTGGGAGTCCGGTTGGCGAGGTAGTTGGTGTACCCATTACCATTCGTTGACAACAACAAACACCTCCCAAAATAATTTTACTCCTGTTTTTTAAAAAAATGAAAAGCTCTAGCGCATGTTAATCCCTGCTTCCCTCTGCGAAGGGTCAATCTTTTACTTTTATGTTGTGTCTCCGTTATTTCTTTGAGCACTATCTTGAGAGCACAACTGTCATTCTTAGTATAATATGCTTGTCCCAAAATATGATTGATTGTGGTATAACTTTGATGCTTCTATCTTTGACAATCACTACTTCTAGTCTTTCTATGAACTCTAGAGGTGCCCGGGCATTCATGTTGTGCCAATCAAATACAGGCAAGCGAGATACCACTTTATCATACTCTCTTATGAACATTGCAATCCTGCTTATATACATGATTCATGATGCTTATTATTAATTGTTGGTACCTCTCCATGATTGACATAGCTGTTAGATGATCCTATTTGCATGTATCTCATTATGAACTGCTTGAGTATTAGCCATAGCATGAGAATATATACATCATATGAGCAAATGTGTTCGTGCAAGTTCTTTTATCGCTCGGTTGTTAATCGAATTGCTTGAGGACAAGCAATAAGCTAAGCTTGGGGGAGTTGATACGTCCAAAACGTATCTACTTTCCCGAACACTTTTGCTATTGTTTTGCCTCTAATTTGTGTATTTTGGATACAACTAACACGGACTAACGCTGCTTTCAGCAGAACTGATTCAGTGTCTCGTTTTTGTGCAGAAATCCAACTTTCGGGAAAAACCTCGGGATTTTGACAGAAGGCCCTATTTTCCCAGAATACTGACGGAGCCAGAAGGACAAATCAAGTGGAGGCCCGAGGGCCCCACACCATAAGGCGGCGCGGCCTAGGGGGGCCCGCGCGGCCCTATGGTGTGGCCCCCTCGGCCGGCCTCCGACGCCCTCCTTCGGACTACTTATCGGCCTCGACCTAAAAACCCACGGAGAGAAGTCGAAGTCGCCAGAAACCCTCCCGAACGCCGCCACATCGCGAAACTCCGTCTCGGGAGCCAGAAGTCTCCGTTCTGGCACTCCGCCGGGACGGGGAATTGGAGGAGATCATCGCCATCATCACCGCCAACGCCTCTACATCAACCAGCCATGTTTCCCCCATCCATGTGTGAGTAATTCCCCCGCTGTAGGCCGAAGGGGATGGTAGGGATTGGATGAGATTGGTCATGTAATAGTCATAAGATTGTTAGGGCATAGTGCCTAGTATCCGTAGATGTTACTTTTATGATATTGTTGCAACTTGTTATGCTTAATGCTTGTCACTAGGGCCCGAGTGCCATGATCTCAGATCTGAACATGTTATTGATTCATGAAGATATTCGTTGTTTATGATCTTACCTGCAAGTTGTATACACATGTCGCTGTCCGGAACCAATGGCCCCGAAGTGACAGAAATCGGGACAACCGGAGGGGGTGGTAGTGATGTGAGGATCACATGTGTTCACGGAGTGTTAATGCTTTGCTCCGGTACTCTATTAAAAGGAGTACCTTAATATCCAGTAGTTTCCCTAGAGGCCCGGCTGCCACCGGCTGGTAGGACAAAAGATGTTGTGCAAGTTTCTCATTGCGAGCACGTACGACTATATATGGAACACATGCCTATTGATTGATTAGTACTTGGATACCGGTTTATTATTATCTGCAAATGACTTGCTTGACTGTTACATGAGTTTCTCTCATCCATGCAACGCCCGTTCATCCGTCCCCGTGCCTACAGTATTTTAATCCTGCTGTTTACTAAAATCACTACTGCTGTCTTTGTTACTCTCGTCGTTGTTATTTCACTACTGCTACTCGCTATAAAGCTGTTACTACTCGATAAACTCTTGCGAGCAAGTCTGTTTCCAGGTGCAGCTGAATTGACAACTCCGCTGTTAAGGCTTTCAAGTATTCTTTGTCTCCCCTTGTGTCGAATCAATAAATTGGGTTTTACTTCCCTCGAAGACTGTTGCGATCCCCTATACTTGTGGGTCATCACGCTTGCAAATCTTTTCTAAAGAGAATGACTAAAATACCGTTCATAGGCCAAGAGTTGAACGGGAAACTAACTTAGTGAAAATATATATGATGATGTATGTGGTTCACTAGGCATAGTTATGTGCGGGAGATTCTTCTACTTCATGAAAACTTCCAACAATGAATTGAGTATATATATGTGGATATATTCGATAAGGAAGAAGTTTGAAACATTTGAATGGATTCAAATAAATTTCAGCATGAAGCGGAAATCATCGTAATAGAAAAGTCAAATATCTATGATTGGATCATAGTGGAAATATTTAAATTACGAGTTTTTAGCGAACATCTAAGAGAGTTATGAAGTTGTTCTACAACTCACGTTTCTTGGAGTATCATAGTGATGATGGAGTATCCGAGAGATGTATCCAAACCTTGTTGGATCAATGATGAGATAAAATATTGATGCCATTATATTTTTGTGGATTATGCTTTAGAGACTACCGCTTTTACACTGAATAGAGCATCATCATGATCCGTTGAAATGACACCATACGAGTTATGGCATGGGTATGAACCCTAATAGTACGTCCTTTCTTAAATTTTGGTATGCATAGCATAAGGTGAACCAAAATCGGATGAATGTCTTTGTGGGTTATCCCAAAGAATTAATTGGGAATTCTTTCCACTATGGAGACAACGACAAAAGTGTTTGTCGATGTTTCTTACTTATTTCCAAGAAATTGTTTTTAGCGAAGTATTTGAGTGGGAGGACAATAGAACTTGATAAGGTTTATGAACCTGAGCATAATGATCAGAGTATTAGCGCAGCATTGGAATTGGTTCCGGAAGCGGTCACGATGATCATAGCTCTCATGACTACAAAGTGTTTTAGTCATGGAGATCGAAGTACTTATTGAACCTTGTAGGTATGGTTTACTTTGTGATCAAATAAATGATTTGTGAACAAAGGATTGTTTTTGAACAATGATAAACCAACTACATACAAAGAAGTTATGATGGGCCCTGACTCCGTTAAAATGGCTATACGCCATGAAATCCAAGATAGATGAATACTTTTTGAAAGTAAATGGATCTATAAAATTGATGGACTTGGATGGAATATCCTTGAATAAGCTCGACTTGTCGAAAAGTTGTTTACGACAAAGTTCAAAGAATTGACTACGATAAGATTAGATCTTCCGTAGCGATGCTTATAGTCTATGTGGATTATTCTAGTAATCGCTACATATTTCTTTTATGAGATATGATAGTAGGATGGCAACATACATTACTTAACAGAAGTATGTATTAAAGGTGTATACAAGATACAACCAAGAGTTTTGCTAGTCCGTGGAATACTAGATAGGAATACGAACTTCAATTGAATGAAGTAAGTATCGTGGAGTTGGAATCTTCACCGGATGAAATGATCAAAGAGTTATGATTTCATCAGAGACGATGAAGAGGCTTGCATTTGCAAGAAATTAAGTGGGAGCGCCGAGACATATTTGTAATACTTTATGTAGGTGACATATCATTGATTATAAATAATGTAATTATATAATTGATTAAAAAGGTTTCATTGAGAATTAAACTTCAATGAAAGGATATGAACTGAAACATATTTAGTGTCAAGATCTATGAAGATGGATTGAAATACATAAAAGTTTAAGTTAAAAAAGTACATAGAATGAATATTGAAGTAGTTCAATATAAAGAAGGTGTTCTTTTCATGTGAAGGTCTTACAAGACTTGAGTGTATTTGACACTCAATGAGTAAAAACACATGAGTGATTTTAGATCACGAATAATATGTACAATATCAGATGTCCTATGCTCTAAATGGTTAGGAGCATATACCGGAATGCATGATTCATGTGATGATCATTGGATAAACGAGTAATAATATCCCTGAGTGCTTTAGAAGAACCAAGGATATATAGTTTTGTATGAGTAATGACAAACAAATCGTTGTAAGGTGTTGCACCCTTTAGTTTGGTCACATATAAAAATAAAATTTCAATCTCAAATTAGGCTAAGTGTTGTTTAAAAGGTAGCACAAAGAGCTAGAATTTGTCTATGCTAGATTTAGATGAGTTCTAAATGTTGTGACGGTTCTACAAACGAAGGCAGAATATGTCATTGTTTTGACAATGGCTGATGATGTTAAGTCAAGAGGTTCTTTGAGAACTTGGTGTAGTTCCGATAGTGTCAGAACTTTGAAGCTATATTGTGTATGACAATATTAGTGACATATTTCAGACCGCGGAATTAAGGTTCCACCGAGAAGACCAAACATATTTAATGCCGACTCATTTAGAAAATGAGTGATGCGTTGAGACGCAAATGAATTGCAAAACACATACGTTTCGAGCATGTCGGATCCGTTGACTAAAACTTCTCCCGTGAGCAAAACATGATAAAGCACCGGAAGGCCAAGGTGTTATATCTTTACATATGTAAACTAGATTATTGACTCTAGTGCAAGTGGGAGACTGTTGGAGATATGCCCAAGAGGCAATAATAAAATGGTTATTATAATATATCTTTGTGTTTATGATAATGTTTACATACCATGCTATAATTGTATTAACCGAAACATTGATACATGTGTGTTATGTGAACAACAAGGAGTCCCTAGTAAGCCTCTTGTATAACTAGCTTGTTGATTAATAGATGATCATAGTTTCATGATCATGAACATTGGATGTTATTAATAACAAGGTTATGTCATTATGTGAATGATGTAATGGACACACCCAATTAAGCGTAGCATAAGATCACGTCATTAAGTTATTTGCTATAAGCTTTCGATACATAGTCACCTAGTCCTTTTGACCATGAGATCATGTAAATCACTTATACCGGAAAGGTACTTTGATTACATCAAACGCCACTGCGTAAATGGGTGGTTATAAAGGTGGGATTAAGTATCCGGAAAGTATGAGTTGAGGCATATGGATCAACAGTGGGATTTGTCCATCCCGATGACGGATAAATATACTCTGGGCCCTCTCGGTGGAATGTCATCTAAATAGCTTGCAAGCATATGAATGGTTCATAAGAGACCACATACCACGGTACGAGTAAAGAGTACTTGTCAGGAGACGAGGTTGAACAAGGTATAGAGATACCGATGATCAAACCTCGGACAAGTAAAATATCGCGTGACAAAGGGAATCGGTATCGTATGTGAATGGTTCATTCGATCACTAAGTCATCGTTGAATATGTGGGAGCCATTATGGATCTCCAGATCCCGCTATTGGTTATTGGTCGGAGAGAAGTCTCAACCATGTCTACATAGTTCGCGAACCGTAGGGTGACACACTTAAGGTTTGATGTCGTTTAAGTAGATATGGAATATGGAATGGAGTTCAAAGTTTTGTTCGGAGTCTCGGATGGGATCCAGGACATCACGAGGAGTTCCGGAATGGTCCGGAGAATAAGATTCATATATAGGAAGTCATTTTCTAGGTTTGAAAATGATCCGGTATTTTTCCAAGAAGGTTCTAGAAGGTTCTAGAAGAGTCCGGAAGAAATTGGCATGGAAGGTGGAGTCCCAGAGGAACTCCACCCACCTTGGCCGGCCAGCCTAAGGGAGGAGGAGTCCCAAGTGGACTCCCCACCATGGTGGCCGGCCACCCCACCAAGGAAAGGGGGGAGTCCCACTCCCCCCGGTTTGGTCACATGGAAGGTTTTTTGTTGGGGTCTTATTCGGACACTTTGACCTAAACCTTGGGGCTTCCACCTATATAAAGAGGGGAGGAGAGGGGCTGGCCGGCCACACCCTTGCCACCATGGCCGCACCCCCTCATGGCTGCCCTAGCCGGCGCCCCTCTCCCAAACCCTAGCGGTTCCCTCCTACCTCTCTCTCCCACATAGCTTAGGCGAAGCTCGTCGGAGATCTCCACCACCACCGCCACCACGCCGTCGTACTCGTCGGGATTCCGAGGAGGATCTACTACTTCCGCTGCCCGCCGGAACGGGGAGAAGGACGTCGTCTTCATCAAGACCGAACGTGTGACCGAGTACGGAGGTGCTGCCCGATTGTGGCACCGTCAAGATCTTCTACGCGCTTTTGCAAGCGGCAAGTGATCGTCTACCGCAGCAATAAGAGCCTACTCTTATAGGCTTTGGAAATCTTCAAGGGTTAGTCTCGTTCATCCCCTCGTTGCTCCAATCTTCTAGATTGCATCTTGGCTTGGATTGCGTTCTCGCGGTAGGAATTTTTTTGTTTTCTATGCAACGAATCCCTACAGTCACGCGACAAGATGACGGGACGGTGTCCTTCTTGCTGAGCGAAGAGATTTTTCGGACAAGTTTTTCTAAGTCCTTGACCGATAGATCTGTCGACAGGCGATCCACATCTTTGTCACCAGCGTAAATCCAGAGGGGGTTTTTGCTAGCCTGTAGAGGCTGCACCCTAATCCCAAGGAAATATGCCGTAATCTAGATACCTAACAACTCTTGTCCACGAGTATTCTGGAGCTCGCGGATGCGTGTCATCAGCGCCTCTGTCGCCGACTTTTCTTCGTCGGTAGCTTCTGGATCCCAGGAGCAGCGGCGGAGGATTTTCTCGTTGCCGTTAAAAGGGGGAATGTTGTGTTCCAGCGAGTCGGCGCATTCCTCGCGAACATACAACCATCTTTTGCGCCACCCTTGTATGGAGTCGGGGAATTTGACGTCAAAGTATTCGACATCAGGGCGGACGCAAATAACAACACCGCCTATGTTGTAAGCGATGTTGGGGGAGCCATTGTGGCGGAGGAGGAAGATGCGCTTC
This sequence comes from Lolium rigidum, assembly GCF_022539505.1. NCBI lineage: Eukaryota > Viridiplantae > Streptophyta > Magnoliopsida > Poales > Poaceae > Lolium > Lolium rigidum. The sequence continues at coordinate 79,220,339 of NC_061512.1, read as the reverse complement.
CACAGAGCCCAATTGGGATGGACTCCAAGGAAGCATTCGCAAAGAGTAATGAAAATAGAGACATGAAGGATGGAATTGGGGGTAAGATGATGAAGTTGCATCCCATACACAAACAGCAATCCACGAAGAAATTCATGGATGGGTGCAGAAAGGCCGCAGATGAGGTGGTCAACGAAGCTAACCCGATATTCAATGGGAGGCGTCGGGTAGCTCTCCTCGCTGGGGAAGTGTAGCGCGTCCTTCTTCTTGCTCAGGCTAAGCTTTTTCAGCAAGTTGATGTCCTGCGCGGAGATCTTGGATCTCTCCCACTCCGTGGTTCCCAGATCTTGCGCCGCCATCGATGCTTCGGGAGTGTTGTGCCTCGTGAGCCTTGGCCGCGGTGGCATCGACGACCGACGTTGAGGGAGTAGGGCACGGTGTGAGCTCTTGAGCTTTTTGTGATTGCAATGGGGATTGAAGCAGAGGAGATATGAGCAAATGGTGCGGCGAAGGGGATTGACGAAGACGATGACGGGTATTTATAGCAGGTCCATCCAGAGCGTCGCACCGTTGGATGGAATAAGAATGGACTTGATGATCTACACGTGGTTCAAGGGGTAAAACGGTATTTTTACCATGATAGAACTGGACAGGCGCTACAGCGCGCGTGCTAGGAAAAGCGGAGGACGTGTGTCCCCCACTTGCATAACGTGTCAATGGGTCGCAGATTTTGGGCCCGCAGGTCAGTGAAGGGACAACTCTCGCGTCTTTCCGATACAGTGGTCGTGGCTATCGTCACCACTGATGTCACCTTACCAATGAAAAATCTCGGCTGTGATCTTATGAAAAGTGGCGACAGTAAAAGACGACTGGTAATCTCGAGAGCCTTTGACCAAATACAAGTTTTTGTTCAAATGCTCGGGGGCTACTTTATAAAAAGGTTCCGAGAAGTTTGATGGAGATGGTTTGGAAGGGGACATTTCAAAATATAGCGATAAAGGACAATTGGAGCCTACAGTCAAGTATAAATCCTCGACTGTAGCCTCGGGGGCTACTCCCATCGGGAGTGTTGTTCGCGCACCCGATAAATATGAACAGAAGAATGAAACATGACAATATAGTGGCAAAGATGCTAAAAAGGTGAGCCTACAACCAAGTACAAGCACTTGGCCGGCTACTCCCATCGGGAACGCTGTTCACGTGCCCGATGAAATTTGAACAAGTCTTGGTGAGCATATTCTGATTTATCAAAATAACTCTTCATATACTCCCATCGGGAGGATAAGTTAGAAACAATATAAGTCATCCGTTGACTCGAATAAATGTGCTACTCCAACAGCAGGAAAAAGCACTCGATAATATATTCTCAGAGCGCCTCGGCCGCAAAATAATCTCTCGAATGCCGCAAAACTTTGCGAAGGTAAGTCCCCGGGATCCGTCCCGCGCGGCGTGGCACCGCCTCCGACGGCGCTTTGCTACTTTTTCCGTATCAACGGATACGAAGAAAAATCCTAACGGACGCGTTAGGTACCCGATAAAACATGACTGGAATTCGGCATTTGGTAAGACTTTAAGCGGCACATGTCGAATTACACCAGTATCCCGAGATCATGTCCAGGGACGTGATCTTGAAGTAGGTTTTGGCGGATTGCTACAAAAGCAGTTAACTGGTACCTGATCCGTCAGATGAACCAGCCCCAGTTACCGATATCCCTGTGCAATATATAATTCCTTTATAAATATCACTTGTCGACTTGAAGAAGTTATATGCAGATTGTAAAGATGGATATTTTCCCTGATTCTACGATTCAAGCAAAATCTCGGGGGCTACTGACATAGGCATCCCCAATGGGCCTGCCGAAGAAGGCACCCGGGGTTTACTCGGAGGCCCACGACTCGAACTTTTACGTAGTTTGGAAAGATAGAGTTGTATTAGGAATATCAACTTGTAATTATTACGGGACGGTTCAGAAACTCTCCCGGACTCTGTAACTTGTACATCACGAAACCCTCGGCTCCGCCTCCTATATAAGGGGGAATCGAGGGACAAAGAAAGGATCAACTCATTGTTTCACGCAACCCTAGTTTTTCATAGCAGTCGAGTACTTTTCCGGCTGAAACCTTCGAGATCTACTTGCCCTCTACTTCCAACTAAACCCTAGTCTACAACCCGTAGGCATTGATAAGTTAATCCCTTATCACCAGCACTGCAGATCTCGCTGCCAGCATCGCATGGACGCCCCGAGCCACCACGCCAAGATGGCGTTGGGCTCAGCTCAACCTGGTTAGAGCAGCAGCATCCCTGCGCTTGGAGCCAAGGAGGACGGACGAGGAGGAGGTGGGTGGCCGCAACCAGGCGCCGGTGGACAGAGCGGTCGGGGCCCGTCCGCCCCAGATCGAGCCCAAATGGCCTAGATCTGGGCCAGCAGACCCGCGCCGCCACGGCGCCAACTCCGGCTGCCCAGCACCGTCGCCGCCATCCCAGCGCCGCTGCCGTCTTCCCCGGCGCCGTCGCCATCTTCCCCAGCGCCGTCACCGTCGCCGGACAGCCGAGGGGCTCCCGTCGTCGTCATCAGGTCCACCGCGCTTCCCGATGGACGGTCAGGAGGTGGAGATGCCCGCCACCGGCGGCACTGCGCGGGCTTTGCCCGGCAGCTCCAGCCGCCGGCAGCGGGGGAGGGGGCGGAGGAGGTCGGGCTGAAGGGGGAGGGATTAGGGAGTCGCCCCTGACTCGCCCGCGGGGACGAGCAACGGACGAGTCGGGCCTGGTGATGTTTGCAGGGGACTCTTACCGAATGTTTTACCTCTTCCACCATGGACTCGCATGGAAAAGAAATCGGTAACCGGATCACCAAACACAATTGTGAACTAATTCCCATATCTTCGTTTTTTGGTAGATCATGCCTTCGTTTCCAAGACAAGTAGACAACATTATTCTATTACATAGAGATTGCCTAGTAAACAAGGGCAATTACAGGACTCCAGCTTTACAAGGAAAGGACACCTTCAAAGTTTACTGGACGGACCAAGATACTTGGAGTAGCGGGCTTGAGCAATGATTTTGCCAGATTTCTTCTTTAGTTCCACAGTAGCCACTCCTACTGCTTTTCCAGCACGCAGAACCTTGGCCTCGATATCAATCTCTTCCTGCAATTGACAACATAGGCTGTCATCATTATTGTACAATGCACGAGAACTTATGAAAAGAAACAGCCAACAGCTTAACTTCCGTCTCAAGATTGACATGTCCGTCCATACACTTTAGAATAAAACTGCAACTTGGCTAGGTTTTAGCACTAGAGAACTTTTAACAAGAAGTATAAACTAAACAAATCTTGGTACACCAATTTATCGTGTTCAGTGGCATTTCTATCTGGTGCTCACATACTGCAGTACAATTGTTGAATATAGCAATTATTGGCTCTTGGTGAATATACACTATGTCGGGCTCACTGTCAGTCGTCAAATTTCAACACAAGGGCACTAGATGATGTAACTGAGCTTATATCTACTCTATTATCCATATACCAATAAAAAAGCACCACTCACGTTTGACACAACCGATCCTGTCTGTCCGTAATACTACATCCAAGGGCTCTCGATTAAGTGCAGAGTACAGAAAAACCAGCCTTAGGTAGTCTTTAATTTCCCATTAACACCTAATCGCCTCCCTATTCTCGGCTTTTCTCCATTGTTCACCGGTGTTGGACACAACAACTTTGAGTCCTGGTACTAGTTTAACACATATGAACCTTATCGATAGTGTGCCCCATAGCAAGAGATTCCAAATTGACATGCATATTTTGAGTTCAGCTATCTCAGGTGCACCTGAGAAGAAAGGATATTTGGAAAGTGCTCAAAATGCATTAGTTTTCACTCTTTGGTGTCAGAAACACTCTATGTGTTCATATACTGCCAAACTGACCTGCATATTATGCCATCCATTTCGTTAGAGAATTTCACTGGTTAATGCAAGAAGAGTTCAGTGGACAGGCTCAGTTTCATCGAAGCATAATTTAGCACCTGATGTTGTTATCTAATTTTTTGTGACTTCATTTGTATCGCCAAGATTTAAAATATATGTAGCATTGTAGCAGCATATCATTCGTATTAGTGGGAATTTGGATAGCCATTTTGTGGAAGGCTTGTTGTCTGCACCCAGAATCTGGTGGCCATTCTTGTTGGGACCTGATCCAAGCTACCACCCTAACAAGCTTATCCTCCAGGGCGTAAGAATTGAGTCATAGCTTTTGTATTCCCACTGCTGTTAGTGAAACATATCAGATAACTGTGAGCAAAATGACCACATATCACCCACCTAGAATGATGTTGGATTAATGTTCCATTAAATTGAGCCTTTAACTTCCTTATTGTCAGATCACTTACATGTTTGACAAGATTTTCTGGATTTTGGAACCATTCATACATGTGCGTAGTGCTAAAAAAATGAGTCGTTTAAGAGGTCTTACTTTGGCAACTTGATCTTCAGGTCATGTTTAGTTTTAGAACGCGATTTCTGTTTTCATTGGTTATTACTGAAGTTATATTGAGATCGTAAATCATCTGGCTTATACAGGTAAAAACATAATGGCTATACTTGAGCACAGTTGCCATGTTCATGACTGTAATTAAGCGTTTCCTTACTAACAGTCGCGTACTTTTGGAATGAGAGGGTAAATGAGAGTTAGATGATGTCTATTTACAACTAAAAAAACAGTAACACTTTAGATGCACTAATAATGATGCCCTCACATTGCGAGGGCCACCTAGTAGTTTCTCTGAAATAATAAACTACGCCAACATTCAGGCACAGCAAACAAGCATACGATTATGATATAATAGTTGGGTCATGGGAATTATAAGTAGGAAATACAAAGAAAACACCCCATGTTAATTGATCACGCGACATGCATTGACACCCAATTCGTTAAGAAAGTCACTCATATCCGAAAATGCAGCATCCAGGTAGGAGATGTTCATCTCTAGTGGCGAGCCCCTGGTCTGTGCCCCAGCGGTGTAGAAGACAGCAGAGCCCACCAAGTCAACCAGCGACGCGGTTGCACCACCGTGCAGAAAGCTGCCCGAGTTCTGTGATTGATCAACAACGCAACCATCAACCAAAGGCAGCACACCTCGTGTTTTATTTAACATTTAGATGGTGAATTACGCAGGTTTGAGTGAATACTGAAGCAAAAGGCCAACTCTCAGTTATTCTGAAATTAAGTTGCTCAGCTACAGTGGGAAGGCAAAGTTGCCAATGAAATTGCAATAGATGGAGAAGCTATGCTTGGGTACTACTGAAGTAATTAGCAAGCATCAAGCAGGAATTGAACGGGGAAGGGGCTAGATCTGCAGGAGGCTCACGAGGAGACGGGAGGGGACGGTGAAGTGGCACAGGAGGCGACCGGGCTCGACGGCGTGGACGCGGATGCCGCAGAGCACGAAGGCGTCGTAGAAACCGGAGGGCAGCGCGTCCACCTGCTCCGTAGGCAGCGACTCGGCTGCCGCCTCCTCCAGTAGCAGGCGAGCCTTCTCCAACGCCGGCGACGTCGACGCCATCGGCAGGTCCGATACCACCGATTTCAGAAAGAGGAACTGGTAAGGACTTCCCTTCAGTTGCTGTCACTGTCAGCGACCCTTGCTGGCTTGCTGCTGCTGGGTCAGTGGGTATAGCCGTATAGGTGGCCATCCGGGCCAACTTTCGTGGGCCGGCCCGGTACCATGCATGCACGGTACATAACAAGCCTGGCCCGGCACGGTAATAAACGGTCCATGCCTGGCCCGTGGTACGCCGTATCCCGTGCTTGTACGCCGATCAGGTCGTTACATGCACCGCGCGGCACACCCCAGCGCGCGGTAAAGCGATTTTTCCTGTTTTTTCTCCTTTTTCTTTCCTTTTCTGTTTTCTGTTTTTTTCTGTTTTCTTTTTCAGTGTTTTTTTGTTCTCTAATTTTATATTTTTGTTTAAAAAAATTGAACGAATTTAAAAAATGTTCAAGCTTGACAAAATTTGAAAGAATTTTGAAATTTGAACAAAATTTCCAAATTTGAACGAATTTTGAAATTTCAAAATAAAAATCTTGAACAAATTTCCAAATTATGGGTGAATTTTGAAATTTGAACAAATTTTAAATTTCAAACGATTTTTTAAATTTGAACGAATTTCATAATTTGAACAAATTTTTAGTGTTGAATAATTTTGAATTACGGACGATTTCCAAATTTAGAACGAATTTAAAATCAAAAAAAATTAAAATCTAAAGACAGAAAAATTTAAAAAAAATCGAAAACATTAAATAATTCTGTAAAAATGTTAGTTTTTTAAAACAAAACTAAACAGAAAAGGGAAAAATAATAAGAAAACGAAAGAGAAAACTGATTTACCTGATGGGCCGCGGCCCAGTTAACAGCCGTCGGGTCGGAGGGTTGTGCGGCACTACGTACTTACCGACCCGGTCGGCATATAGCAGGTCCCCAGTACGCCGGGGGTGCTGTATGCCGACCTGGTCGGCACGGACCAGGCGCCGCACACCCCCTAGACGGATGGTTTGGGCCGGCCAAATATTTCCTTTCCATTTTTCTTTATTTTTGCGGTTTTTTATTTTCTTTTTCTGTATTTTCTTATTATGTTTTTTAAAAGCTAAAATATTTATAGTGCGAAGTTTTATAAAAAATATTTTTTTTTCGAAAATTCGTTTGTTCAAATATTTTCAAATTTAGAACATTTTTCTAAAATTTCAATTTAAAATTTTGATTTCAAAATTTGAACATTTTTTGATACGAACAAAAAGTTAATTTGAACATTTTTGAATACGAATTTTTTTTTAATTTGAACATTTTTTAATATGAACAAAAATTTAATTTGAACATTTTTAATACGAATAGAATTTTAATTTGAATATTTTTAATATGAAAAGAAATTGAATTTAAACATTTTTTAATAAAAACGAAAATTGAATACGAACAAAAAATAAATTTGAACAATTTTCACAATTAGAAAAAATTCGATGTTTGAAAGTTTTTCAAATTTAAACTTTTCGAATTTGAACAAAAAACGAACCAGAAAAGAAAAGGAAAAACAAACAAAAAAGGAAAAAAGGAAGAAACGAAAAAATAAAAAAGCGAAAAATGGGACAGGCCCATATCCGACCAGGGGTATGCGGTGCCTGGTTGTCACCGACCTGGTCGGTGTATAGGAATCCCGTTGTACGCCGACCTTGTCGGGGCGGGCTAGGCGCCGCACACCCCCAGGCGGGTTGTTGGCCGACCCAACACATTGCCACTCTTTTTTATTTTTGTTTTTTGCTTTTTCGTTTTTTTCTTTTTTCTTTTTCTTTTTACGTTTTTTAAAAGTTGATTCTTTTTAGACCCGTTTTTAAAAATTATTTTAGTTTTTCTGAAATTTAAGTATTTCCAAAATTTGATTTTTTTTAGATTGGAACAATTTTCAAATTGGAACAAATTTTAAATTGGAAAGTTTTTAAATTAGAACAAATTTTATATTGGAACAAATATTTTTCAAAATTTATTCTTTTTTCTATATGAACAATTTTTGAATTTGAACAATTTTTATACGTGAAATTTTTTCGCATTTGAACAATTTTATACTTGAACAATTTTCGAATTTGAAATTTTCCCAATTTTTTTTAGTTAGAACATTTTACATTTAAAAATATTTGTAAATTTTAAAAAAATTAAATCTTAAAAACAAAGAAGAAAAGAAAAAGAAACAGAAATGAAAAAGAAACATAAATGAAAAAAAAAACATAAATAAAAAAAAGAACATAAAAATGACTCAGAAAAATAAAACAATCAACTGGCCCAACAGCCGAACTGGGCCGGCCCGTACCGTGCGCGGGTGTGTGCGGCGCGCGGTACGCACCGACCTGGTCGGTGTATAGGAAATCCGGTCTGCCGAGGTGAGGTCCATGGGTCGGCATGACATTCCCCGTTTATATTTATTTATTTTCCCGATTTTCTTTAAAAAGCTCACTAAAACAAATAAATCAGGTAAATAAATGGGACCTGCTTGGGCAAGCAAGTTTACCAAGGGTTGAGTGCGGGTCATCATGACACATCCCGCTTACAAATGGGACGCGAAGTTGCCGGTCATACCGAGTTAGAACCGTTTAGGCGTGTGCCGTGCCTGGGTCGGTCCGTTGGCCACATCTTTACTATTAGTTTGCTAGAGGTGGTGGTCGTACGTGAAAAAACCAGTTTGGTACGTAAAAAAAACCGATTGCCCACGTTCCAAGCTTTGTTCATCAAAAGAAACCGGCATCAACACACCTCAGGAAACCGTAAAACCAACGCGCTGAACGGTACTAGCGGAAGAAAAACCAAACAGAGGGAAAGAACCAGAGTTAAAAAACCATTATGCTAATATTACACGCTTTGCCACCGCGAAGTAAGACGTACCGTTTCGTTGTTATGTTCCCTAATCGTGCACATTGCCAACCTCTCGATGCCAGCTTCTCGTTCAAACCAAGCGGTCGTGAAAAAGAGCCTGTCTTTTGCGATTCCCCAATAGGCAATAGCTGATACTAAGGTTGCAAGTGGTGCGGGTTGTCCCGCCACGCCGCTGGGCCGCCCCGCAAAACTCGCTCGCGCGGCGCCGCTTCGTCGACCGCGTCATGTGTAGCGGGATGAAGCGACCAGGCCGCGTGGCCCGCTAAGAGCCCGCAGAGTCCGCGTGAGTGAAATTGATTCGGCCCCGAATCCCCGAGACGGTGAGACCCCGTTCCTCGTAACCTCGTTGACCCCCTCTGCGACGGACGGTGCCGCCGCCGCCGCCACACGGAAATAAAAGAAGAAAACTTAGATCTGAAATTTGGAATGATTTTGATCCTGTGTATGATGGAAACAAACTCATGGAAGCCAAATGTAAGCACTGTCATAGAGTTTTTCCAGCTACCAGAGAAGTTGGTACCAGTCAATGCAATAGGCATTTGTTAGTTTGCGAGGAAAGAACTAAGATGAATGAATTTCTTGATTCAGTGAAATCAGCTCTGTCAGGTGCCAGTAGTTTAGAAGAATGGAGATATGACCCTGAAAGAGCATTCATGGAATTGGTGAGGCTGATTGTCTTGCATGAATTGCCATTCCGAATAGTAGAATATGAAGGATTTAGGCGCTTTGTTCGAAGTCTCAATCCAGCATTTGAATTGGTCTCTAGGACAACAATGAGACTTGAATGTGTCGACTTGTTTTATCACCAAAAGATAAAACTTCGAGAGATTCTACAGGAATTAAACTCTCGAGTCTCTTTAACTGCGGACATGTGGACGTCACGTCAAGTTGTGAGTTATATGTGCATAACATGTCATTATATTACTGAAAAGTGGAAATTAAGGAAAAAAGTGATTTGGTTTTCTGAGGCTGATACCCCGCATGATGGAACAAATCTATTTAATATCATGTTGGAATGCTTGCAAGATTGGGGTCTTCAAGAGAAGGTTTTCTCCATTACGCTAGACAATGCAACAAATAATACTTTATGTGTGAGCTACATGAAGGCAAATCTGCTAGGAAAGAATTTGTTACCTTCCAAAGGAGATCTTTTACATGGTCGATGCGCAGCTCATGTGATCAACCTTATTGTTCAAGACGGGTTGGCAATTACCTGCACTGCAATGGACAATATCAGAGAGAGCATCAAATATGTTAGAAGCTCCCCACCTCGGAAAAAGAAGTTCAAAGACATAATTGTACAAGAGGGAATCAAATGCAAAAAGAAAGTTACTTTAGATGTTGCTACAAGGTGGAATTCCACTCATCCGATGATCAAGACAGCTTTAGAGTATAGGAAGGCATTTGCCGCTTTGAAGTTGCAAGATCCGTCATACACATGTCGGCCTACAAGTGAGCAATGGGAAACGGCACAATCGGTTTGCGGTTTGTTGGAGGTTTTCCTCGATGCTACTATGGTGGTGTCCGGCACTTTATATCCAACCGCTCACTTGTATTTCCATGAACTCGGAAAATTCATCTAACCTTGGAAAGAGATGCAAACAATGAGGAAGCTGCCATTAGATCTATGGTTCAAGTGATGAAGACCAAGTTCATGAAATACTGGAAACTGTCGTACTTGAGCATTTGTCTTCCGAGTCATTCTTGACCCGAGGTACAAATTCAAATTCTTGGAGCTGTGCTTGAAATCCGGACTTGAAACCGAGGCTACAAAATATCTTACTAAGGTGAAGAAAACATTCAAGGATCTCTTCACTCGAATACTCTTCACATGAAGATGACTCAACACTAAAGAATGACCAAGGAACCAGCAGTGTAGCAACTATCGATAACCCATGGGAACAATGGAATAAACAAGTTCAAGAAGAGCAACAAAATCGAGCAAAGCTGACTGAACTTACTATATATTTGAAAGATGCTGTTCACCCTCAAGAAGAAGGGTTTGATATACTATGTTGGTGGTCTGCAAATGCACATAAGTATCCCATTATTTCTCGCATAGCAAAGGATGTATTGGCTGCACCAGTATCAACCGTAGCTTCTGAGTCCGCCTTCTCCACCGGAGGAAGAATACTAAGTGACTATAGGAGCCATATGATAGGCTCTACTATAGAGGCATTAATTTGTCTTCAAGACTGGTTGCGGCCTCCCGGTAACTAACTCTCTCTTATTGATATCTAACATTGTTTGGTGTTAAGCTTTGCTATAACTAGTATCGTTTTATGTCATTCCAGGAACTACTCATGTCAACACAATAACAAGTGATGTTGTTTATGCAAAACGTGCTGATATTTATGGATCAAGGGATGATATTTTTGAGGAATGATTGCAACATTAGGTAAGCATTGGTATTTTTCTCTTTTCATTTAGCATCTTGTTTAGCGGAATTAGTCAGTCTGATACAAAAACAAGAGATGAGAAAGAATGGTTCTATTTCTGCTCACAGGTCAACAAAAAAGACCTGCAAAAACAGTGCTTCTGGCGTGTAATGTTCAGAGTTTATGTCTAGTTCCATTGCAATCTAGTTCTGTCTAGTTCATGTGTTCCTTTCAGAGATGTGCATGCTAGTCTGTAAAGTTGGCGTTGTCTGGACTAATTCTGTAGTTCAGCAAACCTTTTTTTCAAACATCGCTAGTTTGGTTTTGACATTTCACATAATAACCTGTTTTTCCTTTCAATCAATTGAATTTTATAACGTCTTGTGAATTGGACATGCCTCATATAATTTTGCTATATGATCTCTTGACAAGTGAACACAACCTGAATTGCAGGTTACATCATCATTACCTCTTCAGCGGTGGACGAGACCAGCCAGTTCATCACTGCAGCCATGGACACCTCCATCGACAGCTACTAGTGGTTTTCCAGCGCAGCTCTTTGGTTTCTTGAGTTGGTTCATAGCTCTTTTTTTTTTGATTTAGCCAAAGGATCAGCAGAACATTTTGTTGTAGGAAAAAGGTCAGGTTTTGGTTTTGGTCTCTAGATTCAGATAATCTGGAAGGAGTGTGTTGTCTCCCTGCATTATTACTTCTGTCATCCCACTGTCCCTTAGTTGCTACTACTCCATGTCAGGTTTTCTGTTTGCATGTTATGCTACTCTTTTGTTTTACTCTGAAACGGAATGTGTTATGCAAGAGTAATCTAGTCTTTTGTTTCACCCAACTTGATTTCGTTGTGGGTGAACATCTCAAGCATCACCAAGGTCAGTACTCAGTAGGTGTAAAATGATCGTTGTCAACACTGTGTCAGTCTACTAGTAGCTAGCTGCGGCGATCGATCAGCTAGCTAGCAAGCAACTTCCGATCGACCAGCCAGCTAAGTGCTCTGACCGTGCTAATGCGGGATAATGCGGGATGATGCAGATTGTCGCAGTGTCCCGCGCTAAGTCTAGCGGTATGTAGCGGCAAGCTGCCAGAGTCCGCAAAACTTCCTCTGTCCCGCTCTGTTCTGTAGCGGCTAGCCGCAACCCGCCCCGCCTGCAACCTTAGCTGATACAATTCCCCTGAACCGCCGTCATACTCACTGTTGCCGCCATCCAAGAGCTCTACGCCACCGCAGGTTACTCCAGGGTCAGCCCCAAACTATGGCCGCCAGCCCCGTGCGCCCACATGACGCACTCCGGCACCATCGTCCTCTTCTTCCTCTGTCGCGCCAAGCGCATAGAGCATCACCACCAAGTCTGCTCGACTGCTGTGACGCGTCGTTGACCCGCTCGGCTCTGTCCCTCCGTGGCTCCGTCTGCAACTTCGATGAGCGATCCCGATTTTTGTGTGTCCCCTGTTTATGCGTGCAGAGAAGTCAAAGTATGTGGCGCCAGCGCTGCCTGCGAAGCGGGAGGTGCTGTACGCTGGTACATGCTCACCGCTGCGCCTAATAGCCAGAGGCTGCCTGAAGCGACGACGAGCTTGGATTAGCTCTGCTTCTGCGGCTCATCGACGCTTCTGTGATCCTGATGCAGGAACACCGGCCTATTCTGAAAACTTGCGTACTGAATTTGGGTTGGTGTCTCCTTTCTAGAAAGTTATACTAAACCTGCGATAAATCTCTAAGGTGGTACTATGGAGTTACCTATCTCCATCTATCTGTTTTGTACAAGAGCAAATTGGTGCTTTTATGATGATAAAATAGATGGGAAACAAGCTAATGTAAACTGTGCAATACAATAATTTTCCTTGTTTATATTTACAACATTGATTCCTAATGCTACTGGTAAGCTGAAGATTGCAATTTGAAAGCATCAGCAATTCAGCATAGTGCTAATGCGTGTCAACTAGGAGTAGGTGGTAATTAGCTAACTGAAGAAAAGACAAAGTAGCCCTATACGGATAGATACTTGGAAGGAACAAAAGGATCAAATCAAGAGCTAGAATTGACTAAGAGGAGAACGTAGATTGTGTATCTTTTGTATGGTGAATATGATGATAATGGATAAAATTGACATATTTGTTCTGTCGCTAACTAATAAATAAAGTATGCACAAATTGAAAGTTGATTTTCTTTTTGGATCGAAAGTAGATCAGTTTCGGTAACTTTCGTCCTGTGTAGGTCAGGCTATTCATATTCCTCTTTGAAATAGGCTTATTAATATAGCAACCACGATACAACAAGTATGATGGGACGACAGCACAACCAAGTCCAAAAAAATCCACAGAGAAAAAGAAAAATAAAAAAATGCCAACACCGGCAGTTCGACAAGAATGAGGACGACCCGCCACCGATGCGTCCTCCGGAGAAGTCCTACCACGCTCCTAGCACTCCGAATCGTCGCATACCAAACAACACCTTCAACAAGGAGAACGACGACGATGTCGCTGTTGTCCGAACCAATCCTAGAGTTTCACGCGGTATACGGAGGGGATTGGGATTGGGGCGGTGGTGGCAGGAAGGTAAGGTGGCGCCCTCAGGCGTCGCCGCGTTGCTGTCGGTCGAGCCAACATGGATTTCTCCCAACCCCCAACACCACCATCCCGGCCAATCCGAAGTGCTCTACCTAGCCTTCTGCCAACAAGCACACGCCACCATGGTGTTCAAGCCATCCTCACTGTTTCTCTGTGGTCCTCGACGCAGGGCCTAAGAAGGGTGCCAAAAGGCAGCAGGCCGGGGGAAGCAGCACAATAGCCTATCGGGAGGTAACTACCTCCACCGCCTTCGCGGGAGCCGACGGAACATGGCCGCAAGGACAAACCAGGCCCAAACTAGCCCGCTAGGTCCCCGCTGCCAAGCTGCAGCAAGCTAGCCGTATAGTTGCCTCCACCCTGCCACCACCGCCCCACCAGCAACACGTCCTGGGAGCACCGCCACCAACCAAGGGGGCTACGGCCCGCCCAACCCATATGGGGCCCAAACTGGCCCAGATCTAGGCCGAGCAGGGACCGCCGCAATCCCCAGCTGCGCCATGCCACCGCCAATGGCAGCGCCGCTGCGTCTCTCCACGCCAGCCTGCCGTCAGCCTGAAGCCACCGCAGCCAGCCTGAGTCCCTCACGCCCATGTCCATGCAACGGGTGAGGTCAGCCCCTCCACCGTCGGCACCGCACGGGCAAGGCCGTGTATCTCAGGCTGACGACGGCGGCAGGAGAGAGTGGGGGGAGGGCTGGAGGAGGGCGGAGAGGTTGTGTGGCCCGGCCACCGTGGGGGGCGGCGCGGGTCGCGAGAGGGGCAAGCATGCTCATGTTCCATCAGCAACGAATCCACAAGCAATGGCACTCCGTTAAAAGCACAGACTTTTACCTCTGCAGCCCAAGGCATCAACATCGAGTGGAAGTCGAGGAACAACAACGAAACAAACATATTTTTAGTTCATCCATTCAATTTATTAACCATATATTTAAAGCGTCGTAGAGAAACAAGAGGGGAGGAGAGGAAAACCTGAGATCCGCTGCAACGCGCGGGCATTTAGCTAGTATACCTAGAATTTGCGTGAGGCAGTAGGCGTCGTATGGTATGAACAATGCACTTTTTGTTGTGCGACTCTAAGTGGTGTGAAAACACAAGAAAAGGTTGCCTTCTCCTTTTGTGCGGCCTACGGTGACTCCTCACTTCGTAAGTAGAGAATGTGAATGATGATAAATGCATAGATACATGAGTGTCGAAGACTACATTTTTATATTTATTTTGGAAAACAAAAATTCAAAATGAAATACCTTTGGCTAGCGGTAGCCGTCTGCCACTCGATTCGGGGGAGAGTCAACCGGCTTTCCTAACGTCCAATCCACTTAAGTGGAAATGTCCGACGTGTTTGGTCATCGCAACAAAAACCTACCACATGTAACAATGTTTGTGTCTTTATACAACATCAATCGCTATGTTTGTTTCTATAGTCGGTAATATTCGTAAAAAGATTGCACCATTTTAATGCATCTATGTACCAAAAAGCAATAATGTATGCAACAAATTCTAACTTAGTTGCAACAAACATGAAAATAGGGTCGTTGTTAGCAAAATAGTAACCAACATTGAAAAGAAACATGTTTGCAACATTGGATAAACTCTTTGTAGCATACATAGAGATCGTTGCAACATTTTACAGGCAGGTACAGAACAGAAAAGACAAGCTTTCAACAAACCACAACAACATTCGCAACATCGGAACCCCCCCAAATACAATAATGGTAAACCTACAGACTCTTACTTACGGGATGATGTGGTTGGAGGTGGAGCAAGCGAAGGAGAATTGATCGGGGCAACCGCTGATTCTCTTGCAACACACAAGCCCATGTAGTGTCCGTAAACTAATTCTGTAGATTGATTCCGGTATAGCATTATTGAAAAAAATATTGTAAGAGCAAAATTCACACCCCAAGTTTTGTGTGTTTGATGACAACACTTGAGTAATCTCACCGTGTGTCTTGAGTATCATTGTTAGATTTGCAAGTGCACGGTGACCTCGCTGGATACGTCAAGATCGGAAGACTGAAGCGTAGTTGATAGGTTTTCTGGTTTTGTGTGTGTTTAGCGAGGTAACATGGTTGGAGAGAAAAAGGGAAGAAAACCAGTTTTAGCCAGGCCGGTACTACCGGTAGCTGTAGCGGTAGTACCGCTACCCCTATAGGTACCGCCCCACGGTACCGCTCTGAGTTATGCGCCGAAACTGACCCACAGTACGAGTTGCGGTACCTCTGCAGTACCTGGAGCGGTAGTACCGCTCACGGGACTGCCCAGGTACCGTAAACGAGTTACGGCTGTACCGCCCTGGTACCGTTTCGAGTCCAGTAAGGTTTGGACCCTGTTGCGGTACCTCGAGCGGTAGTACCGCCGGTTCGTTCGTCCTATTCTGATATTCGGGACCAAGAGGTACTGGATTCTCTTTCGGATAGGCCCTGAAAGGAGAAGAAAGGCTGAAATGCCTCTGCGTCCTTTGACCAGATCTGGGGGGATTTCGAACTCAGAGCGGTAGTACCGCTTCCCTGAAGCGGTAGTACCGCTTAGACAAAAACTGGACATAACGGTTGGATTTGGAGGAGCCTATTTAAGGGCCCCTTCTTCCCCAACACGTTTTTATCTCTTCCCTCTCTCCCTCCTCCATTGTTGCTGAGCTTAATCCTTGAGGATCTCCTTCACCATCCAACCAATCTTGCCCAAACTTTGAGGATTGGTGGAGGAGACCCCGATCTATAGTTCTACCAAGAGAGATTTCACCAATACTAGCTATTCCTTAGAGGATCTTGGTGGTAGGGTTCCTTTAGTGGAGCATTGGAGAAGAGTTCCTTGGTGGAGCATTAGAAGGGTTCCTTTGGTGGAGCATTGGAAGAGTTCCTTGGTGGAGCATTGGAAGGTTTCCTTGGTGGGGCATTGGAAGGGTTCCTTTGGTGGAGCATTGGAAGGGTTCCTATGGTGCAGCATTGGAGATGTGCAGCTATGGAGTCTAGCTTGGTGATGTACTAGCTCCATAGGGTGTTGGGAGCATCCTTGTTGTGGAGCTCGCCCCAACCTTGTGAAGGAATCACCGCCTCGACCGGTGCCTTAGTGGAAGAGGGAGAGCACCTTCGTGGAGCTCTCTCGAGGAAGAAGGTGAGGCCTTCCTTTGTGGTGTGGCCGCCTAGTCTCTTGTGTGAGACTAGCACCTCCTCAACGCAGACGTACTTCCTATTGTGGAAGGAACTGCGGGAAACAAACCTCGACTCGCCTCGCGCCCCCCGGTTGTCTCGCTCCTTAGTCTCGTTATCTTGTTGATTCCTTTACTTGTTGCACTTGTCCGATAATCATTGTAGGATCACCCCTATTGCTAAAGTTCGCACCTTTACCTTCTGTTGCATAAAAATTGAAAAAGACTAAAATTTGCCGTAGCGACATTCACCCCCCCCCCTCTTGTTCGCTACGATCCATTCAAGTGGTATCAGAGCGAGGTTTTCTTGATCGGGCTTTACCGCCTAAGAAATGGCCGAACAAGAGGCGGATAAGAATTGGTCACCTTCCCTTGTGCCACCCGCTCCATCATCTCCCATCGATTCCACGACGGCTACGTTGGATGACCTCAAGGAATTGGAGTCATCCATCGTTGCCCAAATGAAGGCGATGAAGATGGAGTTGGTTGTACAAAAACCAAACCCTCCACCAAAAGCTAACACCCTTCCTCTTGTTGATTTTGTCGTGCAAGCGACAAAAGATCCACAAAAGGAAGGGCTTGGGGAGACCGGCACTTCAACAAAAGGGAAGGATGATGAGACACCGGTTGCGGAACGTCTAAGGGGTTATCATGCGGTGTGATGTCTACGGGTGCTTCTATTCTTGTAGACAGTGTTGGGGCTCCAAGAGCAGAGGTTTGTAGAACAGCAGCAAGTTTCCCTTAAGTGGATCACCCAAGGTTTATCGAACTCAGGGAGGAAGAGGTCAAAGATATCCCTCTCAAGCAACCCTGCAACCACAAAGCAAGAAGTCTCTTGTGTCCCCAACACACCTAATACACTTGTCAGATGTATAGGTGCACTAGTTCGGCGAAGAGATAGTGAAATACAGGTGGTATGAATATATATGAGCAGTAGTAACGACACCAGAAAATAGCTTGATGCTACAACTGGCGTGTGGTTGATGGTGGTAATATGGCAGGCAGTACAGATGCAGTAGAACAGTAAACAAGCAGCGATAGCAGTATTTGGAAACAAGGCCTAGGGATCGTACTTTCACTAGTGGACACTCTCAACATTGATCACATAACAGAATAAATAGATATATGCTATACTCTACACTCTCTTGTTGGATGATGCACACCACTAATTGTGTAGGATTACACGAACCCTCAATGCCGGAGTTAACAAGCTCCACAATATTCGATATTCATGTTTAAATAACCTTAGAGTGCATGATAGATCTTTGCAATTACACCAAGTACTAACATAGCATGCACACTGTCACCATCACACTATGAAGGAGGCATAGATCACATCAATACTATCATAGCAATAATTAACTTCATAATCTACAAGAGATTACAATCATAACCTACGCCAAGTACTACACGATGCACACACTGTCACCTTTACATAGTGCAGGAGGAATAGAGTACTTTAATAACATCACTAGAGTAGCACATAGATTAATAGTGATACAAAGCACATTGCAATCATAAAGGGATATAAATAAGCACTTCACTATGCTATTCATAACAGTGAATAAGTATTCTGTGAAATATAGCCTAAGAGACCCACACGGTGCACACACTGTCACCTTTACACACGTGGGACAAGGAGTCTCCGGAGATCACATAAGTAAAATCCACTTAACTAGCATAATGACATCTAGATTACAAGCATCATCATATGAATCTCAATCATGTAAGGCAGCTCATGAGATTATTGTATTGAAGTACATAGGGAGAGAGATTAACCACATAGCTACCGGTACAGCCCTTAGCCTCGATGGAGAACTACTCCCTCCTCATGGGAGACAACATCGTTGATGAAGATGGCGGTGGAAATGGCAGCGGTGTCGATGGAGAAGCCTTCCGGGGGCACTTCCCCGTCCCGGCGGCGTGCCGGAACAGAGACTCCTATCCCCCAGATCGTGGCTTCGCGATGGCGGCGGCTCTAGAAGGTTTCTCGTACCGTGGCTTTTCTGTATCGATGTTTTAGGTCAGGGACCTTTATATAGGCGAAGAGGCGGAGTAGGAGGGCTGACGAGGCGACGACACAGTAGGAGGGCGCGGCCCACACCCTGGCCGCGCCAGCCTGGTGTGTGCGGCCCCCAGGGCTCCCCTCTGGCGGCTCTCGGGTGTTCTGGAAGCTTCGTCCAATTCTAAGACTCTGGGCGTTGATTTCGTCCAATTCCGAGAATATTTCCTTACTAGGATTTCTGAAACCAAAAACAGCAGAAAACAGGAACTGACACTTCGGCATCTCGTCAATAGGTTAGTTCCGGATAACGCATAAAATCATCATAAAGTGTGAACAAAACATGTAGGTAATGTCATAAAACAAGCATGGAACATAAGAAATTATCGATACATCGGAGACGTATCAGCATCCCCAAGCTTAGTTCCTACTCGTCCTCGAGTAGGTAAACGATAACAAAGATAATTTCTGAAGTGACATGCTACCAACATGATCTTAATCATACTATTGTAAAGCATATGAGATGAATGCAGCGATTCAAGACAATGGTAAAGATAATGATTAAACAACTGAATCATATAGCAAAGACTTTTCATGAATAGTACTTTCAAGACAAGCATCAATAAGTCTTGCATAAGAGTTAACTCATAAAGCAATAAATTCATAGTAAAGGCATTGAAGCAACACGAAGGAAGATTAAGTTTCAGCGGTTGCTTTCAACTTGTAACATGTATATCTCATGGATATTGTCAACATAGAGTAATATAATAAGTGCAATATGCAAGTATGTAGGAATCAATGCACAGTTGACACAAGTGATTGCTTCTTGAGATGGAGAGAAATAGGTGAACTGACTCAACATAAAAGTAGAAGAATGGCCCTTCGCAGAGGGAAGCATTGATTGCTATATTTGTGCTAGAGCTTTTATTTTGAAAACAAGAAACAATTTTGTCAATGGTAGTAATAAAGCATATGTATCATGTAAATTATATCCTACAAGTTGCAAGCCTCATGCATAGTATACTAATAGTGCCCGCACCTTGTCCTAATTAGCTCGGATTACCTGGATTATCACCGCAATACATATGTTTTAACCAAGTGTCACAAAGGGGTACCTCTATGCCGCCTGTACAAAGGTCTAAGGAGAAAGCTCGCATTGGATTTCTCGCTTTTGATTATTCTCAACTTAGACATCCATACCGGGACAACATAGACAACAGATAATGGACTCCTCTTTAATGCTTAAGCATTCAACAATAATTAATTTTCTCATATGAGATTGAGGATATTTGTCCAAAACTGAAACTTCCACCATGGATCATGGCTTTAGTTAGCGGCCCAATGTTCTTCTCTAACAATATGCATGCTCAAACCATTCAACTCATGGTAAATCGCCCTTACTTCAGACAAGACGAACATGCATAGCAACTCACATGATATTCAACAAAGGGTAGTTGATGGCGTCCCCCGGAACATGGTTATCGCACAACAAGCAACTTATAATAAATAAAATGCATAAGTACATATTCAATACCACAATAGTTTTTAGGCTATTTGTCCCATGAACTATATATTGTAAAGACAAAGGATCGAAATTTAAAGGTAGCACTCAAACAATTTACTTTGGAATGGCGGAGAAATACCATGTAGTAGGTAGGTATGGTGGACACATGTGGCATAGTGGTTGGCTCAAGGATTTTGGATGCATGAGAAGTATTCCCTCTCGATACAAGGTTTAGGCTAGCAAGGCTATTTGAAACAAACACAAGTATGAAGTGGTACATCAAAACTCACATAAAAGACATATTGTAAACATTATAAGACTCTACACCGTCTTCCTTGTTGTTCAAACCCTTACTAGAAAATATCTAGACTCTAGAGAGACCAATCATGCAAACCAAATTTTAGCAAGCTCTATGTATTTCTTCACTAATAGGTGCAAGGTATATGATGCAAGAGCTTAAACATAATCTATATGAGCACAACAATTGCCAAGTATCAAATTATTCAAGACATCATACCAATTACCACATGTAGCATTTTCTGTTTCCAACCATATAACAATTAACTAAGCAGTTTCAACCTTCGCCGTGAACATTAAAAGCTAAGAACACATGTGTTCATATGAACCAGCGAAGCGTGTCTTTCTCCCACACAAGCATGCATTTATTCAAACAAAAACAAAAATAAAAACAAACATACGCTCCAAGTAAAGTACATAAGATGTGATGGAATAAAAATATAGTTTCACTAGAGGAACCTGATAATGTTGTCGATGAAGAAGGGGATGCCTTGGGCATCCCCAAGCTTAGATGCTTGAGTCTTCTTGAAATATGTAGGGATGAACCACCGGGGCATCCCCAAGCTTAGAGCTTTCACTATCCCTGATCATATTGTATCATCCTCCTCTCTTGATCCTTGAAAACTTCCTCCACACCAAACTCAAAACAAACTCATTAGAGGGTTAGTGCATAATAAAAAAACTCACATGTTCAGAGGTGACACAATCATTCTTAACACTTCTGGACATTGCCTAAAGCTACTGGAAGTCAATGGAACAAAGAAATCCATCCCACACAGCAAAAGAGGCAATGCGAAATAAAAGGCAGAATCTGTCAAAACAGAACAGTCCGTAAAGAAGAATTTTATTGAGGCACCAGACTTGGTCAAATGAAAATGCTCAAATTCTATGAAAGTTGCGTACATATCTGAGGATCACTCACATAAATTGGTAGAATTTTCTGCGTTACCTACAGAGAATTAGGCCCAGATTCGTGACAGCAAGAAATCTGTTTCTGCGCAGTAATCCAAATCTAGTATGAACCTTACTATCAAAGACTTTACTTGGCACAACAATGCAACAAAATTAAGATAAGGAGAGGTTGCTACAGTAGTAACAACTTCCAAGACACAAATATAAAACAAAAGTACTGTAGCAAAATAAAAACATGGGTTATCTCCCAAGAAGTGCTTTCTTTATAGAAATTAAGATGGGCTCAGCAGTTTTAATGATGCACTCGCAAGAAATAGTAGTTGAAGAAAAAGAGAGCATCAAGAGGCAAATTCAAAACACATTTGAGCCTAACATGCTTCCTATGCATAGGAATCTTGTAAATAAACAAGTTCACGAATAGCAAAGTGACAAGCACAGGAAGATAAAACAAGTGTAGCTTCAAAAATTTCAGCACATAGAGAGGTGTTTTAGTAACATGAAAATTTCTACAACCATATTTTCCTCTCTCATAATAATTTTCAGTAGCATCATGAGCAAACTCAACAATATAACTATCACATAAAGCATTCTTATCATGAGTCTCATGCATAAAACTATTACTACCCACATAAGCATAATCAATTTTATTAGTTGTAGTGGGAGCAAATTCAACAAAGTAGCTATCATTATTATTCTCATCATCAAATATAGGAGGCATATTGTAATCATAATCAAATTTATCCTCCATAACAGTGGCACCAAAAGACTACTATCATTATAATCATCATAAATAGGAGGCAAAGTATCATCAAAGAAAATTTTCTCCTCAATTCTTGGGGGACTAAAAAGATCATGCTCATCAAAGCCAGCTTCCCCAAGCTTAGAATTTTCCATATCATTAGCAACAATGGTGTTCAAAGTGTTCATACTAATATGTTCCATGGTTTTTTTAATTTTCGCATCAAACCATCCATGTCTTAACTCAGGAAAAAGAATAAAAAGCTCCATGTTGCTTTCCATTATGCCAAACTAGTGTAAAACAAGAAACAAAAAGATGCAATTGCAGGATCTAAAGGAAATAGCTTCGAGTACTTACAACGGCGCCAGAAAATAGCTTAGTAGCCGAGATCCGGAGTGTGATTACCTTTTACCTTTCCTCCCCGGCAACGGCGCCAGAAAAGTATTTGATGCTGTCCAGGACTGGCGCGTGGTTGACGAGGGAGGAAATGGTGCAGCTTTCCTTCGTTCCCCGGCAACGGCGCCAGAAAAGTGCTTGATGTCTACGGGTGCTTCTATTCTTGTAGACAGTGTTGGGCCTCCAAGAGCAGAGGTTTGTAGAACAGCAGCAAGTTTCCCTTAAGTGGATCACCCAAGGTTTATCGAATTCAGGGAGGAAGAGGTCAAAGATATCCCTCTCAAGCAACCCTGCAACCACAAAGCAAGAAGTCTCTTGTGTCCCCAACACACCTAATACACTTGTCAGATGTATAGGTGCACTAGTTCGACGAAGAGATAGTGAAATACAGGTGGTATGAATATATATGAGCAGTAGTAACGGCACCAGAAAATAGCTTGATGCTACAACTGGCGTGTGGTTGATGGTGGTAATATGGCAGGCAGTACAGATGCAGTAGAACAGTAAACAAGCAGCGATAGCAGTATTTGGAAACAAGGCCTAGGGATCATACTTTCACTAGTGGACACTCTCAACATTGATCACATAACAGAATAAATAGATATATGCTATACTTACACTCTCTTGTTGGATGATGAACACCACTAATTGTGTAGGATTACACGAACCCTCAATGCCGGAGTTAACAAGCTCCACAATATTCGATATTCATGTTTAAATAACCTTAGAGTGCATGATAGATCATTGCAATTACACCAAGTACTAACATAGCATGCACACTCTCACAATCACACTATGAAGGAGGCATAGATCACATCAATACTATCATAGCAATAATTAACTTCATAATCTACAAGAGATTACAATCATAACCTACGCCAAGTACTACACGATGCACACACTGTCACCTTTACACCGTGCATGAGGAATAGAGTACTTTAATAACATCACTAGAGTAGCACATAGATTAATAGTGATACAAAGCACATTGCAATCATAAAGGGATATAAATAAGCACTTCACTATGCTATTCATAACAGTGAATAAGTATTCTGTGAAATATAGCCTAAGAGACTCACACAGTGCACACACTGTTACCTTTACACACGTGGGACAAGGAGTCTCCGGAGATCACATAAGTAAAATCCACTTAACTAGCATAATGACATCTAGATTACAAGCATCATCATATGAATCTCAATCATGTAAGGAAGCTCATGAGATTATTGTATTGAAGTACATAGGGAGAGAGATTAACCACATAGCTACTGGTACCGCCCTTAGCCTCGATGGAGAACTACTCCCTCCTCATGGGAGACAGCAGCGTTGATGAAGATGGCGGTGGAGATGGCAGCGGTGTCGATGGAGAAGCCTTCTGGGGGCACTTCCCCGTCCCGTCGGCGTGCCGGAACAGAGACTCCTGTCCCCCAGATCTTGGCTTCGCGATGGCGGCGGCTCTGGAAGGTTTCTCGTACCGTGGCTTTTCCGTATCGATGTTTTAGGTCAGGGACCTTTATATAGGCGAAGAGGCGGAGTCGGAGGGATGACGAGGCGACGACACAGTAGGGGGGCGCGGCCCACACCCTGTCCGCGCCAGCCTGGTGTTTGGGGCCCCCAGGGCTCCCCTCTGGCGGCTCTCGGGTGTTCTGGAAGCTTCGTCCAATTCTAAGACTCTAGGCGTTGATTTCGTCCAATTCCGAGAATATTTCCTTACTAGGATTTCTGAAACCAAAAGCAGCAGAAAACAGGAACTGGCACTTCGGCATCTCTTCAATAGGTTAGTTCCGGAAAACGCATAAAATCATCATAAAGTGCGAACAAAACATGTAGGTAATGTCATAAAACAAGCATGGAACATAAGAAATTATCGATACGTCGGAGACGTATCACGGTGCCACCACCAAATGATTACACCATAAACGTTCCAATTCCTATGCCGCATATCTTGTCGCATGGTTCACCACCGTTACTTGAGTCAAACAACTTTGAGAATTGGCAACTCTTAATGCGTTCTCATGTGCGCAACGCTTCTACCGAGCTTTGGCGTATCATTGAGGAGGGCTATTCACCACGAGATCCAAAGAACTTGACAAGAAGAGATGTGGTGGATGACCAACTCAACGCCACCGCCATCATTCACATGGCCATCACGCCCAAGGACCGTGCTCATATCCGCTCGCTCAAGACCGCCAAGGAAGCATGGGACAAACTTGAGAAGCTCTTCCTTGGAAATGCAAGCATCCAAAGCTCTCGTTTTGATGAAGTGAACAACATGGCCGACAACTTCGTCATGATTGAAGGAGAGTCCCCGAAGAAATGTATCGGTGTCTCATCGCTCTTGCCGTGCAAATGCAAGATCTTGGAGCAACGTTCGTGGATGACCATTGGATCAAGCGCAAGTTCTACAACGCTCTCCTCCCTTATGAGGAAGTGAAGTTGACGGCCATCCGCCAAAACGCCTCCTTCCGTACTATGACATCCGATGAAGTCCTTAGCGAAGTCATCGCTTTGGACATTTCCAAGAAGAATGCGGAGGATCTTGTTGCTCGCGCCCACAACTCCCGCAAGCCCAACCTTGCATTGAAGATGAAGGTGCATGAAGCTAGTGAAAGCGATGAGGATCCCGTTGAGTGGGGACCGGATGATCATCTCAAGATCAACTATCATGAGCACATGGCTCTCGCCGCCAAGAAATTTTGGGATGGAAACATGTCCCGGAGCACAAGACCAAGAAGATCACGTGATTCTCCAAGAAGTTTCTCCAAGAGCCCAAGGGAGGGGCCAAGGGGAAGAACATGCTACAATTGCGGCGACAAGAATCATTTTGTCGTGGATTGTATGTTTGAGAGAAGAGAAGATCATGGTGGAAGGCTTATCCCCGAGGATAAGTTCAAGTCACTCTCCAAAGGATTCTCCAAGTTCTCCCCAAGGTCCGATGACGACAAGGTCTCCTCCAACAAGAAGCCTAGAGCCTTCATCATTCGAGAAGAGTACTCCTCCGATGAAGATGGAGAACATGAAGACAAGCGCTCCAACAAGGAAGGAGAGGGAGTGGCCGCCATCGCCATTTCCACTCCCTGTATCTCCCTCTTCGACTCTCCTAATGAGAACCTCGTCACCAACAATGCTCGTTGCCTTATGGCAAAGGTATCCACGGAGGTAAAATCCCCTTCCAAACCATCATCTTCAACTAATGCCTTATATATTGATGATGTCACTAGTCTCACCGTTAAACGTGAGATTATGGGTTTGGATTCTTTGGATTCTTTTCTCACTAACATGAAAGGGGATACCAAGATTCATGTTGGGGCTCTCTTAGCCCAACTTGGTGCGGCACACGATCTTATTGAGGAGAGGGAGAGGTTGGAAAGGGAAGCGGCACTTGAGTTTGCCAATCTCAAGGAGGAGCTTGATGATGAACGAAATCTTCGCATGTCTCTTGAAGCTAGCGTCATCGTCCTTGAAGAAACCAAAGAAGCTATTGTCTCTCAACTCACCAAGGATCGAGACCATGCTCTTGAGTTGATTGGCGAGCTCAAAAAGGAGATGCTCTCTCTCAAGGAAGCCAACAAAGGGAAAGATGATGAAGACCCCAATCCTTGTCATGATGAGCTTGTGGATCATGTTACTTCCTTGAAGAGGCACAATGCTCTTCTCTTGGAAGTCAATGCTCTTCAAGAAGAAGCCTTGGATGAATATTACCGCTTGTTCAAAGAGAAGACCTCATGTTGCAACCATGAAGAAGAAATTGCCGCTCTTGAGATCACCAAGGCCAAGCTATTGAGTTTGAGTAGCAAGCAAGAAGAGTCTTTGGTGGAATGTCTCAGCATGAGCAAGGAGAAAGACACATGTTGTGATCATGAGGAGGAAATTACCGCCTTGAAGAGAAGGGAAGCCAAGCTCATGGAGGTTAACTCCATGCAAGAAGAAACTTTGAAGGAGTACTTTCCTTTGAGCAAGGACCGTGCATGTTGCACTCATGAAAGTGACATTGCCAAGATGGAGAATGACAAGCGCTTGCTCATGAAGATGAACGCTCTCCAAGAAGAAGCTTTGATGGAACACTTTCGGGTGAACAAGGCAAAGGAGGTCCAAGTGTTTGATATTTGCCATCCCCACCCGGAGCATGAAGACGAAGTCAATCGCTTGAAGGCCAAAGTTGATAGACTCCAAGTTCAAGCCAAGTACTTGGAAGGAATCATTGAAGCTAAAGATGGAGCCAAAGAGGGCTCGTGCAATGAAGGAGGAGTGGCTACCAAGCCAAAGGGAAAGAGGAAGAAGAGGACCAAGAAGAAGAAGAACAAGAAGAACATGGAGACCAACTTTGAAGAGAGCAATGCTAGCTCAAGAAGGGATGGAGTACCCAACTCTGCCTCGACGGGTTTCGCCGGCTCTAACAACCCTTCTCATGTTCTTTTTGTTGATTACTATGGACATATTCGTGCTCGCTTTATTGGTCCTCAAAAGGACAATGTTGATTGGACTATTTGGGTTCCCAAACCCCTTGTTACTAACATGCTAGGACCCATTGAAAAATGGGTACCTAAATCCAAGACTTGATTCCTTGTAGGACTATGCTTCCGGTGGTGCTAAATGGGTGGTTGATAGTGGAGCCACAAGTCATATGACCGGAAGCAAGGATATTGTTGTCGACCTCGTGCCTTCTCTTTCTACCGTATCATATGGCGACAACACGTGCTCTAAGGTATTGGGTCTTGGCAAGGTGGTGGTAACACCCGACATCTCACTTGTGAATGTTCTTCTTGTCGAGACCCTTGGTTACAACTTACTCTCCGCTCATCAAATTGCTCGTATGGGTCTATGCACTTTCTTTGATGAACATATGGTGGTCCTCTTGTGGAGCAAGACACTCAATGTAGCTTTTGTTGGATATGTAGAGAACGGGTTGTATGTTGTCGATTTCTCCGGAAAGACAACATACTCCGCTCTTTGCCTATTCGCCAAAGGTGACAAGGGTTGGTTATGGCATCGCTGACTAGCCCATGTCAACATGAGGACTTTGCAAAGTCTCCACAAGGGTGGCCACATTCTCGGACTAAAAGAAGATGTCTCATTCGATGAAGATGATAGATCCTTGGAGGAGCGAAGTGCTTCTTGTGAGAAAGGAGATGCAATTCCCCCAGATACCATAGGAAGGATGGGTGTTGGCATTCGCCGACCTCAAGAGCTACCTTCCATGAGTACCGGGGAAGGACCAAGTTCCACCCAAGTGGAGCCATCTACACCACAAGGCCAAGCTTCTTCCGTTGATCTTACAAATGCAAGTCAACCTCTACACCAACCTCAAGTTCAACCTCAAACCCAAGATCAACCTCGACATCTACAACAACAATCAAGTCCAAGTTCACCTCAACAAGCTCAAGAACAACATTCACCGCAAGCTCATCTACCTCAACAACCAACATCAAGTGACCAAGGTCAAGCTTCAAGTTCTTCTTCGAGTGGTTCGAGGATAATCTTTATGAACAATACTATTCCCAATACCCCCGAGCCGTCCGGATCTCATGACAATGATGCCTCTTTCAATGACAATGGAGGTCAAGACGAGGACCTAAACCGTGATGAAGGCCAAGAGGACTCACAAGAATCATCTCCTTTAGCCGACACTCGTCGTGAAGACCCTACTAAAAGACACTTGCATCTCAAGTCTCATTCCTTGCAAAATATCCTTGGTGATCTAAAGAGAAAAGTTACCACCCGGAGGCAACTAGCAAACTTTTGTGAGCACCACGCCTTTGTCTCTAGGGCGGAACCACTTAAAGTTAATGATGCTCTCAAAGATCCCGATTGGTTGAATGCAATGCAAGAGGAACTCAACAACTTCAAGAGGAATGATGTATGGACTCTCATGAAGCGACCCGATCATTGCTGCAATGTTATCGGCACCAAGTGGATCTTCAAGAACAAGCAAGATGAAAGTGGCACGGTCATCCGCAACAAAGCAAGATTGGTGGCACAAGGCTATTCTCAAGTCGAAGGCGTGGACTTTGGTGAAACCTTTGCACCCGTTGCAAGGCTTGAGTCCATCCGTATCCTTTTGGCCTTTGCCTCACATCATGGCTTTAAGTTGCAACAAATGGATGTTAAGAGTGCTTTTCTTAATGGTCCTTTACATGAGGAGGTATATGTGAAGCAACCCCCGGGGTTCGAGGACCCCCATTTCCCGGACCATGTCTTCAAGCTCAAAAAGGCCCTATATGGTCTCAAACAGGCTCCTAGAGCTTGGTATGAGCATCTCAAGGAGTTGCTTGAAGACCGTGGTTTCGAAGTGGGGAAAATCGATCCCACTCTTTTTACTAAGAAGGTCAATGGGGAGCTTTTCGTATGCCAACTCTATGTAGATGACATCATATTTGGCTCTACTAACACAAAATTCAATGATGAGTTTGCTATGTTGATGACAAATAGGTTTGAGATGTCAATGATGGGTGAACTCAAGTACTTTCTTGGGTTCGAGATCAAGCAAATGCGACAAGGCACCTTCATCAATCAAGCAAAGTACCTCCAAGACATGCTCAAGCGCTTTGATATGAAGGACGCCAAGGGGATTGGAACTCCGATGCAACTCAAGTGTCAACTCTCTCTTGACGAGGCCGACAAGGCGGTGGATACCAAGCTCTACCGTTCGATGATAGGTTCGCTTCTATACCTTTGTGCCTCTCGCCCGGATATAATGTTAAGCGTTGGTATGTGTGCACGGTTTCAAGCAAATCCGAAGGAAAGCCACCTTGTGGCAGTCAAAAGGATCTTTCGATATTTAGTTGATACCCCACACTTCAGACTATGGTACCCAAGGGACACGGACTTTGCTTTGATTGGTTTCACCGACTTCGATTGGACGGGTGACAAGATTGATAGGAAGTCTACATCCGGAGCGTGTCACTTTCTTGGAAGATCTTTGGTGTGTTGGTCCTCGAAGAAGCAAAATTGTGTCTCCGTCTCCACCGCGGAAGCCAAGTATATTGCCGCGGCGAGTAGTTGTGCTCAAATCTTGTGGATGAGGCAAACCTTGCGGGATTATGGACTCGAGTATAGCAAGGTGCCTCTTTTGTGTGACAATGAGAGCGCAATCAAGATCGCCTACAATCCGGTTCTCCATGGCAAGACGAAGCACATTGAGATACGGAACCACTTCATTCGAGATCACATTGCTCGCGGAGATATTGTACTGTCCTATATTGGCACCAAGGAGCAATTGGCGGACATCTTCACGAAGCCCTTGGATGAGAAGCGTTTTATTGAGTTGAGGCATGAGCTAAATACCATTGATCCATCGAACTTTGCTTGACCGTCGTGCGCACATACCACTCCTAACCTTTATATCTAGATGAAAGGCACGCATGAACATAGGGGGAGTGCGGTTTAAATCCATTGAGCTATCCCTCCCCCATAATGCATAAAGAAATCCAAAACATTTGCTATTTGTCAATTAAGTGACTTATGAGCTTCATGTTGAGTTGTAGTCCGTGAGTCCTAGATACATCTACGCGACCTCACACTACTATACTCTTACACGGTGGCTTCGGCCACCAACACCCCCTCTTTGAGGGTTTTTCGGTTCCTTGTGTTTCATTGTGACCTTCTTTTGTCTTTCTTCTTTGCTTTCTTTTTCTTGTTTTTGGAGAACCACTTCCAAGCCTGTTCTCTCGTGATTTTTGCAAGCTTGGTTGTATGTTCTTTTTCTCCATCCTTCTAGGTTCTTTACCCTCCTTTTTGGTGTTCCGATGCCAAAGGGGGAGAAGTTCCTAGGTGGATGGGGACCTTTGTTGTTTGTAGCCGTTTGGTTCTAGTTTCTTATCTTTTCTTATGGCTACATCAACAACTCTATGGAGGCATCTTATTGTGAGTTTGGGTATTCTCAAGGCTATGGTATGCTATCTTCACCCAAATCTCCGTGCATGACCTTATGTTGTCTCCATATTGTGCATATGCTATTAGAACATGTCGTTTATCTATGTTGCATATGTGCTTGGTTTGTAAAAACTAGGGGGAGTGATGTCTCTATAACATGTGTATTTGTATTCAAATACATATTCATGATATGCACATGTGTAGGGGGAGCTCCATCGAGTTTTTGCAAATCTAAGTATCTCATCATAATATCATATGTTGTTTTCAACTCTTGTGTTGTCATCAAACACCAAAAAGGGGGGGATTGTAAGAGCAAAATTCACACCCCAAGTTTTGTGTGTTTGATGACAACACTTGAGTAATCTCGCCGTGTGTCTTGAGTATCATTGTTAGATTTGCAAGTGCACGGTGACCTCGCTGGATACGTCAAGATCGGAAGACTGAAGCGTAGTTGATAGGTTTTCTGGTTTTGTGTGTGTTTAGCGAGGTAACATGGTTGGAGAGAAAAAGGGAAGAAAACCAGTTTTAGCCAGGCCGGTACTACCGGTACCTGTAGCGGTAGTACCGCTACCCCTATAGGTACCGCCCCATGGTACCGCTCTGAGTTCTGCGCCGAAACTGACCCACAATACGAGTTGCGGTACCTCTGCAGTACCTGGAG
Organism: Lolium rigidum; assembly: GCF_022539505.1. Taxonomy (NCBI): domain Eukaryota; kingdom Viridiplantae; phylum Streptophyta; class Magnoliopsida; order Poales; family Poaceae; genus Lolium; species Lolium rigidum. Next base: position 79,189,466 of record NC_061512.1, on the reverse strand, counting down.
CGGTAGTACCGCTCACGAGCGGTAGTACCGCTCACGGTACTGCCCAGGTACTGTAAACGAGTTACGGCTGTACCGCCCTGGTACCGTTTCGAGTCCAGTAAGGTTTGGACCCTGTTGCGGTACCTCGAGCGGTAGTACCGCTCTGCATCCTTTGACCAGATCTGGGGGGATTTCGAACTCAGAGCGGTAGTACCGCTTCCCTGAAGCGGTAGTACCGCTTAGGCAAAAACTGGACATAACGGTTGGATTTGGAGGAGCCTATTCAAGGGCCCCTTCTCCCCCAACACGTTTTTATCTCTTCCCTCTCTCCCTCCTCCATTGTTGCTGAGCTTAATCCTTGAGGATCTCCTTCACCATCCAACCAATCTTGCCCAAACTTTGAGGATTGGTGGAGGAGACCGCGATCTATAGTTCTACCAAGAGAGATTTCACCAATACTAGCTATTCCTTAGTGGATCTTGGTGGTAGGGTTCCTTTAGTGGAGCATTGGAGAAGAGTTCCTTGGTGGAGCATTGGAAGGGTTCCTTTGGTGGAGCATTGGAAGAGTTCCTTGGTGGAGCATTGGAAGAGTTCCTTGGTGGAGCATTGGAAGGGTTCCTTGGTGGGGCATTGGAAGGGTTTCTTTGGTGGAGCATTGGAAGGGTTCCTATGGTGGAGCATTAGAGATGTGCAGCTATGGAGTCTAGCTTGGTGATGTACTAGCTCCATAGGGTGTTGGGAGCATCCTTGTTGTGGAGCTCGCCCTAACCTTGTGAAGGAATCACCGTCTCGACCGGTGCCTTAGTGGAAGAGGGAGAACACATTCGTGGAGCTCTCTCGAGGAAGAAGGTGAGGCCTTCCTTTGTGGTGTGGCCGCCTAGTCTCTTGTGTGAGACTAACACCTCCTCAACGTAGACGTACTTCCTATTGTGGAAGGAACTGCGGGAAACAAACCTCGACTCGCCTCGCGCCCCCGGTTGTCTCGCTCCTTAGTCTCGTTATCTTGTTGATTCCTTTACTTGTTGCACTTGTCCGATAATCATTGTAGGATCACCCCTATTGCTAAAGTTCACACCTTATCTTCCGTTGCATAAAAATTGAAAAAGACTAAAACTTGCCGTAGCGCCATTCACCCCCCTCTTGTTCGCTACGATCCATTCAAATATGACCCCCAACACTGATTGCGGAGATAACGTCTTGGTCGATTCGAGATTTGTGAGTCCCGAATCCGCCACACCGGAGGTTCGTCGGAGCCAGATAGGGTGTAATGCTGACTTATCCTCTTGCGGGGTCAATTTACACAAAAATGACCCTTTTGAGTAAGAATTGCACAAAATAATCCTCCAGCCAAACTATTTCACGCGCCCTTTTGTATAGCGCCCTTCGTAAGGGCGTCACATCCTTCTGTGTGGCGCCCACACAAAAGAGTTAGAGATGTGAAATAGTTTGGCCGAAGAGATCATTTCTCTACTTTGTTTTTTCCCATAAAGGCTTATTTTTGTGTAAATCTCCTCTTGCCGGGTTTCGTATTTTCCAGAATGAAGACAAAGATTTCGTGTTTTAGAATTTTTCCAATTTTATTTATTGTTTGGGCTCACCAATCCATTTTGTTTTTTTTGCCTTCGCTTGGTTCGGTCATCGTGTCGATTTGATCAATCGGTCAGACCCTCACTCGTCTGCTCCAGTGGGGGAGAGAGAGACGGGAAAGGAAAGCCCGGCGGCCTCCCGTCGAGCTTCTCGCCGCCGGCCCGCGCGCGCCGCATCACCGCCGGACTCTCCACACAGCCGCACAGTCAGCGACCCACCAGCGACCCGGCAACCCCCGCCGGCGTCTCGCTCCCACGGCCCCTCTCCGCCATCCGACCCATGGCGGCCCCGCTAGCCGCCGTCGTACGGCTCGCCACCGTCTCCCGCGCCCTGGTCCTCGCCCTCTCCCTGCTCGCTCGCCTCCTCTTCCGCCCCTACGACACCTCGGCCTCCCTCCACCCGCCCTGCCTCTCCTCCCCGTCCTCTCACAATTCCACCGCCACCGCCGCCGCCGCCGCCATCTCGTCCCTAGCAGTGTGGGACGGCGTCCACTTCGCCCGCTCCGCCGAGTGCGGCTACGAGTACGAGCAGTCGTTCGCCTTCCTCCCCCTCCTCCCCGCCTCCATGGCCCTCCTCTCCCGAACCCGTAAGTCACCTCGCACCGTCTTCTCCTTTCGTTGAGGTGCCCGCTTGATCTGATCTGGTGTTGCGTTTTTCTGGCGCCCAAGTGTTCGCCCCGCTGGTGCCGGTGCTGGGGTACAGGGCCGTGCTCGTCATCTCCGGCCATGTTCTGAACAACGTGGCGTTCGTTGCCGCCGCGGCATACTTCTACAGGTGACTTATGTTCTTCAGCAACTCACGTTTGGTTTCAATTTCTTTCAGTGTAATTAGGATTTCTAAATTTATAAGCCATTCTAGCTATAAGTGCCGTTTTAGGTTCCTGGAACTGTTCGACTGTGTTTGCCAGATAGGAATACCGGCCAACTTAAGGCTGTACGAAAAGAGCATGATGTGTCCGCTTCATTTTATTGCAGTGGTTCCCACGAATTTTCAGGCTGTTAGAGTGTATCCATTGTTTGATTGGTGCACATAATTGTCTCTCATTCATTTAATTGCATTTTTTCTAGTGTTCAAGTAGCTGCAACTAAATGCCCGCCATCAGTTTCAAGTTGTAGTGCACTCATTTCAAGTGCAGGATGACCAACTTCTAGTTCATAGATGTTCCCCTTTGCCTAGCATTTCCAATATGGCTAAACATTCTGCTTCTTGCAGATTGTCTGTACTGATCTTGAAGGACTCAGGAGCAGCCTACCGAGCGTCTGTTCTTTTCTGCTTCAATCCTGCTTCAGTGTTCTACTCATCACTGTAATTTTCTTTCTCTGTATGGCACAACTAGGAAAACAAATCACGTACTAACCATGAATTGAACATTAACATGTTTCTCTTTTTTTTGGGGTGTTTTGGCAGATATTCAGAAAGCCTTTATGCGCTGTTTTCGCTTGGAGGGCTGTTCTACCTGTTTTCCGGTGCCAATACCGTTGCAATGATAATGCTCGCCGTCTCTGGTTCCGCTAGGTCAAATGGAGCACTTAATGCTGGTTATTTCTGTTTTCAGGCTTTGCTACAAGCATATGATGCTGCTATACAGAAGAAAAGGCCTATAGTAAGTTTTATTTTAGTCTGTATGAACTTCGCTATTGTTTTGCATGGTGCTTATTATAACTAGCTGGAATGAAGAGGCTACATGGTTGAAGAGGATGTGATTCATCCCCACTCATACTCATACCACCCCTTCGGGGATTTTCACCAGAAAGTTTGAATAGATTCCCATAAAGTTCAATTTTAGGTGTGAAATTTGTGTACATGCGAAAATTGTGCAAAGTATATGATTATATGTGTGCTGTACAGTAGGACAAAAGATTGTACTCATATTACAAATGATGATGCCATCTTTTTTCCTTTCTTCTGTAGAGGCACATATCATCAAAATTGTCACAAAATCTGCATCTAGTAGTCTTTCACATGTCTTAGCAATATGATTAATTTATTTTACTTTGCTGAAGTTCCTGAGTTCAAAATGATCGAAATGCACACAAATGTGTGTGCATAAGTCATATCTTCTATATGGCCTTTTATGTTCCTTTGTTCTATGCAAAATTTCTGTTGGGCTACATAAGATGCTGTTAGGGAAGATGTGTGTATCTAACAACTTTACCTTTTTTTTTTTGGCCCAAGTTGGCAGTGCAGGCCCTTATCACTGGATTTTTGCGCTCCACTTTTATATTTATACCATTCTTTGCTTTCCAAGCATATGGATATTTAAACATATGCATACACGGGAACTCAGATGAGTTGAGGCCATGGTGCAAAGCAAAATTGCCCCTTTTGTACAGTTTTATTCAGAGCCACTACTGGTAATTATTTCTATCATAGCTTTATCAGCATTAGCTTCATAATTCATAAAACGTGAACACTGTTTTACACTAGTATTATTGGTTTTACTGTCTTCTTCTGCAGATTGTATTGTGTTTTGTCTCAGAACTCATATATAAATGTTATTTTATCCTTAACAAAGTTCTTTTTTGCGTGACTTAATAAATGGAGGAAAAGGACCATTTCTTTTATACAACCATGCATGTTCCACATTCATCTTTGTGGACTGTGATTTACCTGTTCCCTCATCCTTGTGGTCTATTTCACCGATAGTGTATGTCATATTGTCGTTAGGATACCATGCTTGGTATTTGGAACCCATGCTTGGGTTCTGTGCCCTATGTATAGGAAGCGGGCATAATACGTATGTGGGTTCTGAACCATGGATTAAGAATGTCCATATCCCATACAATTTACATAGCTTATACTGCTAAGCTTTGCTCTTTGATTAATGACTACTCTATTTTGACCACTTATGAGTCTCATGTTTTCATAAAATAAAAACTTGTGAGACTAATTATGCATGAGATTTACGCTATTTTCTCTTTCTTTTCAGGGGAGTTGGTTTCTTGAGATACTTTCAAGTGAAGCAGCTGCCCAACTTTCTTTTAGCTTCACCAGTACTGTCCCTTGCAGTTTATTCTATAGCTCATTACACAAAAATGCTTCACCAACTCTTCCAGTCAAATAACATACACGAGAAGATTATTGCTACTGTTGAGGGGAGGTCAGTTGAATTATGCGAAAGCTCAGATGTTGCCACGGTGTTGAAGAGTGAATTTTCTAGTGGACTAAATAACAAAAGCCAAGGTACTATTGCATTCTCAGCTGTCAACATATTTTCTCTATTCTGAAAGATTATTGGGCACATCATCAAATTGATATTATTCAACTTTCTTAAAGATGCTATTTTCTCTGACTCGCAATGTATAAAGCCTATAAATAACGTGGAGTACCTTGAAGTTGATCTAGGAATTCGGAGAGTTCGAAGTGACCTGAGAAACAGGGAAACGGCATCAACTGAATGGGTTTGAATAAAGCTTTTATGTGTACCTAACTCTGCACTGTTTGAACAGCACACACTGAGGTTAAAAAGAGAAAATCTGCTGCCTCCGAGGCTACTTCGGCATCTTTAGAGAGCGACAGATCAACCGGTCGAATTCTGAAAGTTGATAAGGACGAGTGCCCCATACTAGTTCTTCCTTTCATTTTACATCTGACATTCATGACATTTACTGCCTTCTTCGTGATGCACGTCCAGGTCAGTATAGCGTTTGCAACTTAAAACAGAATTTATTTGTAGATGCTGCAGAGTCTATTACTTAAGCCTCCTCTGTTTTTTCCTTGGTCTAGGTGTCAACGCGATTTCTGTCTGCTAGTCCCCCGATCTACTGGGCTGCTTCGCGCATTTTGGTTTCTCCAAGGGGCTCGTCCAAGAGATGGGGATACTTCATCGTCGTTTACTTCATTGCTTATATTCTTCTAGGCAGTTTGCTCTTCCCCAACTTCTACCCGTTCACATGAGAACAGCTGCACAGTTACACGCAAACTGTATGAAAAAAACTGAGTGTGGAGGTTTTCCTAGGTAGAGGGTTCATGCACAATTGATGTATCTTTTGTTCCCTACAAATTTTCAGCTTAAAGAGAAAACCCGGGTTGAGCTTACTCGAAGGCCACTTATCACATATATACTTGATTATGAGCAAGGTCTGGTTGGACAGTGGACACTACGAAAGATTGCACAGAATCAACAAAGGATTTGATGGGCACTATGTCGAGAGTAGTGATTAGTGAGTAGCCACCGTTCAGTATGGATAGAACTTACGAGGTTAGCGACACGAAATGGTTGGCGTCACGATAGTACGTAGGTATCAGTGTCATTTAGAGTTTTGTCCAGACGTGTTCTCTCTTCATTTTCACTAATAGGAGTGTGCCGTCGTGTACTACTGTACCAGTCGTATAATTGCAGTTTTCTCATTCTGTTGTATCTATAGATAGACATTGCAGAACGGTGTTTTTTTTTTCCAAACCCATTTGTATGTACTATATGTTTTTTGCATTTTATTTACATAAAATTGTTAATTGCAAAAGAAGGTGAACGTTTAAATAATTTAGGCCAAGGTGAGAGGCTTTGTTGTAGACTCGGTGCAATCGTCAACTTGATATGCTACATTCAGCCCAGGGCAGTTAATGTACTTACGTTAAAAAAAACAGACAAGTGCCCAAAAATAGATCCATTTCCGTTCAAAATCTAAGACAACAGAAGCAAAGTAAAGCATATGACAATATATCAACATCTCATGAAGCCCGAAGGTATTATGCCTTGAAAAGAAACTTTAACCATGCATATAGCTACAGGCGATATCTAGTTATTCATCAACTGTGTAATATTCAAGTTAGATCAACGGGGATCCTGGAAAGGGCGAAACATCGCCACTTCATGTTCTTCAGAACCAGGCCAGCTGGACCCATAGTTGACTGGCCTGGTTTTCTAACTGTGTAGCACGAACAGGAGGTTTTAACTTTCTAGCGGGAACTGCAACTTCTCAAATATAAGAATCGCAACAACTGGTCCTGCGAAATCTCCAAGGGTACAACCTGCAAGCCATTGGACGACATAGTGTCAACTTATTTTGAATTGAACCAATACTAAGATGTGCTAAATCTGATAGTGATTCATTCAAGGCAGCAACTGTGCTAAATTCCTTCCAAGCAAACTAATGGACAGAGCTATAGATACTTAGCATATCTCAGGGTGACAAATCTAAGCTGAAAAAATAATAATCTGTGCTTAAAATCATTCAACAATAAATACGCAGAGGACACATTTTTCACTCATGGCAACATAAACAGCTGAAAACTTACAAAAAGGACCAAAATGCAGAAAGAGCATCACATGCAGAACAATAAAGGTAATTTAAGATTATTTTTAAGAAACCGAAAGATCTATTGAAAAGTCAATAAATTCATAAATAAAACTAGATGCTTTGGCAAAAGTTGCATTGTCTAGCACTTGAATAGACGGAAGAAAGGAGTCGTAACTCACCAATCCACTGGCCATGCATTGGATGCACGAGGGCACCAAGGCCTGCTCCAATTGAAATTAGTTACTTGCATTTACTTTATCTAGTTTGCTTTATTTACTATTGCTAAAATGGGTACTCCTGAAAATACTAAGTTGTGTGACTTCACAACCACAAATAATAATGATTTTTTATGCACACATATTGCTCCACCTGCTACTACAGCGGAATTCTTTGAAATTAAACCTCGCTTTACTCGAATCTTGTTATGCGAGAGCAATTTTCTCGGTGTTAGTTCTGATGATGCTGCTGCCCATCTCAATAATTTTGTTGAATTGTGTGAAATGCAAAAGTATAAGGATGTAGATGGTGACATTATAAAATTAAAATTGTTCCCTTTCTCATTAAGAGGAAGAGCTAAAGATTGGTTGCTATCTCTCGCCTAAGAATAGTATTGATTCATGGACTAAATGCAAGGATGCTTTTATTGGTAGATATTATCCCCTGCTAAAATTATATCTTTGAGGAGTAGCATAATGAATTTTAAACAATTGGATAATGAGCATGTTGCACAAGCATGGGAAAGAATGAAATCTTTGGTTAAAAATTGCCCAACCCATGGATCGACTACTTGGATGATCATCCAAACCTTTTATGCAGGACTGAATTTTTCTTCGCGGAACCTATTGGATTCAGCTGCTGGAGGTACCTTTATGTCCATCACTATTGGTGAAGCAACAAAGCTTCTTGATAATATGATGATTAATTACTCTGAATAGCACACGGAAAGAGCTCCACAAGGTAAGAAGGTAAATTCTGTCGAAGAAACCTCTTCCTTGAGTGATAAGATTGATGCTATTATGTCTATGCTTGTGAATGGTAGGACAAATGTTGATCCTAATAATGTTCCGTTAGCTTCATTAGTTTCTCAACAAGAATATGTTGATGTGAATTTCATTAAAAATAACAATTATGATAATTCTAGACCATATCCTGCTAATGGTAACTCTTATGGTAGATATGCTTCACCTAATGAGGAAAAGATGTTAGAAATTGAAAGATCCACCAAGAACTTTATGCAATCACAATAAGAGCAAAATAAATTGTTTACTAAAACTATGAATGAGCAATCTACCTTGTTGAAGAATATAGGAAATCAACTTGAAAATCTGAATATGGAGATCTCTGGGTTGCAAACTAAACTTGCAAATGCTGAAAACCGAATCTCATACATGTCTCACGTCACAATCTTCTTTAATTAATAAAATGGCTGCTAAACCTGAGGATATAGATAATAAAATTGTTACTACAGCAAATGCCATCCAAGTTAGAATTAATGAGAATATAAGATTGATGGCCGAATTGCGTGCTAGGTGGGAAAAAGAAGAAAATGAAAAAGAAGATAATATAGCTAAAGTTTGGACTATTACCACCACTAGCAATGCTAATGCTACACATGTTGTTGCACCTCCTACTAATAATGGTAAAAGAATTGGTGTTGGCAATGTTTCCACTTCTAATGCAAAGCGCGAAAAACTGCCTGAAACTGCTAAAACTGCTGAAACTGCCCGTGATAAAACAGCTGAAATTTTTTCCAATATTGGGGATAATGATCCCATTGCTTTAGATTATAATGGTTTGGATTTTGATGATTGCCATATCTCTGAAGTTATAAAGTTCTTACAAAAACTTGCTAAGAGTCCTAATGCTAGTGCTATAAATTTGGCTTTCACGAAACATATTACAAATGCTCTCATAAAAGCTAGAGAAGAGAAACTAAATCGCGAAACTTCTATTCCTAGGAAGCTAGAGGATGGTTGGGAGCCCATCATTAAGATGAAGGTCAATGACTTTGATTGTAATGCTTTATGTGATCTTGGTGCAAGTATTTCCATTATGCCTAAGAAAATCTATAATATGCTTGACTTGCCACCATTGAAAAATTTCTATTTGGATGTAATCTTGCTGATAAATCTACAAAGAAACCTTTGGGAGAGTTGATAATGTTCGCATTACCGTTAACAATAACCTTGTCCCCGTTGATTTTTTTGTCTTGGATATTGAATGCAATGCATCTTGTCCCATTATATTGGGAAGACCTTTTCTTCGAACTCGTTGGTGCTATCATTGATATGAAGGAAGGTAATATTAAATATCAATTTCCTCTCAAGAAAGGTATGGACCACTTCCCTAGAAAGAGAATGAAGTTACCTTTTGATTCTATCATTAGAACAAATTATGATGTTGATGCTTCGTCTCTTGATAATACTTGATACACACTTTCTGCGCCTAGCTGAAAGACGTTAAAGAAAAGCGCTTATGGGAGACAACCCATGATTTTACTACAGTACTTTTATTTTATATTTGAGTCTTGGAAGTTGTTACTACTGTAGCAACCTCTCCTTATCTTAGTTTTGTGCATTGTTGTGCCAAGTAAAGTCGTTGATAGTAAGGTTCATACTAGATTTGGATTACTGCGCAGAAACAGATTTCTTTGCTGTCACGAATCTGGGATAAATTCTCTGTAGGTAACTCAGAAAATTATGCCAATTTACGTGAGTGATCCTCAGATATGTACGCAACTTTCATTCAATTTGAGAATTTTCATTTGAGCAAGTCTGGTGCCTCTTAGAAATTCGTCTTTATGAACTGTTCTGTTTTGACAGATTCTGCCTTTTATTTCGCATTGCCTGTTTTGCTATGCTTGATGGATTTTTCGATTCCATTGACTTTCAGTAGCTTTGTGCAATGTCCAGAAGTATTAAGAATGATTATGTTACCTCTGAACATGTAAATTTTAATTGTGCACTAACCCTCTAATGAGTTGTTTTGAGTTTGGTGTGGAGGAAGTTTTCAAGGATCAAGAGAGGGAGATGATACAATATGATCAAGGAGAGTGAAAGCTCTAAGCTTGGGGACGCCCGGTGGTTCACCCCTGCATATATCAAGAAGACTCAAGCGTCTAAGCTTGGGGATGCCCAAGGCATCCCCTTCTTCATCGACAACATTATCGAGGTTCCTCTAGTGAAACTATATTTTTATTCCATCACATCTTATGTACTTTGCTTGGAGCGTCGGTTTGTTTTGGTTTTTGTTTTGTTTGAATAAAATGGATCTTAGCATTCTTTGTGTGGGAGAGAGACACGCTCCGCTATTTCATATGGACAGATATGTTCTTAGGCTTTACTCATAATATTCATGGCGAAAGAATCTTCTTCGTTAAATTGTTATATGGTTGGAATCGGAAAATGATACATGTAGTAATTGCTATAATGTCTTGGATAATGTGATACTTGGCAATTGTTGTGCTAATGTTTAAGCTCTTTCATCATATACTTTGCACCTATTAATGAAGAAATACATAGAGCTTGCTAAAATTTGGTTTGCATAATTAGTCTCTCTAAGGTCTAGATAATTTCTAGTATTGAGTTTGAACAACAAGGAAGACGGTGTAGAGTCTTATAATGTTTACAATATGTCTTTTATGTGAGTTTTGCTGCACCGGTTCATCCTTGTGTTTGTTTCAAATAACCTTGCTAGCCTAAGCCTTGTATCGAGAGGGAATACTTCTCATGCATCCAAAATCCTTGAGCCAACCACTATGCCGTTTGTGTCCACCATACCTACCTACTACATGGTATTTCTCCGCCATTCCAAAGTAAATTGCTTGAGTGCTACCTTTAAACTTCTATCCTCTACCTTTGCAATATATAGCTCATGGGACAAATATCCTAAAAACTATTGTGGTATTGAATATGTACTTATGCACTTTATCTCTTATTAAGTTGCTTGTTGTGCGATAACCATGTTCCTGGAGACGCCATCAACTACTCTTTGTTGAATATCATGTGAGTTGCTATGCATGTCCGTCTTGTCTGAAGTAAGGGAGATTTACCACTAAAATGGTTAGAGCATGCATAATGTTAGAGAAGAACATTGAGCCGCTAACTAAAGCCATGATCCATGGTGGAAGTTTCAGTTTTGGACAAATATCCTCAATCTCATATGAGAAAATTAATAATTGTTGAATGCTTATGCATAAAAGAGGAGTCCATTAGCTGTTGTCTATGTTGTCCCGGTATGGATGTCTAAGTTGAGAATAATCAATAGCGAGAAATCCGATTGGAGCTTTCTCCTTAGACCTTTGTACAGGCGGCATAGAGGTACCCCTTTGTGACACTTGGTTAAAACATATGCATTGCGATGATAATCCAGGTAATCCGAGCTAATTAAGACAAGGTACGGGCACTATTAGTATACTATGCATGAGGCTTGCAACTTGTAAGATATAATTTACATGATACATATGCTTTATTACTACCGTTGACAAAATTGTTTCTTGTTTTCAAAACCAAAGCTCTAGCACAAATATAGCAATCAATGCTTCCCTCTGCGAAGGGCCCTTTCTTTTTCTTTTATTGTTGAGTCAGTTCACCTATCTCTCTCCATCTCAAGAAGCAAACACTTGTGTGAACTGTGCATTGATTCCCACATACTTGCATATTGCACTTGTTATATTACTTTACATTGACAATATCCATGAGATATACATGTTATATGTTGAAAGCAACCGCTGAAACTTAATCTTCCTTTGAGTTGTTTCAATACCTTTACTTTGAATTATCGCTTTATGAGTTAACTCTTATGCAAGACTTATTGATGCTTGTCTTGAAGTACTATTCATGAAAATTCTGTGCTATATGATTCATTGTTTACTCATGTCATTTACATTGTTTTGATCGCTGCATTCATTACATATGCTTACAATAGTATGATCAAGGTTATGATGGCATGTCACTCCAGAAATTATCTTTGTTATCGTTTACCTGCTCGGGACGAGCAGAAACTAAGCTTGGGGATGATGATACGTCTCCGACGTATCGATAATTTCTTATGTTCCATGCCACATTATTGATGATATCTACATGTTTTATGCATACTTTATGTCATATTTATGCAATTTCCGGCACTAACCTATTAACAAGATGCCGAAGAGCCGATTCTTGTTTCTAGCTGTTTTTGGTTTCAGAAATCCTAGTAAAGAAATATTCTCGGAATTGGACGAAATCAACGCCCAGGGGCCTATTTTCACACGAAGCTTCCAGAAGACCGAAGGGAAGACGAAGTGGGGCCACGGGGTGCCGCCACACTAGGGCGGCGCGGCCCAGTGGGGGCCCGCGCGGCCCTAGCGTGTGGGGCCCCCGTGTGGCCTCCTGACCTGCCCTTCCGCCTACATATAGTCTTCGTCGCGAAACCCCCAGTACCGAGAGCCACGATACAGAAAACCTTCCAGAGACGCCGCCGCCGCCAATCCCATCTCGGGGGATTCAGGAGATCGCCTCCGGCACCCTGCCGGAGAGGGGAATAATCTCCCGGAGGACTCTACACCGCCATGGTCGCCTCCGGAGTGATGAGTGAGTAGTTCACCCCTGGACTATGGGTCCATAGCAGTAGCTAGATGGTTGTCTTCTCCTCATTATGCTTCATTGTCGGGTCTTGTGAGCTGCCTAACATGATCAAGATCATCTATCTGTAATGCTATATGTTGTGTTTGTTGGGATCCGATGGATAGAGAATACTATGTTATGTTGATTATCAATCTATTACCGATGTGTTGTTTATGATCTTGCATGCTCTTCGTTATTAGTAGAGGCTCTGGCCAAGTTTTTAATCTTAACTCCAAGAGGGAGTATTTATGCTCGATAGTGGGTTCATGCCTCCATTAAATCTGGGACAGTGACAGAAAGTTCTAAGGTTGTGGATGTGTTGTTGCCACTAGGGATAAAACATCGATGCTATGCCCGAGGATGTAGTTATTGATTACATTACGCACCATACTTAATGCAATTGTCTGTTGTTTGCAACTTAATACTAGAAGGGGTTCGGATGATAACCTCGAAGGTGGACTTTTTAGGCATAGATGCATGCTGGATAGCGGTCTATGTACTTTGTCGTAATGCCCAATTAAATCTCACAATATTCATCATATCATGTATGTGCATTGCCATGCCCTCTCTATTTGTCAATTGCCCAACTGTAATTTGTTCACCCAACATGCTATTTATCTTATGGGAGAGACACCTCTAGTGAACTGTGGACCCCGGTCCATTCTTAACATCGAATACAATCTCATCGCAATACTTGTTCTACTGTTTTCTCGCAAACAATCATCATCCACACTATACATCTAATTCTTTGTTACAGCAAGCCGGTGAGATTGACAACCTCATCGTTTCGTTGGGGCAAAGTACTTTGGTTGTGTTGTGAAGGTTCCACGTTGGCGCCGGAATCTCTGGTGTTGCGCCGCACTACATCTCGCCGCCATCAACCTTCAACGTGCTTCTTGGCTCCTACTGGTTCGATAAACCTTGGTTTCTTACTGACGGAAAACTTGCCGATGTACGCATCACACCTTCCTCTTGGGGTTCCCAATGGTCGCGTGTTGTACGCGTATCATGGTGTCATGTGAACGTCGACTACATGACACTTCACCTTTATGGGCCTAGGGGGATGCATCTTGTATTCGTTTGCCAATTGCGGGGTTGCCGGAGTGACAGAAACCTGAACCCCTGTTGGTATATCGATGCAGGAGGGATAGCAGGATCTCAGAGTTCAAGGTTGTGGTTAGATTTATCTTAATTACTTTCTTGTAGTTGCGGATGCTTGCAAGGGGTATAATCACAAGTATGTATTAGTCCTAGGAAGGGTGGTACATTAGCATAGGTTCACCCACACAACACTTATCAAAACAATGAAGATTAATTAGCCATATGTAGCGAAAGCACTAGACTAAAATCCCGTGTGTCCTCAAGAACGTTTGGTCATTATAAGTAAACAAACCGGCTTGTCCTTTGTGCTAAAAAGGATTGGGCCACTCGCTGCAATTATTTCTCTCGAACTTTACTTACTCGTACTTTATTCAACTGCTGCATCAAAACCCCCGAATACTTGTCTGTGAGCATTTACAGTGAATCCTTCATCGAAACTGCTTGTCAACACCTTCTGCTCCTCGTTGGGATCGACATTCTTACTTATCGAAAATACTACGATACACCCCCTATACTTGTGGGTCATCAGTACCTAGCTAGGTACCAGGTCATGTTGCGCCGGAAATTGCACCACGAAAAAGCATCTACAGAACGCAGCCAATAATACAGAGAGGTACTCCGTGTAAGTGCCAATTAATACAGAGAGGTCGTTCCCGTCGGCATGGTCCAGGAGGGGAGGGTCCTCACGTCGACTTGGAGACGAACCAAACGGGACAAAATGACTGGACGACTTGCTCAGCGATGCCAGCGTGGCGAATGCCACCCAAAAGCTTCATCTGCGTTGTTGATGAAAAGGTTGGTCTCGATGGTTCATATCGGTCAAGTGGATGAATTGAGGACGGAGTGTTGGAGTCTCCATGTCAATTTGTATTCACATCATGACTATCCGCGATTGATAAGCCAGGAGTTGGAGGGCTTCACGCAATCTTGCTGCTATTTGCAGTGAACGCCCAACGTCGCCTTGGCGACCTGAAGGACGGCTCGTGGGTTCGTTCTTACGTGCGTCCATGCTTGCTGCGCCGTGGAATTGCTTCTGCACCTTGAGCCAACCCTAGTTACAGGACTGCAGCTTTTATTGTACCACGCGAGGGATCGGGAAACAAAGGAGAACTACTCGGGAGCGGAACGGAGGAGGAACCAGGTGGAGCTAGCGATGTACGCGCGATGGACGGAACCAACTAAACCTGAGGTATAGATACAAATTAGGTAAGGTGCAACAGAATAGATCCATATTCAGAGATTTTGGGCCTACGATTTTCAGGAGACTTTGGGCCTAGGAGACAAAAAAAAATTGGCCCGTTTGTGACACCAGGCAGCCAGCTATTGCAATTTAATAGTAAAGATAAGAGTATATCACTTCTTTAGCTGTGAACACTCTCGGTTTAGATAAACACCATGCTACTAATAAAATTTCTTTTGTTTGCTTTTGAAGCTGGAAATTTCATCTGCTCACAATAGAAAAGACTAAGATCATGCGTTACTAGATGATATGTATTTGGCATGACTCAAGATTACAAATGCTATTTTTGGATCCGAGAGATAGACTATGCATGTCGTACTGCCTTTGTGGCCAAAAGTTGCATTCCTTGTTTTCCTTTTACCAAAAAAATAACTACGAATTATTAATACACAAGTAATTTTTACTATTAAATTGCAATAGGTGGCTGCCTGGTGTCACAAACAGACCAAACTATTACAGTATTTTTCTAGGCCCAACATCTCAAATTCCTCGTCCGTTGCTGATTTACCTGTCTTGCCACGTTAGAATACGTTTCAGATTCAGATACGATCGATTAAACATGTTACTATAAAGCGCTATCCCGAACGTGCCGACCAGCCTGAGCAAACCCACCCACCCACGTCTCCGTTCAGCTCCTCTCAATCGCAGTAGTGACTGGGGTTTCCTTTTTTCCTTAATCGTGGTCACACCGATCAGATGAAGGATACATCGTGGACACACTGAGATCGCGGCCTGATCATCCACGGAAGAAGGAAGGCAAGGCTACGCTGCTGCTGACTGATGAACACCATAGACGTATGCTACATCACCGCGTGTCACGCCGGGCGAGCCCCAGCTCGTCGGAGACCAGCCGTTTCCTGGCCGCCTTTCCTGGTGAACGTCCTGGCCCCACCACCAACCTGAACCTTATCCAAGAGCGATCAATCCATATGATAGCTAGCCAACTTATTACTACATCACAAGTTTCTTCATAAACAGATTTTTATTTACCTTCTGCCGGTCCTCTCAAGAAAGTACTCAGCCAGGAGCCTAATAATTAATCCATTGACTAGCTTCTAGATTACTACATCCCAAGAATCGTACTCCCTCCTAGGTCGCCAATTTATCCTAGATAATTTGAATTATATAATGCAAAAATTATATCATTAGAAAATAGAACATCTAAACTTTCTAATGATATAATTTTTATAACATATAACTAATGCTAACTTGATCAAATTTGCGACCTAGGGGTACGCGCGCGCCTAATAAACTGCGAGAGAGGGAGTATTAAACAAGTTTCAGTACGTGTAACTCGCCGGCATGAATTTCTGCGGATTGTACTATACGTGTTCTCTCGAGGAAAGTAAAGGCAACATGCTTTATCACCGGCTCTATGTTCGGCCAGCGCCCATTACTCGCGTCAAGCTATGTATGCTCATGTATTCAATCTGAACCATCTGCTCCCTTCTTTGGAAAAGGTTGCTTCAATGTAGAAAAAATAGCGGTTCTAAGGAATCTTAATATCTTTTTCTACTATGCAATGGACATGGCTTCTACAGAAGGTGATTATATTGTATTAATGCTTTTGTCATCAGGTTATATTGTTTTTTCTTTGGTACTTATAAGCATTGCAAATTATGTTGTTTTTCTATGTGTTCTGTACTCCCTCCGATCCAAATTACTTGCCTCTATATGTATCTACATTAGAGGCAAGTATAGTGCATCAGAGGGAGTAGTAATAGGTCATCTATCCGGAATTGTGGTGTCGTATTCTTACAAGTTTAACAACATTAAACTCATGTATGTTGTCTATCTCAAAGCTGATATTATAATTATATTTCTGCATACTTTAGTTTCATTTAAATTATAATTTGGACTGGTCTGCGATGATGTCTGCTCCGTAGCAACGCACGGGTATTGTGCTAGTTATCATAAAATTGTATCAATAAAATATTTTTGTGAAAGTTCGAAGATATAATTTTCATAGTATGTGACATCTATTTTGGTAGTTAAATTAATGTTCAAAGGTGTACATTGGAATGTGTGTGAAACACCTAAATTGGACCGAGGGAGTAAACAAACTCTCACATAGTGCAATTTATGAGTGCCCTCATAGTAAAGAGTGTTATATTTTTACATACATGTGCCCTTATAGTAAAGAGTGTTTGATTCCTAGCTGCGTGTCGTCCAATACTCGATTACGGAGACGAAAAGCATCATAGAAAATCGAAAGGTTCAGGTTGGTGGTGGGGTCGGGATGTTCACCGGGAAAGGCGGCCAGGAAACGCCTTGTCGGCGTGACACGCGGTGATGTAGCATACGTCTATGGCGTTCATCAGCCGGCAGCAGCACAGCCTTGCCGTTCCTTCTTCCGTGGATGATCAGGCTGCGATCTCGGCGTGTCCACGATGTATCATCCATCTGATCGGTGTGACCACGATTAAGTAAAAAAGGAAACCGAACCAGTCACTACTGCAATTGAGAGGAGCTGCACGGAGACATGGGTGCGTGGGTTTGCTCGGGCTGGCCGGTACGTCCAGGATAGCGCGGTTAGGCGGCGGCTGAGAGGAGAAACCACAGGATTGAACAATCGTATCTGAATCTTAAACGTATTCTAACGTGGCAAGACAGGACGAGGAATTTCCAATAGATGTTGGGCCTAGAAAAATAATAGTTTGGCCTGGTTGTGACACGAGGCAGCCACCTATTGCAATTTAATAGTAAAAGAAAGAAGATAGGAAGCTCAATTGGGACACCATACATCATGACCGTACAATTACATCATGGCAACGCACGGGGTATCCCTGAGTAATATAAAACGATGCTTTCCTAATTGCCAATGGTTATGTTGAGACTAGTCACAATGGGAAGTATCATATAGTAGTATCATGCATATGATACTACTGTATGATACTATCTTCGCAATGCATAGTATCATGTAGTAGTATCATAGGATAGTTATATTTATTGATTTGTAGAATCTCAAGACAAATTTGTGTACAAGATTTATTTGAAGTTAATTTTTCTAGTACTACGTGCTATGATACAGTATCTACCTATGATACTACTATCATCTCTTTCATCATTAATTGAGGTGACACATCAGCTTTTTGCATGCATATAGTGCATGATACTAGCTATGATACCCCCATTGTGAGTAGTCTGAGGTCCCAATTTTTTGTTTCGCACGGGGCCCACATTTTCTCAGGTACGGTCCTGGGTGGCACAGAGGCCATTGACAGGTTTTCTTTTATTCCGAAAAGAGAAAGCCCGATGCATGTATCCTCTTTATTGCAAGGCCATTGACAGTTCTTTGGCGTTGTTAAAAAAAAGTTATTTGGCCGCCTCCATTGAGGACACCCGGGTTCGGGAAGTCAATGTGCTGCTAGTGCACTAACATCCCACCGCCATTGATCAAAACACTCTTCTCATAACCTGTCGGCGTTGAAGGCGAGCAGGACATGTTCCCTTGGAAGTCATGTTCTTACGAATGAAAATTGCTCTTGCTGGCTCTGCTGCTCAGTGTCATCTTCTTCAGAATGACGGGCTCGTTTCAACACATGACGATGGCAAGATTCATGAAGGTAGGGCTGCACATGCGCAATCAATCATCATCGTGCTGAATGAGGTATCCCAGCAAAGTTGTATGAACAATTAACATATAAAACGATCAGCTAAAACGACAGTGGTGTACCTCATCGAAGCTACTTTGGTTGGGTAGTGCCAGATCCACTGTTACACATGTGCGGTCAACTTGCTTCTGCTGCACTGTTGCAGGCTTCTCCTGCACTTCTTCAGTTTCTAGTGCTGCTTTAGCCTGCTCAACCAAGCAGCGCAATTCGTACAGCAATTCTGCCCTGCCCTCGCGAAGAGTAACAGTGTTATGGTAGACTGCCAAGATAAGGTCCTTATCTAACTTATGTTGATATAGATGTGGATCACGCTTAATCATTGAAAGCTCGGCGTGTGAGAACATCTGAAACAAGCATACTTCAGCACACAGACTAAATTGCAAACTTTCTAACATATATATAAAGATAAATACTATAAATTCTGCGCTAAAAAATAAGCTTCACCTTGTGAGGATTACCAAATTTAAGAACTCCATCAGGATCAAACATTATCTTCAGAGCTGTTGCAAATTTGGATAAAGTCCAGTGCGTGCTATCAACCTTAGAGAACTCCTTAAAATCCTCATCAAACATTCTATGCAAGAATTTCAGATGAGCTTTTTCACGTAAATCGGTAGCATACACTTTTGAAGTCTTCTTAATAATATATTCATTAAGCTGGATAAAAATGAGCATTGATTAATCACTCAAAGAAACATGAAAAGACACAAACAAATTTAGAAGATGAATAAACAAATCGAGATTCCCAAATATAGTTCATGATTAAAAAAAAAAAGTGTCTCGACGAAAACCTTTCACCACTGGCAATAAGTGTTATGAGTGCACAAGACAGGGCAATTGCATGAAAAGATCAGGATAAAACAGAAAAAATTGCATATCAAAGAGCAGAAGGACAAAAACAAGCTCACCATCTCTTGCGTGACATTAATTTTGTAACGATTTAAGACCATATTCAATCCTAGGCTCATGGGAAGCCGGTCGTCCTTAGTAATCTTAGTCTGTTCTTGAGGCACTAAAGTATGCATGAGATTCTGCAGACCCCACATCACCTCCTTCACGGCATCGTCAAATAGACACTTCAGCCCCTGAAAAAGAAAATAGTAGTACTATGCGCACAAGTATAAACAACTAGGGAGCTTAGACATAAAGCCCTAATTAGACGAGTTATACATACCATTCTTTTTTCTATTATGTCTTTATATCCACGGCTTCCAACAACTAGTGTCTCGTCCAAGCCACGGTGCGTCCCGAGCATCTTGACCAGGCTGACGTCTATTGTGCAGGCGATAAGGTTAAAGACATTGGGCTTGTCCTCGAATGCTCGGAATTCATGGAGCCGGACAATCGAGGAACAAGGGCAAGCATGTTTAGAATAGAAAAGGAAACAAAGCTCATCAACTAGCCATATTATGAAATGTGTGTTTCAGCTGTGTCATGAGGTGGGGTAACTCGGTAGGAAGCTGCCTCAGCCACAAATATGTAGCCTTGCTCAAGTCTTTGTTTATTCCAGATTATTCAGCGGAACTATTAAACCTGTTCATGCACTTGTACTCCCTCCATCACCGAAAAAGTGTACTTCTAGGTTTCAAAATTTGATGAACTTTATAGGAAAAAGATAAGTGTACTTCTAGGTTTCATAATTTGAACAACTCTACGAGCAAAAGCGGTAGCTTTTATGACACTAAATTAGTATAACTAGATCCTTCTCGAAGTGTGGTTTCATAATATACCAACTTGCCGACATATGTAGATACTTTTTTTATAAAGCTGGTCAAATTTGAAAAGTTTGACAAAGTTAGAAGTACACTTCTTCATGGAGAGAGGGAGTAGTTCTTACTCGCTTACTAGTATTCCTTTTAAATACCGGGGTGGCAATCACGGCAGTAGTATCATGTCAGTCCTCAAAATAAGTTTTCAGTTGAGCATGCGCAACAACAGCATGGCAACATATTCCTAAATAATTCATAGAATTTTTGTTACGAGTGAATTTAGTAAACCTAGAAAGTTCCACAATCCCCAACAGCATGTTACACGTATAGGCTGCGTTTTCTTATTGTTTTGTCACTTAGAAGTAACAGGTACTGAATGTAATAAAAGCCCCACCCCCACCCCCAAAGGTAAGTAACGAAGAGGAAAATGGTAGCTTCACTAACATTCTTGTGCCGAGTAGTTACCCACGAAGAATGCCCGGATGTGCTGCAGAGAAACAGAATAAATTAATTGGATGATGTTAAAGGAGCATCCGCACCGAAGAAAGAACGAATCAAGTAGTACCTCAATACTTTTCTTGAGATATTTCTCATCAAAAGAGAAAATTGCGAAGCCGAGAGGGTGTCTCGAATAGCAGCTTGACTGTGCCGGGAATTTTGTAATACTTTCCTGTGAATAAATCAAGCAAACACGAATCAAACAAAGTAACAAACAGAACTAAGCGTACAGCCAAGCGGCGGGTGTGAGGCTGTGGGCGGCTTTGAGTTCAACGGAGGTGGACGGGTGGTAATAGGGGTCTCGGGGCTGCGAGGAAGCGGCGGCCATATCAACCGCAGACGCAGGCCGTGAGAGAGATCAGGAAATCGCCTCGCCGGAACTCACCCGGCCACAGATCTAGGTTTCACTTCTTACCGTCACGATTCCAGATCCTCTCAGGCATGCATGGCTTAGCGATACTGAGAGAGATAGAGTGGTGAAGAGATTGAGGCAAGCTCACCTGTGCGGGTAGGCTTGGAAGCCATCGTGCGCTCTCGGGAGATTTCGCCGGGAAAGAGGTGCGGCGGGGCCGAGGGGTGCAGAACTTGGGGATGAGAGGGGCGAGTCCTTTTTTTTCTGGAATCGGGATGAGACAAGTCGAGTCGAGTGCTCCCTCCGACCCGAAATATACCGCTTGAAAAGTCCGATCTGTTTTCCGGCCGAACATCTCATCTGTGGCCCGCTTGTTTCGCACACCTAAAAAGGGGAAGGTGTTCCGTTGTCAACCAATCCCCGGTCGATCTAAACTAGACCCATGCCCGCACACACTGTGACCCATGACCATATTCATGGGTATGGAATGAGACCCATGCACAAATTTATTGGGCAACTTGTTAGAGATATATTTGGTATATGTATATTAGGTAGTCTAGGATTTGTAATCTCTACCTACCATATCTCTATGAGAGCTATCTTAGCGTCCAAGTCTTGTACCACTATATATACTCGCCGAGTGGCTCAATACAACATTCATCATATTCCGCATATCTCTCTCCCTCTCTATCATTCAACATGGTATCGAGCAGCACGCTCCTTGACCTAGCCGCCGCCCGCGCTTCCGCCCGCGCCGTCCTCAGGGAGGTCAATCTCCATGGCCTACTCCGGGGCCCGCGCAACCCGTATGAGGGTTCGTCCGCCGATTCGTTGATCCACTGCCCTCGAGTCCTTTTTTTCCAATCCGTAGATTGGTTTTCTTTTTGCTCCGCCAGTCGCTCGACCGACGCTTTCTTTTTGGTTTTACCGATCATAAATCGGATTGAGTCGCCCATCGCCGTCGTCATCTTGCGCCTCTACTCCGACAACGGCATCGACCTGCACCGGCCATCAACCGCACGGCACAGCCGCACGCGCCGCACACGGGGCGACGCCGCAGGCTGTCTCGCCCGCGCGGTCTCCATCGCTGGCCCGTCTTCGCCGTCATCGCCCGGACTACATCGACAACGCCGCCATCGACTCCGATCTGCGCGTCGTCCACGCCATGGCACATGTAGCGCCGCCGTCGGTCTGATCAACCGACCCCGCGCACATCTACGCCAAGCAAGTCCCCGAGCACGCGCCTACCACCGATCGAGCAAAGGGTTGCCGGCTGCGTCACCCCTTCGGGCCGCGGCGTCGCCGTCTTTGGTCCACGCCGATAGCCGCTGCCGCGCCGGCTACACCGGCTCCCGTGCCGGCCGCCACGGTTACTAGGCCGGCTGCACCGGCTGCCGCGCCGGCTGCCCCGGTCGCTCGGCCGGCTGCACCGGCTGCCGCGCCGGCTGACCCGGTCGCTAGGCCGGCTGCTCTGGCTATCGCGCCGGCTGCCCCTCCACGACCTCGTCCACGACCCCTGCCGCACCCTCTGCTGCGGCTACAGCTACGCCGCCCCCTCGGGTTGTGCCGTGTAGGGATTCGTTGCATAGAAAACAAAAAAATTCCTACCGCGAGAACGCAATCCAAGCCAAGATGCAATCTAAAAGATGGGAGCAACGAGGGGATGAACGAGACTACCCCTTGAAGATTTCCAAAGCCTATAAGAGTAGGCTCTTATTGCTGCGGTAGACGATCACTTGCCGCTTGCAAAAGCGCGTAGAAGATCTTGATCACGGTGCCACGATCAAGCAGCACCTCCGTACTCGGTCACACGTTCGGTGTTGATGAAGACGACGTCCTTCTCCCTGTTCCAGCGGACAGCGGAAGTATTAGCTCCTCCTTGAATCCGGCAGCACGACGGCGTGGTGGCGGTGGCGGTGGAGTTCTCCGGCGGAGCTTTGCTAAGCGTGCGGGAGAGGTGGAGGAGAGAGGGGGTGGCTAGGGTTTGGGAGAGGGGTGGCCGGCCTCCTTGGGTGCGGCCAAGGTGGGGTGCTTGTGGTGGCCGGCCCCCTCCCCTATGCCCCTCATTATATAGGTGGATCCCCAAGTGTTGGACTACAAGTCTTCGAATAAGACCCCAACACAAGAACCTTCCATGTGGTAGGGAAACCTACCCAAGGTGGGAATCCCACTTGGGGTGGGATTCCCCCCTTCCATGTGAGGGAGTGGTCGGCCCCCTTTGGTGGAGTCCACCTTGGACTCCACCCTCTAGGGTTGGCCGGCCATGGGGAGGTGGAGTTCCTCCAGGACTCCTCCTTCCTTACTGATTCCTTCCGGACTTTTCTAGAACCTTCTAGAACCTTCCATAGAATCTTCCGGATCATTTTAAATCTTATAAAATGACTTCCTATATATGAATCTTATTCTCCGGACCATTCGGAACTCCTCGTGATGTCCGGGATCCCATCCGGGACTTCGAACAAAACTTCGAACTCCATTCCATATTCAAGTTCTACCATTTCAACATCAAACCTTAAGTGTGTCACCCTACGGTTCGCGAACTATGTGGACATGGTTGAGTACTCTCTGCGACCAATAACCAATAGCGGGATCTGGAGATCCATAATGGCTCCCACATATTCAACGATGACTTTCAGTGATCGAATGAACCATTCACATACGGTACCAATTCCCTTTGTCACGCGATATTTTACTTGTCCGAGGTTTGATCATCGGTATCACTCTATACCTTGTTCAACCTCGTCTCTGACAAGTACTCTCTACTCGTACCGTGGTATGTGGTCTCTTATGAACTTATTCATATGCTTGCAAGACATTTAGACGACATTCCACCGAGAGGGCCCGGAGTATATCTATCCGTCATCGGGATGGACAAATCCCACTTGTTGATCCATATGCCTCAACTCATACTTTCCGGATACTTAATCCCACCTTTATAACCACCCATTTACGCGGTGGCGTTTTATGTAATCAAAGTAC